>NC_060193.1:36810870-37120870 GCF_021184085.1 Oncorhynchus gorbuscha | reverse complement strand
CTCTGACATGCACCATCAACTGTGGGACCTTAGACAGGTGTGTGCCTTTTCCAACTCATGTCCAGTCAAATGAATTTACCACAGGTGGACTCCAATCAAGTTGAAGAAACATCAAAAAATCTGAGCTCAATTTTGAGTCTCATAGCAAAGGGTCTGAATACTTATGTAAATAAGGTATTTATTTTTTCTATTTTTAAATACATTTGCAAAAAAAATCTAAACCTGTTCGCTTTGATATTATGGGGCATTGTGTGTAGACTGATGAGGAAAATGTTTTATTTAATCCATTTTTAGATTAAGGCTGTAACGTAACAAAATGTGGAAAAAGCCAAGGGGTCTGAATACTTTGCAAATGCACTGTAGGAAGAGGAATATTAGAATGTGTAGAGAATCAACGTGGTAGCGCAATCAATTTAAAAAATAAGTTTAAGTGATCACCTATTCGAATGTAAGAATTACTTGATGTCCTCTAATGTAATCTTAATTGAAAGCACAGCCTTAAAAAAGCTTCCAGAGTGGTGCAGCGGTCTAAGGCACTGCATCTCAGTGTTGCAGTGTCACTACAGCCTGGGGTTCGATCCCAGTCCCATAGGGTGGCGCACAATTCTCCCAGCGTCGTCCAGATAAGGGAAGGGTTTACTTGGCTCCACGCGCTCTAACAACTCCTTGTGGCGGGCCGGGCGCATGCAAGCACACTTCGGTTGTCAGTTGAACGGTGCTTCTTCCGACACTGTGCAGCTGGCTTCCGGGTTAAAAACCTGTTAGGGCTAGGCTGAATACTGCCCCCTTTGGAGGAATTGCGTGCCCATAGTAAACAGAAAATAAATCTGACCAAAATTGCTAATATATATAAAGCTTCTAAAACCGTTCAAATTATGTCTGTATATAAAGCAGAACTCTCAGGGCAGCCATTCTCCCAAACTCTCTCTTGTCATCAGGAAATTTGGGCCAACTTTGACGTCATCGCCCCCACCCTTCCCAACCAGCTACGGATCTGGGAACAGTTTCTATCTCTTCAGCGCGATGTCTCCTTTCAATGGGGCGTTTCATTGTGAAAATCGCACGCTCCCTCACCCTTTGGCGGGCTAAAACCTTCGGGTCATGCGAAAATACATGTACTCTCATGCGTCGCGTCTGGAGCTCTCTTTGTTCCAGGATTCACCAAACGATGTCAGTTTGTCTGTTTGAGCGGAGAATTGTTTTGCACGTTTATAACATCCTAAAGCTTGATTCTGCACTTAGTTTGACCAGTTTAGTCTACATATAATATGTAATTTTGAAGTTTTGATGCGCATCCCCTAGAATTTTGGCTGCATTTCAGCCGGAATTTGTCCCGTTTGATAACCCAAATACACAGACTTGAAAGCCAAACGCAGTTTTTGGTAAGTATGACTCCTTCCACGACTTCTGATCGAAGAACATCAAAGGTAAGGGAATATTTATGTGCTAATTTTGTGTTTCTGTGGACTCCAACATAGCGTAGACATATTGCTAATGTCTGAGCGCCGTCTCATATTATTGCCTAGTGAACGAATTCTGTAACGTTAAAAATAAATGTAACACAGCGGTTGCATTAAGAAGCAGTGTATCTTTCTAACTATATGTAGAACATGTATATTTAGTCAAAGTTTATGATGTGTATTGCTTGTTATCTGACGTTATCTGGCGGCGCTATCATAATTTCTCCGGACATTTGAGTAGCATTTTTTGAACACGCCGTCATTGTAAACAGAGATTTATGGATATAAATTGCATATTATTGAAAACAACAAATGTACTGTGTAACATGTCCTATTACTGTCATCTGATGAAGATTTTCAAAAGGTTAGTGAATTATTTTTATTTTAATCCTGCGTTTGTTGATTTCATCTTTTGTTCAACATGCTATTCAAATTAGCGGTGTCTTTGGTGGTGGTTTGACATAAATATGTGCTATGTTTTCGCTGTAAACCATTTTAGAAATCTGACTTGCTGGGTAGATGAACAAAGTGTTTATCTTTCATTTGAGCTATTGGACTTGTTAATGTGTGGAGGTTAAATATTTCTAAGAATATTTTTGCATTCTGTGCGCCATCTTTTGAGTTGAGCGTGGGGGGGGTGCCCTATAGGAACGTGGTAGTGTGAACAAGTTAAGCGAGCAGATGTTAAGAAGCACGGTTTGGCGGGACATGGGGGTAAAAAATCTTTAAAAAATAATAACAGCTGACTGATTTAGTCATTATATAAACATTCTTGATAGTAGTGGAAATTAACAATCGTTGACCTTGGCTTAGCCGTCAGCCTATTACATACTTTGCCAATTCAATGTACCCGGTCCAAAACTCGTGAGAGGACAACTTCTTGCCCCAGGACCTCTGAAACTTTCAGACATTAATTTAACGACATTAGATCTGTCTTCAATATTTATGAACTGTAAATATTTGAACAGCGAGACTTGTCTATGGTGTCGGTGAGAAACTTTTTTTTGTTCTCCAGCAACGTGTACCTTTCCTCCAGGGCAACAATTCTGTCATTGTAGCCCGACAGACGCTGTTCGCCATTCATGATCCGTTGGCCATAGCCGTCGATGGTCTTGCGAACGCCATCTAGAGTAGCTGATATCAGGACCAAAACAGTGTCTATTGTCCCTTTGAGTTCCGAGACCATCATGATGTGTAGTTTGCCCAAGTCGGCAGGTAGGCCTGGTGCAGGGTTGTCAGACATCTTAGTCATCTCCGCCATAGGTGGCGCAATCTTAGTCATCTCCAGCAGAGAGATTTCGTTCAGACGGTCTTTGTGAGTTGTGAGCCATTTGAGTAAGAAGTTGCGTTCGACGTTAGAAAAAGTAAATCCTACTAGTAGTGAAAAGTACAGGAGCTACCTCACGTTACTCCATCATATTAATCCAGAAGCCAATACATAATACCCGGAAGCCTCCAAATAAAACATTCTAGCTATTAGTATGAATATTCGGACAAGGCCAAAGATAAAGAACGAGATGGTTACCTCAGCCTGCCAAGTGAGAGTGGCAGCGTTGAGGGCAGGGATACGGCCCGTCCCCAGCACGGCAATAGTCTCCCCGTCGTCATCCACCACCTTGAAGTCCAGGTCCTCATTGTACTTCCTGCGCTTCACCTGTCGCCCCGAGCGACGCTTCTATGAGAGAGAGTTTACATTAAGTGCCTTCATGTCAAGCATTAGCTACTGCACATAGAGTACCAGTCAAAAGTTGACACCTACTCATTCAAGGGTTTTTCTTTATTTTCTACATTGTAGAACAGTGAAGAAATAAAAACTATGAAATAACACATATGGAACCATGTAGTAACCAAAAAAAACAATTTTCCTTTCCTGTGGTGGTCTTCATGAGAGCCAGTTTCATCATAGCGCTCAATGTTTTTTGCGACTGCACTTGAAGGGTTCTCTCTTTGAGCCAATCAGAATATAGCCCTATTTGGAAAAATACCACGTCCATATTATGGCAAGAACAGCTCAACTAAGCGGAGAGAAATGACAGTCCATCATTGCTTTAAGGCATGAAGGTCAATCAATGTGGAAAATTTCAATAACTTTGAAAGTTTCTTTAAGTGCAGTCGCAAAAAACCCATCAAGCGCGATGGTTAAACTGGCTTTCATGAGAACAACCACAGGAAAGGAAGACCCAGTGTTACCTCTGCTGCAGAAGATAAGTTCATTAGAGTTCCCAGCCTCAGAAATTGCAGCCCAAATAAATGCTACAGAGATCAAGTAACAGACATCTCAACATCAACTGTTCAGAGGAGACTGTGTGAAATTGTTGTAAAGAAACCTCTACAAATGGACACCAATAAGAAGAAGAGACTTACTTGGGCCAAGAAACATGAGCAAACGGACATTAAACTGGTAGAAGTTGGCTTTTGGTCTGATGAGTCCAAATGTGAGATTTTTGGTTCCAACCGCCATGTCTTTGTGAGACGCAGAGTAGGTGAACGGATGGTCTCCGCATGTGTGGTGCAGCATTCTGCAGCGATATGCCATCCAATCTGGTTTGCGCTTAGTGGGACTATCATTTGTTTTTCCACAGGACAATGACCCAACTCACCTCCAGGCAGTGTAAGAGCTATTTGACCAGGAAGGAGAGTGATGGAGTGCTGCATCAAATGACCTGGCCTCCACAATCACCTGACCTCAACGCAATTTAGATGGTTTTGGATGAGTTGGACCGCAGACGGAAGGAAAAGCAGCCAACAAATGTTCAGCATATGTGGGAACTCCTTCAAGACTTATGGAAAAGCATTCCATGTGAAGCTGGTTGAGATAATGCCATGAGTGTACAAAAGCTGTCATCAAGGCAAAGGGTAGCTACTTTGAAGAAAACATATTGATGTTTAAGACTTTGTGTGTTAGTTCATAGTTGATGTATTCACTATTATTCTACAATGTAGAAAATAGTAAAAAATAAAGAAAAACCTTTGAATGAGCAAACTTTTGACTGGTACTGCGCTCACAAACATGCATTTTTGTTAACCAAATTGGCAGAACTGGAGTAATAATGAACGGCAACAAATAGGGTTTCACCAGCGTCACCGCTGAACCCCTGATTCGTGGGGTCAAAATCTTGATTTCCTGTTTTGTAATCGTGTTTCCACACTAGGAGCTCGAACCAACACTGGAATTGTGAAAATTATAAACATTGCTTTTTTTTTGTTCTTTGCCTGGAACTCATCCTTTTCAGGTTTTGGCCCAGAGCATGACATCACAATCGGATTATTCTGACCTATTGATCATTTTTCTTGCATTTATTTTTTATTTTAACCTTTATTTAACTAGGCAAGTCAGTTAACAACAAATCTTATTTTCAATGACGGCCTAAGAACAGTGGGTTAACTGCCTTGTTCAGGTTGCAGAACGACAGATTTTTACCTTGTCAGCTCGGGGATTAGATCTTGCAACCTTCCTAGTCCAACGCTCTAACCACTAGGCTTCCTGCCGCCTCCACTTTGAGAGTGAGACTGTTTGTTTTTTGTTTGTTTTTTACAGAACATTGTACAAATGGAAGCAACATGCGGAATTGTGAGAACAATTTACATATAAATACAGAAAATGGCAATACTAACAAAAATACATTAAACAAAAATAGGCAAAAACTATGTATTTGTCAACAAACCATGGGCTGGGATGGCTAATACTTTGATATGCTAGAGTCTAGACAATCCGATCTGCCAATCAGGGCTGTGTATGGAAATATATTTCAAATTTGTATCAACACGCCCACAAGATTAGACTGAGCGTTTCAATGGCAAAAAGAAGCTCAGGGTAATAAGTGAGAAAAATACTGAGTTAGTTTCATGAAATAAACAAGTGATTTATTAGACACAGTGATAAAAAAATGTAATCAAAAGACTGCAAGGAGGCTTTAGAGAAGCAAGTGTCACTCAGTCTGCTCTTGCCCCGACCTGTCAGTCTGTTCCTCACCGTGTTGTCGAGGGGATCGATGCTCTCCTCTCCCCTGATGGCCAGCGCGGACAGGAAGGCCACATTATCTCTCTCCCCAGCCTCCTGGACAACTGCCTCGCTTTTCCGCTTGCCCTTTTTCTTCTTCTCCGCTGGGACCGGCCCTTGGAAGACTTGCTCTCTGTAGAGACACAGCAGGGTTGGCACCATAGAAACAGAAGTCCACCAGGGAGTGTTCGTAATCTGCACTCAACTGACCAGAGGGGTCACATGGCGGCATTGTGCGTTTATCACCTTAGCACCTCACATCTCAGGAGGTATACTAGCAGAGAATACAAAAGCTAGATACAGTACATTCGGAAAGTATTCAGACACCTTGACTTTTTCCACATTGTTACGTTACAGCCTTATATAAATAAAATGTATTATTATTATTTCCCCCAGCTACACACAATACCCTATAATGACAAAGCAAAAACTGGTTGAAAAATGTTGCAAATGTATTAAAAATACTTAAACTTAGTCAGAATACTTATGTAAATGTGCTAAGTATCCGGGCTGGGCCACTCAAGGACATTCAGAGACTTGACCCGAAGCCACTCCTGCGTTGTCGTGGCTGTGTGCTTAGGCTTGCCCTGTTGGAAGGTGAACCTTCGCCCCAGTCTGAGGTTCAGAGCGCTCTGGGGCAGGTTATCACTGATCTCTCTGTACTTTGCTTTGTTCATCTTTCCCCGATCCTGACTGGTCTCCCAGTCCCTGAAGAACATCCCCACAGCATGATGCTGCCACCATCATGCTTCACCATAAGGATGGTGCCAGGTTTCCTCCAGACGTGACACGACATTCAGGCCAAAGCGTTCAAGCTTGGTTTCATCAGACCAGATAATCTTATTTCTCATGGTCTGGGAGTACTTTAGGTGCCTTTTGAAAAACTTCAAGTGGGCTGTCATGTGCCTTTTACTGAAGAGTGGATTCCTTCTGGCCACTACCATCAAGGCCTGATTGGTGGAGTGCCGCAGAGATGGGAGAAACTTCCAGAAGGACAACCATCTCCACAGAGGAACTCTGGAGCTCTGTCAGAGTGACCATTGGGCAGCCAGCACTAGGAAGAGTCTTGGTGGTTCCAAACTTCCACTTAAGAATGATGGAGGCCACTGTTTTAGGGGACAGTCAATACCACAGAAATGTTTTTGTAAACGTCCCCAGATCTGTGCCGCAAAACAATCCGGTCTTGGAGGACTACGGAAAATTCTTTCGATCTCTTGGCTTGGTTTTTGCTCTGACATGCATGGGCCCTTATATAGACAGGTGTGTGCCTTTCTAAATCATGTCCAATCAATTGAATTTATCAGAGGTGAAGTCCAATCAAGTTGTAGAAACCAAGGATGATCAATGGAAACAGGATGCACCTGATCGCAATTGAGTCTCATAGCAAAGGGTCTGAATACTTTTGTAAATAAGGTTTATTTTATAGATTTGCAAAAGTGGTGCTTTGTGTAGATTGAGGAAAAAATGATTTAACCCATTTTAGAATAAGGCTGTAACATAACAAAATGTGGAAAAAGTCAAGGTCTGAATACTTTCTGAATAAGTGGGCAATGTTTTTTTTCATGGCAATGTTTATTTTCTAACGTCCTTTTTTTGGGAACACAGAGGTTTAAAAAGGTTCCCCACAGTTTTCATCTCAAATCCACCCGTTCTGCAGAACGATTAAGAAAATGCCTCCCACTCCGTTACTGAAATGCCAAATAGCAAAATTCTGTGGTCTAGATATTAGCACCGAACGAATATCTCCCTAGATCCCATAACAAAGGTTCAATGACATGGGTCAACTTGGGAAATTTCACCTTTGGGGAAAAAAATCTAAACATCTCTAACTAAAGCCATACAAAGTTGATTTACTTGTTCAACAGATTTCATTTTGTGAGGTAAGTGAGCCATTTTTTTTATTTTCTTAACCCCAACCTCACAAGGTTTTGTACTGACTTGACCAATACATTTTAGAATGTCAGTCACAGGGACCACAGTATAAGTCCTGGTCAGGGTCATTAGTGTCAGGAGTTGGCTAGCACCTTTGAAAGCCTGTCCCAGCTGACTTTTAGGCACAGTTCGTTAAATCAGAGACATAGATCTGCCATTTTTTTTTGATTGTAGTCTACCTATAGTAGTATATATATTCTATTTACCTTGAATTCTACATTTAACCTTCTCAAGTATGAGTTTCAAATATGTAACCCAGCAAGATTTTTTTTTTTTATCTGTGCAACTGTTAGGACAGTTAACCAGCGCTGCCCTCAAACCAAGGAACGCTACTTGCTGATTATCTACACTGAACAAAAATGCAACATGTAAAATGTTGATCCCATGTTTCATGAGCTGGAATAAAAAGACCCAGAAAATATTCGGCACAAAAAGGTTCAAGTTGTGCACAAATAAAATTTTATTAGTCACATACACGTGTTCAGCAGATGTTATTGTAGGTGTAGCAAAATGCTTGTGCTTCTAGTTCCGACAGTGCAGCAATATCTAACAATTTCACATACACCCAATAAAACACAAATCTAAGTAAGGAATGGAATTAATAATATATAAAATATATAGACCAGCGACATAGACTAAGATATAGTAGAATAATATATACACATGAGCTGAGTAATGAAAGACATGTAAACATTAAAGTGGCCAATGATTTCAAGTCTGTATATAGGCAGCAGCCTCTCGTGCTAGTGATGGCTATTTAACAGTGATGGCCTTAAGACTGAAACCTCTGTCTTTTTCCCAGCTTTGATGCACCTGTACCAGGTCTTCAAATCAAATTTTATTGGTCACATACACATGGTTAGCAGAGGTTATTGCGAGTGTAGCGAAATGCTTATGCTTCTAGATTCAACAGTGGAGCAGTATCTAACAATTCAACAATACGTAATACACACACAATCTAGTAAAGGAATTGGATAAGAATATATAAATACATGGATGAGCAGTGACAGAGCGGCAAAGACACAATAGATAGGATACAGTATATACATGAGTCATGCGAGACATGTAAACATTAAAGTGACTAGTGTTCCATTCATTAAAGTGGTCAAAGATATCACGTCTGTCGGTAGGCAGTCGCCTCTGTGCTAGTGATGGCTGTTGATCAAATCTGATGGCCTTGAGATAGAAGCTGTTTTTCATTCTCTCGGTCCCAGCTTTGATGCACCTGTACTGACCTCGCCTTCTGGGTGATAGCTGGGTGAACAGGCAATGGCTCGGTTGGTTGTTATCCTTGATGATCTTTTTGGCCTTCCTGTGACATCGGGTGGTGTAGGTGTCCTGAAGGGCAGGTAGTTTGCCCACGGTGATGCGTTGTGCAGACCGCACCACCAACTGGAGAGCCCTGCGGTTGTGGGCGGTGCAGTTGCTGTACCAGGCGGTGATATAGCCCGATAGGATGCAGTTGATTGTATACCTGTAAAAGTTAGTGAGGGTTTTCGGTGACTAGCCACATTTCTTCAGCCTCCTGAGGTTGAAGAGGCGCTGTTGTGCCTTCAGCACTCCGTCTATGGAGGTGGACCATTTGAGTTTGTCGGTGATGTGTACACCGAGGAACTTTTTTTATTTATTATAAAAATGTCACCTTCTCCACTTCTGTCCCGTTGATGTGGATTGGGGGGGTGCTCCCTTTGCGGTTCCTGAAGTCCACGATCATCTCTGTTTTGCTGACATTGAGTGGGAGGTTATTTTCCTGACACCACACTCGAGGGCCCTCAACTCCTCCCTGTAGGCAGTCTCATCGTTGTTGGTAATCAAGCCTAACACTGTTGTGTCATCTGCAAACTGATTGAGTTGGAGGAATGCATGGCCCATGCAGTCGTGGGTGAACAGGGAGTAGAGGAGGGGGCTGACAACGCACCCTTGTGGGGCCCCAGTGCTGAGGATCAGCGGAGTGGAGATGTTTCCTACCTTCAACACCTGGGGGCGGCCCGTCAGGAAGTCCAGGGTCAAGACCCAGGGACTCAAGCTTAATGATGAGTTGAGGGTACAATGGTGTCGAATGCTGAGCTGTAGTCAATGAACAGCATTCTTACATAGGGCAGTGTGCAGTGTGATGGCGACTGCATCGTCTGTGGACCTATCGGAGCGGTAAGCAAATTGAAGTGGATCTAGGATGACCGGTAAGGTGACGGTGATATGATCCTTGACTAGTCTCAAAAGCACTTCATGATGACAGAGATGAGTGCTACAAGGCAACAGTCATTTAGTTCCATTACCTTTGCATTCTTGGGTACAGTAACAATGGGGGCAATCTTGAAGCATTTTTGGGACAGCAGACTGGGATAGGCAGCGATTGAATATGTCTGTAAACACACCAGCCAGCTGGTCTGCACATGTTCTGAGGACACAGCTAGGGATGCCATCTGGGTCGGCAGCCTTGCGAGCGTTAACACATTTAACCTCTTGAAGCTAGGGGGCACTATTTTTATGTTTGGAAAAATAACATTCCCAAAGTAAACGGCCTATTTCTCATGACCAGCTGCTAGAATATGCATATAATTGACAGATTAGGATAGAAAACAATAAAGTTTGTAAAAATGTAAAAATATTGTCTGTGGGTATTATAGAACTGATATTGCAGGTGAAAGCCTGAGGATAATCCAATCTAGAAGAGCCTCTTATTTTGAAACCTCTGTGTTCCTATGCGTGCCTGTCCTCCATTTAAAGGGATATCAACCAGATTCCTTTTTCTGTGGCTTCCCTAAGGTGTCAGTCTTTAGACATAGTCCCAGGCTTTTATTTTTAAAAATGAGCATGAAGGATCACATTGCGTAAGTGGAGAGGTTGGGGCTCTCAGAGTGAGTTGGTGTGCAAATTGAGTAAACCGGCCATTGTTCCTCCCACTGTTATGTTGAAAGCTACACACACAGTTGATATATTATCGAATATATATTTTAAAAACTACCTGAGGAATGATTATAAAAAACGTTTGACATGTTTCTGTGGACATTATGAAGAACATTTGGAATTTCTGTCTGCGTTGTCGTGACCGCTCTTTCCTGTGGATTTCTCAACATAACGCGACAAACAAACGTCGGTATTTTGGGTATAAAAATAATCTCTATGGAACAAAAGGAACGTTTGCTGTGTAACTGGGAGTCTCGTGAGTGAAAACATCCGAAGATCAAAGGTAAACGGTTAATGTGATTGTTTTTCTGATTTTCGTGACCAAGCTTCCTGATGCTAAGTGTACATAATGCTATGCTAGGCTATCGATAAACTTACACAAATGCTTGGATTGCGTTCGCTGTAAAGCATAATTTCAAAATCTGAGATGACAGGGTGATTAACAAAAGGGTAAACTGTGCTTCAAAATATTGCACTAGTGATTTCATGGATATGAATATTTTCTAGTTATATTATTTGACTGTTGCGCTATGCTATTCAGCGGTTGCAGACAAAAATTATCCCGCTACAGGGATTGGTAGCGTCAAGAAGTTAAATGTCTAACTCACGTCGACCACAGAGAAGGAGAGCCCACAGTCCTTGGTACAAGCTGCGTTGGTTGCAATGTTATCCTCAAAGCGGGCAAAGAACGTGTTAAGCTTATCCGGAAGCAAGAAGTCAGTGTCCAGCGACACTGCTGGTTTTCCTTTTGTAGTCAGTGATCGTGTGTAGAGCCTGCCACATACGTCCCGTGTCTGAGCCATTGAATTGCGACTCTAATGTCTCTATACTGACATTTTTGCCTGTTTGATTACTTTGGAGGGAATTCCTACTCTGTAATTCGTCCATATTCCCAAATCACCTTACCATTTTTAAATGCAGTGGTTCGCACTTTGTTGTGCAAATGCTGCCATCTATCTAAGGTTTCTGGTTAGGGTAGGTTGTAATAGTCACAGTGGGTATAACATCTCTTATACACTTCCTGGTGAACTCCGTTGCCATTTTAGTGAATATTATTCTCTGAAGTTTCCAGGAACATATCCCAATCCGAGTACTCAAAACAATCTTGAAGCTTGGATTCCGATTGGTAAGACCAGCATTTGAATAATCCTTAGCATGTATACTTCCTGTTTGAGTTTCTGCCTATTGGAAGGGAGGAGCAAAAGAGTGTCATGGTCAGATTTGCCAAAAGGAGTGTGGGCGAGGGCCTTGTATGCATCCCGGAAGTTGGAGTAACAGAGGTCTAGTGTTTTAGCAGTGCAAGTACTACAGTCGATATGCTGATAGAATTTAGGCAGTCTTTTCCTCAAATTTGCTTTGTTAAAATCACCAGTTACAATAAATGCAGCCTCGGGATGTATGGTTTCCAGTTTTAATTAAGTCGAATGAAGTTCCTTTAGTTCCTGTATGTTATCACAATTACACGGTCATGACGTTGGCCCGTGGGTAAGGTTTATGACCCCCCCATAAATACCTTTCTCCCTTCCCTCTCTCTCTTGACTCTACTGAAGGACTCTTGAATAGCCTTTGTTAAACATAGAAAGTCTGGGAACATCAAACAGTGGGGGGAAAGGAACCATACTTCGGTAATCCAACCAGCGGAGAATATACGTTGGTACTTAAAAGGGACAAGGAAGATCTCTGTTGGGCAACACGGCCAGCATCTACGACCAACCTACCGAAGCGCAGCTCAGAGTAAATATTTATTGCATTCTCCTTTTCAAATGGGCGGTAATTTAGAATACATAAGATACTGTATTTTGATAGTCTTCCCGCTCTTTCACTCAAGCCCAACCCCCTTTGTGTAACCAACCGTCATGTCGGCTCCGTCCACCAGGGTCCTACAGGGACGTTTGCATTCTGTGTATATGTAATTCTGTGTGATTTAGGTATTTCGTAAATATTTTGTAAATAAATAATGGCAGTAAATAAATACAATGGCAGTCAAGCACCCAAGCTCACGTTGGCTAGCTACTTCCAGACACAAATGAGACCACCGACCATTTTACTCGTTCTAGCAGAGCTGGTTAGGCAGTTGTGTTAACCAGAGCGTTGGTGACTAACTGTGCTGCTGGAAACAATTTAATTACGCTTTTTTGATGACATTTACTGACACCGGCCATATTCAATGTGTGTTGAGCGATCGTAAATTCATTATTATGCGCTCTGGTACACTCAGACGAGAGTGCTCTAAAATCAGAGTAGATAGCCAGAGCGACTTTACAAAAGCACCTGAATGTTCATTGAGAACGCACAACAACTATACATACCACTTAGCTAAGCTAAGAATGACGGGAATAACCGAGTCAATAAACATTGGGTAGTTAGATAGCCTATAGTTCAAATACTGGCAAGTTTGATGTATTAACTACTAACGTTAGGTAGACAGCATATTGCAGCAGTATGTACCGGTATGTTAGCTATGTGGTTCGTAAGGACAGCGTAGCTAACAAACCATGAAATGTAAGGTAACTTATTTGAATAGAAATTTGATTGAGTAGCAAGCTACCGTGAGGAGGTGTGCTATCAACTGCAGCTTGAGCCCAATTTTGGTGCACAGTCAATATTGCTCTGGACTTCGGGCAAGAAGGTTTAGGGTTCGAAGTCGTGCACAATTATCAGTTTATTATTTGCTTTATATTGCCCATTCATTGTCAGTTAGAGACACAGTAGTGCAATGGGACCCAAAAGCATCATCAGTGCTCTCACTCCTCCTTGGTCATTAGGGCAAATCTGGTCTGTGATAGGACAGGGGTTTT
Source organism: Oncorhynchus gorbuscha (assembly GCF_021184085.1). NCBI lineage: Eukaryota > Metazoa > Chordata > Actinopteri > Salmoniformes > Salmonidae > Oncorhynchus > Oncorhynchus gorbuscha. Next base: position 37,107,773 of record NC_060193.1, on the reverse strand, counting down.
TCACACCTAGCTCGGCTATTAGACTATTCTTTAGTAAAGATGACTAACTTGTTCAGCTATTAGCCCCCCTCCCCAACTTGCAACAAATTGATGTATATTTGTAGAGACTAAAACTTTATTTTCAAACAAAAATAATTGTTCTGAAAACAAACAAAATAGGAGTAATTAAAAAATGTAAAACAATGTTGCAATCTAATCATTTGTAATAGAGCGCAAAACTTTATGCATTTTAATACCACAAAAATATTGAAAAAAAAAAGTATTTGAAAACAAAACTCAATTTAATTTCACTATTAACCACCCTCCATTTTGGCAATTTTTGGAGTGTCAGTTTGGCTACAAACAATACTGTTCGGCCTTTCTTTCCGACACAAAGGAAGTCATAGCAGACACTTACAAAGGACTGCGTGATGATGGCATCTCAGGTAAGCAGCACTGGACATTCTTCCATCCAACTTCTACATAGCTAGTAGTTAGCTCCTAGATTTGGCATGGTTCCCCAGATCATCAAAAAGTTCTACAGCTGCACCAGAGAGCCTGGTTGCATCACCGCCTGGTATGGCAACTGCTCGTCATCTGGCCGTAAGGCGCTTTAGGAGATAGTAGTTAGCTCCTACGATTCAGTGTCGGTTCATAACATTCTACTATATTACACATACATACTGTAGAATGATAAATCATGCAATTATTATTCTCAAGCTAACCAAAAACATTTAGCTACGAATGCCTGTGCTCACCATTTTCAGTTGAATTCATCTAACCTTTCACAGCAACTCATAAGCAGGCCATGTCCTATTTGTTTCAAAGTCGATATTTTCTTACAGAAGGATAAAAGAATATAATATGTCTGCCAGAGAATGCTATTCTGATGTGTCAGATGAAGAGTTAGACCAGAAAGTCGGGGCCATTAAGGCAAGGAAGTCCCATCTGGGCTTTAGAATGGTCAAAGGAAGTCTCCAAGCAATAGGCCATCGTGTAAAATGGCGAAGTGTTAGGGAGTCTTTGCTGCGTATATATGGTGCAGGTATCATTGCCAGAATGATCCAGCTGTGTTGCATTGCTGAGCAAAAATACTCTGTACCTGCTCCCACTGTATATTATTTTGTATGCATATTGCATATTTCCCATCACACAATAAACAACCACAATACCAGTCTGCTGTTAAACTTTCTGTGCTGTATTGACATATGCTGAAAATTACATCTGCTGCTTTAGATTGAACGGTCATATCTCTGTTATTGTTTTAATATCTACAAAAATTAGCTCTTTATTTACTTTGAGTGTGAGCTGATCAAGGGGTCAAAAATGTAGATATTGCCAGATGTATGTTCACTGTCCGAGGAACAATAGGAGCAATAGTGTCCATAACCAGAGGTAACTCAATTGTTCGGTGTTCTTTTTCTCTCTTCCTATCTTGTTGTACATGGAACCTGTCTTAATTATTAAATTTTAAAAACCTTAAGATGTCAGCTGCCAATTTAAAGATTTACACCACAAAAAACTCAGCCATTTTCACAGGACTATCAATCAACTGTCGCTGCCAAATGTATCGTCACTAATACACATTTGTTTATTCTGAACATTCCAGATTCAGCAGGTGGAGGACCTGCTTTATCAGGAGGAAAATCTGGAATCTGACATCCCATGCCCCTTGTCTACTGAGAATCTGCTGTGCTGCAACAACAAGTGAACCCTACCACTGACTCATCTTTTGGTCAGGACATATACATGCTCTTTGATTAGTTATGAGTCTCCAGCCTTTTTAGGTGCGGTTATCCCACACTATGTAGGATATTGTTTTAGCCTCAGTGCCGCTGTTGATAATGGCAAACACCTGTATTTTTTGGAGGAGGGTGAAAGGATAAAGAGCAGGCCCAGCTGAACATTTGCTTCCCCCATAATGTTTTGTCAGCCATCTTTGCTGAAGAACGTCATGGGAAGTATTTATTTTATTTATCTGTATTTATTGAGATTTAAATGTTTTTTTAGAGTGAAGTACATCGAAAAAATCAAGAGAAAACTGCAAGACTCAATAGAAGACAAAACAAGGAACAAACTAAACAAGACAGGCTTTTGAAAAATTAACTATTTTTTTTCATAAAATTGTACAGTTATCTTAGCTAGGTGAATTGCTAGCAGAATTGTTTACTTGTTGCTAAGCAGTTGCTAGGGACTCTCCTGGAAGAAGCTAGTTAGCTTACAAAGAATAACAACAAAAAATATCTAGTTAACAGAAGAAAGGAAGACAAAATAAGGACAAAAGAAGGACAGAAGAAAAAGGAAAAGAAAGAGGACAACAAAGTGAAACAGTCAGCACTTCTATTGCAACTTCGTATTTCGTCGTCCTAACGTAGTCTACACTGCTATCTGCCCAGCAGCTAGCCAGCTAGCAAACGTCCACCGTCTACCGAATAGCAGCACTGTAGAAACTATTACACTCAACTGAACGACTTGATTAGTGTAGTGTTAGCTAGCTACATAGTTGTCTTTGCTGTCTTCGTATCCAAGATAATTGTGTAGTTTAGAGCGTGTAGTCTTAGAGTGATTATCTTAATTTACCGAGGTTAGCTAGCCAGCTATTTGTCGTCCTTAACGTAGGAGACACTGCTAGCTAGCCAACAGCTAGCCAACGTCTACTGAATAGAACTTCCGCACTCAACAACCCGGTCGCATTCCGCTTCGCTCCACAGGTAGTATCACATTTTTCATTTCATTTCATTACAGCACAACGGTTTGATTTGTTTGATCGTAGCTAGCTACATAGCTAGCTACATAGCCGTCTGTGTATCAAAGATAATTGTGTAGTCTAGAGCGATTTTCTAGGTTAGCTAGCCAGCTATTGTCGTTCTTTTAACGCAACGTAACGTAATCAACACTGCTAGCTAGCCAGCTAGCCCCGAATAGCAGCACTGTAGAAACTACTACACTCAACGGAACAACTTGATTAGTGTAGTGTCAACAACGCAGCCACTGTCAGCTAGCCTACAAAGTCAACAACGCAGCCACTGCCAGCTAGCCTACTTCAGCAGTACTGTATCATTTTTAATAATTTTAGTCAATAAGATTCTTGCTACGTAAGCTTAACTTTCTGAACATTCGAGACGTGTAGTCCACTTGTCATTCCAATCTCCTTGCATTAGCGTAGCCTCTTCTGTAGCCTGTCAACTATGTGTCTGTCTATCCCTGTTCTCTCCTCTCTGCACAGACCATACAAACGCTCCACACCGCGTGGCCGCTGCCACCCTAATCTGGTGGTCCCAGCGCGCACGACCCACGTGGAGTTCCAGGTCTCCGGTAGCCTCTGGAACTGCCGATCTGCAGCCAACAAGGCAGAGTTCATCTCAGCCTATGCCTCCCTCCAGTCCCTCGACTTCTTGGCACTGACAGAAACATGGATCACCACAGATAACACTGCTACTGCTCTCTCTTCGTCCGCCCACGTGTTCTCGCACACCCCGAGAGCTTCTGGTCAGCGGGGTGGTGGCATAGGGATCCTTATCTCTCCCATGTGGTCATTCTCTCTTTCTCCCCTTACCCATCTGTCTATCGCCTCCTTTGAATTTCATGCTGTCACAGTTACCAGCCCTTTCAAGCTTAACATCCTTATCATTTATCGCCCTCCAGGTCCCCTCGGAGAGTTCATCAATGAGCTTGATGCCTTGATAAGCTCCTTTCCTGAGGACGGCTCACCTCTCACAGTTCTGGGCGACTTTAACCTCCCCACGTCTACCTTTGACTCATTCCTCTCTGCCTCCTTCTTTCCACTCCTCTCCTCTTTTGACCTCACCCTCTCACCTTCCCCCTACTCACAAGGCAGGCAATACGCTCGACCTCATCTTTACTAGATGCTGTTCTTCCACTAACCTCATTGCAACTCCCCTCCAAGTCTCCGACCACTACCTTGTATCCTTTTCCCTCTCGCTCTCATCCAACACTTCCCACACTGCCCCTACTCGGATGGTATCGCGCCGTCCCAACCTTCGCTCTCTCTCCCCCGCTACTCTCTCCTCTTCCATCCTATCATCTCTTCCCTCTGCTCAAACCTTCTCCAACCTATCTCCTGATTCTGCCTCCTCAACCCTCCTCTCCTCCCTTTCTGCATCCTTTGACTCTCTATGTCCCCTATCTTCCAGGCCGGCTCGGTCCTCCCCTCCCGCTCCGTGGCTTGACGACTCAATGCGAGCTCACAGAACAGGGCTCCGGAAGGCCGAGCGGAAATGGAGGAAAACTCGCCTCCCTGCGGACCTGGCATCCTTTCACTCCCTCCTCTCTACATTTTCCTCCTCTGTCTCTGCTGCTAAAGCCACTTTCTACCACTCTAAATTCCAAGCATCTGCCTCTAACCCTAGGAAGCTCTTTGCCACATTCTCCTCCCTCCTGAATCCTCCTCCCCCTCCCCCCTCCTCCCTCTCTGCAGATGACTTCGTCAACCATTTTGAAAAGAAGATCGACGACATCCGATCCTCGTTTGCTAAGTCAAACAACATCGCTGGTTCTGCTCACACTGCCCTACCCTGTGCTCTGACCTCTTTCTCCCCTCTCTCTCCAGATGAAATCTCGCGTCTTGTGACGGCCGGCCGCCCAACAACCTGCCCGCTCGACCCTATCCCCTCCTCTCTTCTCCAGACCATTTCCGGAGACCTTCTCCCTTACCTCACCTCGCTCATCAACTTATCCCTGACCGCTGGCTACGTCCCTTCCGTCTTCAAGAGAGCGAGAGTTGCACCCCTTCTGAAAAAACCTACACTCGATCCCTCCGATGTCAACAACTACAGACCAGTATCCCTTCTTTCTTTTCTCTCCAAAACTCTTGAACGTGCCGTCCTTGGTCAGCTCTCCCGCTATCTCTCTCAGAATGACCTTCTTGATCCAAATCAGTCAGGTTTCAAGACTAGTCATTCAACTGAGACTGCTCTTCTCTGTATCACGGAGGCGCTCCGCACCGCTAAAGCTAACTCTCTCTCCTCTGCTCTCATCCTTCTAGACCTATCGGCTGCCTTCGATACTGTGAACCATCAGATCCTCCTCTCCACCCTCTCCGAGTTGGGCATCTCCGGCGCGGCCCACGCTTGGATTGCGTCCTACCTGACAGGTCGCTCCTACCAGGTGGCGTGGCGAGAATCTGTCTCCTCACCACGCGCTCTCACCACTGGTGTCCCCCAGGGCTCTGTTCTAGGCCCTCTCCTATTCTCGCTATACACCAAGTCACTTGGCTCTGTCATAACCTCACATGGTCTCTCCTATCATTGCTATGCAGACGACACACAATTAATCTTCTCCTTTCCCCCTTCTGATGACCAGGTGGCGAATCGCATCTCTGCATGTCTGGCAGACATATCAGTGTGGATGACGGATCACCACCTCAAGCTGAACTTCGGCAAGACGGAGCTGCTCTTCCTCCCGGGGAAGGACTGCCCGTTCCATGATCTCGCCATCACGGTTGACAACTCCATTGTGTCCTCCTCCCAGAGCGCTAAGAACCTTGGCGTGATCCTGGACAACAAACTGTCGTTCTCAACTAACATCAAGGCGGTGGCCCGTTCCTGTAGGTTCATGCTCTACAACATCCGCAGAGTACGACCCTGCCTCACACAGGAAGCGGCGCAGGTCCTAATCCAGGCACTTGTCATCTCCCGTCTGGATTACTGCAACTCGCTGTTGGCTGGGCTCCCTGCCTGTGCCATTAAACCCCTACAACTCATCCAGAACGCCGCAGCCCGTCTAGTGTTCAACCTTCCCAAGTTCTCTCACGTCACCCCGCTCCTCCGCTCTCTCCACTGGCTTCCAGTTGAAGCTCGCATCCGCTACAAGACCATGGTGCTTGCCTACGGAGCTGTGAGGGGAACGGCACCTCAGTACCTCCAGGCTCTGATCAGGCCCTACACCCAAATAAGGGCACTGCGTTCATCCACCTCTGGCCTGCTCGCCTCCCTACCACTGAGGAAGTACAGTTCCCGCTCAGCTCAGTCAAAACTGTTCGCTGCTCTGGCTCCCCAATGGTGGAACAAACTCCCTCACGACGCCAGGACAGCGGAGTCAATCACCACCTTCCGGAGACACCTGAAACCCCACCTCTTTAAGGAATACCTAGGATAGGATAAAGTAATCCTTCTCACCCCCCCCTTAAAATATTTAGATGCACTATTGTAAAGTGGTTGTTCCACTGGATGTCATAAGGTGAATGCACCAATTTGTAAGTCGCTCTGGATAAGAGCGTCTGCTAAATGACTTAAATGTAATGTAAATGGGAAGCACTCAATATGATTGGTCATATAACAATCTTGGGACCAAAATGCATAATGAGTACTCCAACCCAACTCCACCCCTTGTCTGGAGCAATGAAGCTGGGTATTTATTTTTATTTTACCTTTATTTAACTAGGCAAGTCAGTTAAGAACAAATTCTTATTTTCAATGATGCCCTGTTCAGGGGCAGAACGACAGATTTTTACCTTGTCAGCTCAGGGATTCGATCTTGCAACCTTTCGGTTACTAGCCCAACGCTCCAACCACTCGGCTACCTGCCGCCCCACCTCTAAGTCCTGCGGTGTAAGCTCGCAACTTTTAAAGGAGGAACCACTGTACAATTTTCTGGGCTAACAATGTAGGAAACACATACAAAAACAAAATACTGCAAAGTTTCCTAAGAACTAGAAGCGAGGCAGCCCTCTGTCGGCGCCATCTACACATTTTTCACATCCCGGTTAGTGAGTATTTCTCCTTTGCCAAGATAATCCAATCACCTGACAGGTGAGGCATATCAAGAAGCTGATTAAACAGCATGATCATTAGAGGTGCACAGAGTGCTGGGGGCACTAAAAAGGCCACTCTTAAATGTGCAGTTGTCACAACACAATGCCACATGTCTCAAGTTGAAGGAGCGTGCAATTGGCATGCTGACTGTATGAATATCCACCAGAGCTGTTGCCAGAAGATTGTGTTCATAAGCAGCCACAAGTCATTTTAGATAATTTGGCAGTACGTCCAACCGGTCTCAGAACCGGAGACCCAGTGTAACCACTCCAGCCCAGGACATCCACACCTGGCTTCTTCACTTGCGGGATCATCTGAGACCAGCCACTGGTGCAGCTGATGAAATGGAGGAGTATTTGTCTGTAAGCCCTTCTGCGGGGAAATAAAAATCATTCTGTCTGGCTGGGCCTGGCTCCCCATGGCTGTGCCCCTGCCCAGTCATGTGAAATCCATGGATTAGGGCCTAATGAATTTTAATTGACTGATTTCCTTATATGAAAATTGTTGAAATAGTTGCATGTTGCATTTATATTTTGGTTTCCTATAGTAATTGCTATTATCCAATTCATATTATGGTTTCTGTCAGGACTAACGTAGCCTACAGTTTCCGATTTGGATTTAGAATGGCATTATACTGCTGCTACTTCGGTGAAAGTCTTAACATCTGCATCCAAAAATAAACTGCGTACAACTGACTGTTGCGTCGATCATAACTAGACATTCTAATCAGACCGGTTTGAGCATACGCAGTAGGGACCACTGTAAAATCATCACACCTGTGTACTCGTACATGTCAAAGGGTTAACATCTCCCACTACTATAGAGGAGTTAGCTGACAACATCACGGAAACGATATGCACGTGTCACTGGGGCAGAAGTACATGAGTTGTGATTCTGGATAGCCCGATAGTTGCCAACAATGACAAGAAACTGCCATGTGAGGAATCGTAAATTACTAATTTAAGATAGTTTCATCTTGTTCTTGATACCATGTCTTGTGTTTTGGCAGATTTCATGTCAATGCTAATATGGCTCAAATTCGCTAGCTAGTTAACAAACAATGTATTTGAGAGACAACAAGTGCTCATTGTATAAAATGTATATGTTTTTAATAAACATTGTTGACATGTAAACTACAAACAGTCTGTTTTTCCCTCAAAGTTGCGCACGCATCTGTTTTGTTGGTAAAGTGGCACACTGGTCTAAGACACTGCATCTCAGTGCAAGAGGAGTCACTGCAGTACCTGGTTCGAATCCAGACTGCATCACATCCGGCCGTGATTGGGAGTCCCATAGGGCGGCGCACAATTGGCCCAGCGTCGTCCGGGTTTGGCCGCCATTGTAAATAAGAATTTGTTCTTAACTGACTTGCCTAGTTAAATAAAAATATTTTTAGACAGATTAAGCAAGCATACACATTTTCTTCAGGAAATGTACTGTTCCTAGTTTTAGTCATATGGAGTTGCAATGTCCCACAAATTCAATACCCAAATCAACTTGATATCTACAAAACAAGTTTTGCAGCTACATAATCCAAAAGGTACAGAAAAAAATCTAAATTAAATTTGAGATTTACAAATGATTTTTTTGAGCCGCATGATTCTATTCATCATGATTGAACCAAATTCCAACTACTACAATGAAATCAGCAATTTTGTCAAAAATAGTTTCATATGAATCATCGATTATGTATTTTTTATTAGAAATGTTGGGGAGAAATGTGAAGCGGGGAGCCATTAAACAGTCAAATCAACTTTGTTAGGAGTTAGAGTTAAAGCAGAGTAACAGCAGGGGTTCTGACTTCTTGTAACCCACCTAAATTATTTTAATAGGATTATTCCGCACTAGACAAACACAACCATGTCTCTAAATACAACCAAGATTTTACCGGCTAACCACCCAAGAGAACCTGGTTGCGACACACCATTGGAAAATCACAGTGAATGCACTGTGGTCCTTCTGTAGCTCAGTTGGTAGAGCATGGCGCTTGTAACGCCAGGGTAGTGGGTTTGATCCCCGGGACCACCCATACGTAGAATGTATGCACACATGACTGTAAGTCGCTTTGGATAAAAGCGTCTGCTAAATGGCATATATTATTATATTATATTATACTAGTGATCAAAAGCCCCTCACCTGGGTTTGCGGCCCCTCTGTCTGGGAGGAGAGGGGGCGCTCTTGCATTCTGAAGGAGGATGGGGCAGGGCCTGCACCTTGGGTTTTCTCCCTCTCTTCACCTCTTTTGGTGCCTTCACCTTCCTGGGCTCCTTGAAATTGCGCAGCAGCAGCTCCTTCCCTTCTTTCTGCTCCCTCTTTTTATTTGGTTTCATGTCTCTCTCCAAGCCCTTGTGGGGCGAGCCTGGCAGTGCCTGGCAGCACTTGTCTTTTTTCTTTTGTTTCTTCTTCTTCTTCGCCCACCGCCCGCCCCCTCCATCGTCCTCCTCGCTGTTGAGGGGTGACGAGGGGGCGCAGGGGCTGACCGAGCTCGCCTCGCCCATCCTGGGGTGCTTGGAGTTGGCCATGCAGTGATTGGTCTGACCACCACCAAGGTCCCTGATCTGGTCCTTAGAGCCCAAGGTACCCCTGGGAAATGGAGTTTGTGCATTTTGGGCAGTTGCATTAGAGGCTGCTGTAGCTGGAGTGTACTTTTGTAAGGGGGTGGTGGACATCTGGAAAAGAACAAGAATGGTGCAATGAAGATACAGAAAGATAAAGGGCTAGGGAAAAAAATGCAGGTCATGCCTCTATCTTGCAGTCATAATGAGAGTGAATGGTCGTCACAGGGCGTACATCTGAAAATGTAAACAATGTTTGCCAATGTTCAGAATCACATTACACAATGGCAACAAAAATCAACAAAACTTGGGCTTTCTTTGAGTAAAGTCTCAATCAAATTCTCCACATATTAAAACCCTAATATAGTGACAAATCTTTCCGTGTTAAATTAGAGGGTAAACCCAAAGTCTGCAAATCCCCCGATATTTAACGGCATGCTCAGAATTCCATTAAGGGTCTCCATGTTCCTCGATCCCTTCCTCAAAACGCACATCTGGGCTGTCATAATGCAGTTCAATTCTATGGATAAACAAACTCCACAAGAAAACTTCCCCATGACGCATTTACATTTACATTTAAGTCATTTAGCAGACGCTCTTATCCAGAGCGACTTACAAACTACTCCTTGAAATGCAAGCAGTCAGAGGGCATGTGCTGGTTTACCGATACAGCAAAGTTGTGCACAATACTAATAAGCCAACGCATGTTCATAGGACCCCAGAACCTTTGGACAAGTGTACGCTCTCTACACCTGATGAGAGCAGTGCAATAGGTATAGACCTCTCCCAACAGTGACCACAAAATTATAGATTTAGGTGAGAATGCATCATTTGAACGGAAAGTCTCCATCGGATATATTTTGTAATCAAGTGAGTGCAGTTTGGTTTAAAAAAAAGACGCAGTTAGGTGGAGGATGAAAGTCTGTGAAAACAATTTTATTAGCATGGCATTGCAAACTGGGTATGAATGAAGATTAGAGTGAAGAAATATGAAATAAAAGGCCCCGTACAGCTGTGTTGAAATCCATAAATAATTTCTGGGTAACAATAAATACAAATAAATAGAGCCAAATGGTAAAAACAAAGTACCAAAAAACAATTTCCCGCCCCTCCAATTTCTCAAGCAAGCATTTTGCCAGGACTATCTGGGAGTGGCCTAAGATGCAGAGCGGGGGAGGGGACCAGCCCAATAGTTACAATGGAATAGTAATTCCCGATCCACACTGTGGAGCATGTTGCATCAAATCAGTGCAAAATGAGAGATCTCTAAGCTGAAAACAAGTTGGCAGAGACATTTGAAAGTGTCTTATTGGTCTACTGCATTTACATTTACATTTAAGTCATTTAGCAGACGCTCTTATCCAGAGCGACTTACAAACTGCATTATTCTTTCATGTAGCTGTTCCAATAGACTTGCTAGCTGTTCCCATAGACTTCCAGTCATTGCGCTAACGGCAGTAAGCAATTGCACTTCAAACCACATGCAGACGTAAAAATGGTATCCATGAGTAAAGTAGAAAAAGGGCTGGGGGTTCTACTAAGCTAACATATGGAATTGTTTAAGAGTCATACAAAGGATCATTTAGCTTTTTGATTTAGAATTTTAAGACCCCTTTTAGGTTAAAAAAATATATATATATTTGATGAAACATTGAATTTGTCCTTACTGCTATTAGCCCATAGAAATGCATTGAATAAACTGATTCATTCATGGAAAAATAGTTTTTTTTTATAAAGATGTATCATAAGGAAGTCTCAGTCCTATATCTGAGCAATATGAAAGTTCAGGACATTTTCTATACTTTTTACCCATATTAAATCAATGAATCTAGGATTACAGGGACTCTCCACAACTACATTCAATGTGCAGGACAAAATTGATTAAGTTGGAGCTCTTCTGTCTGCATTAACAAGGACAACACACAGGTCTTTCCATCATTGTATGATTTTTTGTGTTTGCAAATTAACTCTAGCTTACGGACAATGTGATAAAGCGAAGCACCCGAGTGAGTTGTGGTGGTGAATTACGCAGTTACTTTCCAAAACGGATGACACAAACAACGGGAATCGTTATCCTTTTCATGCCCTGCCTCCAATCCACTTATCGATATCTGAACAAGAGAGCCTCATCGAAATGGCAATAAGCGGTTCTGGGAAAATGTTATTTATATATCAGAAGACACTGCGAGATTTCTGGATTGGGCTGCGCTCAGTTTCTTGCCTTGGCAAATCGCGCTGTTAAGACACTGATGCCCTTTGCAACCACATACCTATGTGAGAGTGGATTCTCGGCCCTCACTAGCATGAAAACTAAATACAGGCACAGACTGTGTGGGAAATGATTTAAATCCAAGACTCTCTCCAATACAAGATTGCAGAGTTATGTACATCCTTTCAAGCACACCCTTCTTTGTGGTGAGTTATTCACAATTTTCAATGAACAAATAAAGTTTTATATTTAAGATGGCTAATAAAGAGTAAAATTTGTGATTATTATTTGCGCCCTGGTCTTATTTGTGCCCTGTTGTGACAAACTCACACAATTCTTATGTTTAAGAAATGTATTGTATAGTGTCTGTGGCAGGCTTACAATAGCAAAAACAACTTTGAGTGTGCGCTGACCCTGGTGCTTGAGGTGGTACGCAGCTGGAGGTTAAATGTTTGAAGGGGTATGGGACTATAAAAAGTTTGGGAACCACTGGACTATAGACTTGATATTGAGGGAATGCTGGCTAAACTCAATTGGCAACTATACTGTAATTATACTGTAATGAGTTTGTCAGCTAATAATTTGAATGTCTCGATTATCAAATTGACCGGCATGAATTCATGTGTAGTAGTAGAACTTGTGCTCGCAGATACTTATAGTCCGTGACAAGGACCAGGTTTGTTGAAAACTGTCAAGGTATGTAATTGTGGTAAAGGTTTGGGGTACCCGATGTCCCCAGTTTTTTGGGGTGGCCCAGATTAATATTTAAATTCTGATGGGTGGAACATTATTTGAGCCATGACATTTTTACACAAGTATGAACAAGAGCTAAATCAAGCCAGTTAGTGAAGGTCATACACAGAAAAGCTCGGCATTCATCACCAGGATGTCTTAGTCTGACCCAATCTGTTCCTCTATGCTTTTGTGTTCATAGTGTGCTACAAAATGTTAAGCACTTTATGTAACTATAATCAAGAGTAATGCTAAGATGTACACAGTAACAAATACAAAATTAGTCCCAGAAAGCATTATTTTTTAAATATTTTTTTTTAAAAACACCTATTGTTTGAGAAAAATCATTGATTTAATATAGCAACACTAATTGTATTCATGAGAATTAGCAGCATATCACATCCCAGTAGAGAAGTTTGTGTAAAAGCAGATATGGCACACTTCATGTGATAAGGGCTATATTGGTGCAGTCCCATTTTGAGCAACATGTTATTTATAAACCAAGGTTGAGGACATGTGGAGGGGCATATGGGACAACTCATGCACAGGAGGATAATAATGTCAATGAATCAGACTCCCAGTGCCGGGAATCAGGGCCGTCGCCCTGGAAACAGGCTCTGTATCAAGCAGCAACGTAAACATGCCGTCTCTATGGTAACCCTTTTGTTGCCAGCTGACAGGACTATTTGACATTTCATCCATTTTGCACTTAGACAGATGCTACCTATAGCCTGCCACCCTGCTTTGGTTAACAGCTGCTTTCCCCAGTCTTCAGGCTGAACAATCAAAAGGGAGAAAGTCAACCACAAAATATGATAGTCAGTCTCTCAAAAATAGAGCTCTTAATGAGTTTTGTGACATTGAAAACAAGTTCAGCATTCATCTTGCCTATAGAAAGAATGCTTATTTTTTTACATGAAGAGAACATAAAAACAGATCATGATGTAAATGACACCTCTCCAAGTGAACCGACCTAACACTCATACAACGTTCACCAACTTGCAAACAATGGACAGGACAAGGCTGCAAACAGACAAACTAGTAGCGCAAAGATTGAATAAGACAGAAAAGCCATGGACATGTCTTACTCCAAAATCACAGGAACATTCCTTCTCACCTTGCTCCATACCAACTCCTTTCATGCCTTATGTCTGTCACGATCCCTGTCAAATCCTAGTGTAGTAGTCCACAGTGTAACCCTCATCCAGGTTCCCATCTCCAGAACCACAGAGCTGCTGGCACATTGTCCTGAGGCTTCATGGCTCTACATTTCCCATGCACCTTCATTTGCGACTGCACGCACGGCGCCCAGTGACGTGCTGCAGTGTACACGCTTGCCAGCCAACTCGGTCAACCACAAACAAGCTGCCTGCAATCAAATTCCCTATGAATCAATACAGTCTTCCGAGCTGCTGAACACCACAGATGCAGTCAAGTCAATGCTTCCCTGTGCCTTCTCCCTAAAAACACTGACACCTATCCAGCAGAAATTGTAAGGCTGCTGCCATAGGACGCTTGAGGACTGGGCATCATTCAAATGTAACCTCTCAGGAGAAGCATGGGGCTGCAGGGTGGTTTGGGCAGGGAAATCCAGAGAGGAGTGCCAGAATGAATGCAAGCTCATGGGAGAGCAACATTTTTCTTCCCATGTGAAAGGGGAGGGCATAAAGTGGTGGGCATGGGTTGAGGCAGTTTCTGAGCAAGAAATAAATGAGAAACAAAAGAGACTAAGTGAGATGGACAAGTGAAACAGTTGAAACTGCAGTTGTTCCATGTACACAAAGCTTGAGTGTTGCCTGTATGGTTCATACACAGGCTAACAATACCAATGCATCTGATACACTTCTGAGGGAGGTAATTTGTCCATTTAGGGGACCGCTTTTGGCCCCCTGAGGTAAAGATTAGGTGTCTTAAAAAAGGGATACAACTTGACATGATTTTTGCACTTAAACTTGGCTGTAGTCACTTACTGACAGTTTTTGGATATATTTCGATTCAGGTAGTGAAGCACCAATTACATTTTTGGCCGATAACGATATTTTTCTTGCAAAAAATAAAAACGATACCGACATTTAAAGCATTTTAGTACAGTTAAATAGTTACACACACACACAGGGATCTAAGGAACTGCATCTCAGTACAAGAGGCGTTACTACAGTCCATGGTTCAAATCCAGGCTGTATCACGTCAGTCCCATAGGGCGGCGCACAACTGGTCCAGTGTCTGCGTGTAGGCGGTTAACGTGAATAAGAATTTGTTCTTAATTGACTTGCTAAATTAAGGTTACACACACACCAACAAAATAACTTTTTGGTTTGTATCTATGCATGTCCCCATTACCAGTAAAACAGTCAAAACCTATTTCTTTCACTTGTTTCGTTGTTCAGTCGTTTCATTCTCAACTAGGATTTCTATGGAGACATGTCAAATAAGCTTGTTGACCAATCAGGACCTGAATATGAATGCACGTCACAATTTTACACGTTCATTCATTTACATAGTTATTACACATTGATTAGACTGTCACTCGTATTTCATATGTCACAATTATTTTAGCAATACATATGCTATGATGCTGGTAAAGTTGTCTCATGCACCAACAGTGCTAGCTCATGGATGCAAACAACGTTCTTCCCCAAAATCATAGCAAAACGACCATTAGCTAGCTACCTATACAGCTAGGTGTCATCTAAAATAACCCTAAATTATAAGACAGTTCTTCTTTGATTAATGGTGGGAGGACCCATCTATGGGAAGCAAGCCACAAGGATTAGCCACAATAGCAGACTTTGCAGTTTGCCTTCAAAATAAAAAGTATGTCATTGACAGTGAAGCAAATGAATAGAAATGATCTAATAGATCATGCTAAAACGAGGTTGGAACGTTATATATGTTTACGGACATATCCCAGTATGCTGTTCCCACATGCTTCAAGAGGGCCACCATTGTTCCTGTTCCCAAGAAAGCTAAGGTACCTGAGCTAAAAGACTAATGCCCCGTAGCCCTCACTTCCGTCATCATGAGCTGCTTTGAGAGACTAGTCAAGCACCATATCACCTCCACCCTACCTGACACCCTAGACCCACTCCAATTTGCTTACCGCCCCAATAGGTCCACAGACGACGCAATCGCAATCACACTGCCCTAACCCATCTAGACAAGAGGAAAACCTATGTAAGAATGCTGTTCATCGACTATAGATCAGCATTTAACACCATAGTACCCACAAACCTCGTCATTAAGCTCCAGACCCTGGGTCTCGGCCCCGCCCTGTGCAACTGGGTCCAAGACTTTCTGACGGGCCGCCCCCAGGTGGTGAAGGTAGGAAACAACATCTCCACCCCGCTGATCCTCAACACTGGGGCCCCACAAGGGTGCATTCTCAGCCCTCTCCTGTACTCACTGTTCACCCATGACTGCATGGCTATGCACACCTCCAACTCAATCATCAAGTTTGCAATTACCAACAACGACGAGACGGCCTACAGGCAGGAGGTGAGGGCCCCCGGAGTGTGGTGTCAGGAAAATCACCTTACACTCAATGTCAACAAAACATAGGAGATGCTCGTGGACTTCACGAAACAGCAGAGGGAGCAGCCCCCTATCCACGTCGACGGGACAGTAGTGGAGAAGGTGGAAAGTTATGTTCCTCTGCATAAACATCACAAACAAACTGAAATGGTCCACCCACACAGACAGCGTGGTGAAGAAGGAGCTGCAGTGCCTCTTCAATCTCCGGAGGCTGAAGAAATTTGGCTTGTAACCAAAAACAAACTTTTACAGATGCACAATCGAGAGCATCCTGTCGGGCTGTATCACCACCTGGTACGGCGACTGCTCCGCCCACAACCGTAAGGCTCTCCAGAAGGTAGTGAGGTCTGCACAACGCATCACAGGGGGCAAACTACCTGCCCTCCAGGACCCCTACACCACCCAATGACACAGGAAGGCCAAAAAGATCAAAAGGACAACAACCACCCAAGCCACTGCCTGTTCACCCCGCTATCATTCAGAAGGCGAGGTCAGTACAGGTGCATCAAAGCTGGGACCGAGAGACTGAAAAACAGCTTATCTCAAGGTCATCAGACTGTTAAACAGCCATCACTAACACAGAGGCTGCTGCCAACATACTGACTCAACTCTAGCCACTTAATAATTGAAAAAAGGATGTAATGTGTCACTAGTCACATTAAAACAATGCCACTTTATCTAATGTTTACATACCCTACATTACTCATCTCATATGTACAGTGGGGAGAAAAGGTATTTGATACACTAACGATTTTCCTACTTACAAAGCATGTAGAGGTCTGTAATTTTTATCATAGGTACACTTCAACTGTGAGACGGAATCTAAAACAAAAATCCAGAAAATCACATTGTATGACTTTTAAGTAATTAATTAGCATTTTATTGCATGACATAAGTATTTGATACATCAGAAAAGCAGAACTTAATATTTGGTACAGAAACCTTTGTTTGCAATTACAGAGATCATACGTTTCCTGTAGTACTTGGTCAGGTTTGCACACAATGCAGCAGGGATTTTGGCCCACTCCTGCATACAGAACTTCTCCAGATCCTTCAGTTTTCGGGGCTGTGGCTGGGCAATACGGACTTTCAGCTCCCTCCAAAGATGTTCTATTGGGTTTAGGTCTGGAGACTGGCTAGGCCACTCCAGGACCTTGAGATGCTTCTTACGGAGCCACTCCTTAGTTGCCCTGGCTGTGTGTTTCCGGTCGTTGTCATGCTGGAATACCCAGCCACGACCCATCTTTAATCCATGACGGTGTAGTGTGTTATGAATGGTTTTCTTTGAGACTGTGGTCCCAGCTCTCTTCAGGTCATTGACCAGGTCCTGCCATGTAGTTCTGGGCTGATCCCTCACCTTCCTCATGATCATTGATGCCCCACGAGGTGAGATCTTGCATGGAGTCCCAGACCGAAGGTGATTGACCGTCATCTTGAACATCTTCCATTTTCTAATAATCGTTCCAACAGTTGCTGCTTGCCTATTGTCCTGTAACCCATCCCAGCGTTGTGCAGGTCTACAATTTTATCTAACCTCATTGCAACTCCCCTCCAAGTCTCCGACCACTACCTTGTATCCTTTTCCCTCTCGCTCTCATCCAACACCTCCCACACTGCCCCTACTCGGATGGTATCGCGCCGTCCCAACCGTCGCTCTCTCTCCCCCGCTACTCTCTCCTCTTCCATCCTATCATCTCTTCCCTCTGCTCAAACCTTCTCCAACCTATCTCCTGAATCTGCCTCCTCAACCCTCCTCTCCTCCCTCTCTGCATCCTTTGACTCTCTATGTCCCCTATCCTCCAGGCCGGCTCGGTCCTCCCCTCCCGCTCCGTGGCTCGATGACTCATTGCGAGCTCACAGAACAGGGCTCCGGGCAGCCGAGCGGAAATGGAGGAAAACTCGCCTCCCTGCGGACCTGGCATCCTTTCACTCCCACCTCTCTACATTTTCCTCCTCTCTCTGCTGCTAAAGCCACTTTCTACCACTCTAAATTCCAAGCATCTGCCTCTAACCCTAGGAAGCTCTTTGCCACCTTCTCCTCCCTCCTGAATCCTCCTCCCCCTCCCCCCCCCCCCTCCTCCCTCTCTGCAGATGACTTCGTCAACCATTTTGAAAAGAAGGTCGACGACATCCGATCCTCATTTGCTAAGTCAAACGACACCGCTGGTTCTGCTCACACTGCCCTACCCTGTGCTCTGACCTCTTTCTCCCCTCTCTCTCCAGATGAAATCTCGCGTCTTGTGACGGCCGGCCGCCCAACAACCTGCCCGCTTGACCCTATCCCCTCCTCTCTTCTCCAGACCATTTCCGGAGACCTTCTCCCTTACCTCACCTCGCTCATCAACTCATCCCTGACCGCTGGCTACGTCCCTTCCGTCTTCAAGAGAGCGAGAGTTGCACCCCTTCTGAAAAAACCTACACTCGATCCCTCCGATGTCAACAATTACAGACCAGTATCCCTTCTTTCTTTTCTCTCCAAAACTCTTGAACGTGCCGTCCTTGGCCAGCTCTCCCGCTATCTCTCTCTGAATGACCTTCTTGATCCAAATCAGTCAGGTTTCAAGACTAGTCATTCAACTGAGACTGCTCTCCTCTGTATCACGGAGGCGCTCCGCACTGCTAAAGCTAACTCTCTCTCCTCTGCTCTCATCCTTCTAGATCTATCGGCTGCCTTCGATACCATGAACCATCAGATCCTCCTCTCCACCCTCTCCGACTTGGGCATCTCCGGCGCGGCCCACGCTTGGATTGCGTCCTACCTGACAGGTCGCTCCTACCAGGTGGCGTGGCGAGAATCTGTCTCCTCACCACGCGCTCTCACCACTGGTGTCCCCCAGGGCTCTGTTCTAGGCCCTCTCCTATTCTCGCTATACACCAAGTCACTTGGCTCTGTCATAACCTCACATGGTCATCCAGAACAGAACGCCGCAGCCCGTCTAGTGTTTAACCTTCCCAAGTTCTCTCACGTCACCCCGCTCCTCCGCTCTCTCCACTGGCTTCCAGTTGAAGCTCGCATCCGCTACAAGACCATGGTGCTTGCCTACGGAGCTGTGAGGGGAACGGCACCTCAGTACCTCCAGGCTCTGATCAGGCCCTACACCCAAATAAGGGCACTGCGTTCATCCACCTCTGGCCTGCTCGCCTCCCTACCACTGAGGAAGTACAGTTCCCGCTCAGCCCAGTCAAAACTGTTCGCTGCTCTGGCTCCCCAATGGTGGAACAAACTCCCTCACGACGCCAGGACAGCGGAGTCAATCACCACCTTCCGGAGACACCTGAAACCCCACCTCTTTAAGGAATACCTAGGATAGGATAAAGTAATCCTTCTCACCCCCCCCCTTAAAATATGTAGATGCACTATTGTAAAGTGGCTGTTCCACTGGATGTCATAAGGTGAATGCACCAATTTGTAAGTCGCTCTGGATAAGAGCGTCTGCTAAATGACTTAAATGTAAATGTAATGGTCTCTCCTATCATTGCTATGCAGACGACACACAATTAATCTTCTCCTTTCCCCCTTCTGATGACCAGGTGGCGAATCGCATCTCTGCATGTCTGGCAGACATATCAGTGTGGATGACGGATCACCACCTCAAGCTGAACCTCGGCAAGACGGAGCTGCTCTTCCTCCCGGGGAAGGACTGCCCGTTCCCTGATCTCGCCATCACGGTTGACAACTCCATTGTGTCCTCCTCCCAAAGCGCTAAGAACCTTGACGTGATCCTGGACAACACCCTGTCGTTCTCAACCAACATCAAGGCGGTGGCCCGTTCCTGTAGGTTCATGCTCTACAACATCCGCAGAGTACGACCCTGCCTCACACAGGAAGCGGCGCAGGTCCTAATCCAGGCACTTGTCATCTCCCGTCTGGATTACTGCAACTCGCTGTTGGCTGGGCTCCCTGCCTGTGCCATTAAACCCCTTCAACTCATCCAGAACGCCGCAGCCCGTCTGGTGTTCAACCTTCCCAAGTTCTCTCACGTCACCCTGCTCCTCCGTTCTCTCCACTGGCTTCCAGTTGAAGCTCGCATCCGCTACAAGACCATGGTGCTTGCCTACGGAGCTGTGAGGGGAACGGCACCTCAGTACCTCCAGGCTCTGATCAGGCCCTACACCCAAACAAGGGCACTGCGTTCATCCACCTCTGGCCTGCTCGCCTCCATACCACTGAGGAAGTACAGCTCCCGCTCAGCCCAGTCAAAACTGTTCGCTGCTCTGGCCCCCCAATGGTGGAACAAACTCCCTCACGACGCCAGGACAGCGGAGTCAATCACCACCTTCCGGAGACACCTGAAACCCCACCTCTTTAAGGAACACCTAGGATAGGATAAGTAATCCCTCTCACCCCCCCCCCTTTAAGATTTAGATGCACTATTGTAAAGTGACTGTTCCACTGGATGTCATAAGGTGAATGCACCAATTTGTAAGTCGCTCTGGATAAGAGCGTCTGCTAAATGACTTAAATGTAAATGTTATCCCTGATGTCCTTACACAGTTCTCTGGTCTTGGCTATTTTGGAGAGGTTGTAGTCTGTTTGATTGAGTGTGTGGACAGGTGTCTTTTATACAGGTAACGAGTTCAAACAGGTGCAGTTAATACAGGTAATGAGTGGAGAACAGGAGGGCTTCTTAAAGAAAAACTAACAGGTCTGTGACAGCCGGAATTCTTACTGGTTGGTAGGTGATCAAATACTTATGTCATGCAATAAAATGCAAATGAATTACTTAAATCATGCAGTGATTATCTGGATTTTTGTTTTAATTTCCGTCTCTCACAGTTGAAGTGTACCTTTGACAAAAATTACAGGCCTCTACATGCTTTGTAAGTAGGAAACACTGCCGATTTTGCAGGTTATCAAATACTTCTCCCCACTGTATATACTGTACTCTATACCATCTACTACATCTTGCCTATGCCGTTCGGCCATCACTCATTCATATATTTTTATGTACATATTCTTATTCATTCCTTTTCACTTGTGTGTACAAGGTAGTTGTGAAATTGTTAGGTTAGATTACTTGTTAGATATTACTGCATGAACGGAACTAGAAACACAAGCATTTCGCTACACTCGCATTAACATATGCGACAAATAAAATTTGATTTTGATTTTTTTTTTATCAACAAAAGACATTGTTAATTTGACAAAAATCTGTTGAAATCATACTGGATGTATTATACTTTAGAATTACATTGGGGACATACTTATTTCACTGTACAGCCTTACCTATGGCTTGTGGATCAATGACATGGGGCATCAGTCTACTCAGTGACACCCAGAGAACATTAGCATCTTAGCTCGTATTGCAGGACTCAAACAACTGAATTAAACACTATTCCATAGGGAAAAAAATACTCTGTGGATGTTTTGGAGTCTGATAAGTCTGACGTTGGGAAAAAAAATACTGTTATTGAGTAGACAGTTACCCCATTTCATTGAACCCCAATCCTTAGGTAAAGCTGTAAAGTGCAATATGAATGTCAATACCGCTGACTGGGGAGGTGATTTCACAGTAAGTCCTGCGATAAGAGCTACAACACTAATATTAGCGTAAACTCTTCACAGTTGTGTTCTGAGGGTGTCACCGAGTAGACTGATGCCCCATTTCATTGCTTCACATTCCAACCTTGTTTAACATTGTCTAAATAGGGCATGATTCCACCAATTGTAACCTTCTGCATCACTTTCAAAGTGGTACTTTTATTTTGAAGGAAAACCGCAAATTCCACTATTGTGCCTAATACTTATTGTGGTTAGCTACACAACACATAACCCGGTCAGGTTGAGCCTCACTAGCCAGATGAAGCTAGCTGGCTGCTTATAAACATTAGCTTTGGGCAACAGGATTAAGTAGCTGGCTAGCTATTTATTTTCATGAACTGAAGTTCAATTTCAATAGGTGAACAACAAGTGGCTAACTAACTAATACTTACTCACAAGGATTCCTAAATCATTACTAATAGTGAAAATGACTGCAGTTTCTACTGGTCGTATCTTGGTACCAAGCTAAAGCTAGCTAGCTACCCCAGAAGATGCGGTTGAACAAAATGCTTTATTACCAACGCAGAATTGTAAACGCATCGTTCGTGGCAGGTGTTTGCAGATTTTTTTGTACAGCTTTGACAGTGTTACTGATAGTAGGTGGAGCTTGGCTTGCACGTGCAAATTCAGAACACACAACATTCTATACTAAAACCGTGTTATTTGACGTGTCAAAATAAAAGCTTATTTAACGTGTCAAATAGTGTTGACGTGCATCTTTGACAAGCAAAGACCCAAAAGGCATTCCATAGTATGTCGTGAAGCTATTACTGTGCAACATAGGGCAACATCTGAATGGTGCACTTGGTCACGTTAGTGTGTGCCGGTGCACGACCAGTCGTAAAAGCCAACATCACCCACGACAGAGAACAGTTGATTGTCAAGGGCAATGAATTCCATTATCTTGCCGTTAACGGATTTTGCCTTTTGAGTTGTCCCGCTGAAATGTTCTTACGCTTTCAAATGACTGCTCGATCCACACAGCAGACATTGTGGGCTAGGTTAGGAATGCTGTGTTGATCATATAGCGCAAAATTTTACGTGGCGTCATATTAGGTATGCATTTCAGCTATGACATCGGTTTTTCACATCTGTGTTAAACTAGACATTGGGCCGATACCGATGTTGCCGTTTTTAGCTAATATCGGCTGATTCCGATATATTATGCACCCCTAGCTTTTGGTATTTATAATGTTGTCATACACATTTTCTGTATGAATGAGGCCCTAAAACACACCTTGGAGGGTTTGGGGTATCTAAGGATGAGTCCCAATTCTCCACACTTCACTAAAAGTGTGTACTTGCAGACTTCTGCCCAATCCCAAATTGAGCACTAAGCAAGGGATACCCAAACTGATCCTCCGGACCACAAGATGTGCACATTTTTGTTTTTGTCCTAACACTACACGGCTGAGTCAAGTTTTCAAAGCTAGACAATTAGTTTATTATTTGAATCAGCTGTGCAGTGCTAGGGCAAAAACCAAAACATGCACCCCTTGGGGTCCCGAGGACAGAGTTTAGGAAACCCTGCCCTTGCGGAGATCTGAGGATTTGACAGGTATAAGCAATATGGAGAAACTTCCACCTAGCCTGAGTGGGCAGGGTGGCACTATTACCATTACCACTATTGCTTACACCTATCAAATCCTCTCAGATCTCCACAAGCGCATATGGCGCATGGTTTACAAGCCCATTTGGGATTGAGTCTTTCTGGCAAGGATTTTTACAATAGTGGAAATACACTCCAGCCAATAGCCAATATATCCAGCTAATATTACAAAAAGTATAGGTACACATAAATCACGTACTAAAATTGACACCCTTGAAAGAGATTAGCAAAAATGTATAATTAAAATACTGAGCTGTACTGCATGCTCAAATGTTGGGAAATTATATTTTATGCTCCACTGAACAAAAATATTTTTAAAAGGAAACATGCAACAAATTCAAAGACTTTACACACACAGTCACAGATACCTTAAGAAAATTAAAATGACATCCAGAAAACCAGTCAGTATCTGGAAACCACAATCTGCCTCATACAGTGTGACATCGCCTTCAATATTTCCTTGATCAGGCTGTTGATTGGGGCCTGTGGAATGTGCCGTGCATTATCATGCTGAAACATGTGGAAGTGTATGAATGCCACAACAATGGGCCTCAGGATCTCATCACGGTATTGCTGTGCATTCAAATTGCCAACGATAAAATGTATTTATGTTAGTTGTCCATACCATAACCCCACGGTTCAGTCTTCACAACAGCAAACCACTCGCCCACACACACTGTCTGCAATCTTCCCAGTACAGTTGAAACCGGGATTAATCTGTGAAGAGCACACTTCTCCAGTGTTTCTGACAGTTTGTGCATAAGGTCTTTGGTTGTGCAAACACAGTTTCAGCTGTCCAGGTGGCTGGTATCAGATGATCCCACAGGGGAAGAAGCCGGATATGGAGGTCCTGGGCTGGCGTGCTTACATGTGGTCTGCAGTCGCGAGGCCAGTTGACATAAAACGACATTGCCTGAAAATTGAATGTTAATTTCTCCACCAACAGCTCTGGTGGACTTTCCTGATGTTGGCACGCCAATTGCACACCTCTTCAAAACTTGACATTTGTGACAAAACTGCACATTTTAGAGAGGCCTTCATTGTCCGCAACACAAGGTGCACCCATGTAATGATCATCCAGTTTAAATCCGCTACTTGATAATCCAGCCACCTAACAGGTGTGGCATATTTTGGCAAAGGAAAAATGCTCATTAAGCAATGGAAACAATTTGTGCACAAAATTAGAAAATTAAACTTGTGTATGTTTTTAATCTACACCAAAACCACCACTGGTTTGTGTGTGTGGCCAAAGAGCTCTAAAGCCTTCTCTAACCTGATTGCACTCCATTGCTTGTTTTTTTTGTCCTTGGGTGAGTCTGAACAAACATTGAATAACTTTCCTTTATGCATAAATTAAAGCTATTCAAAGTTGGTTTAGAAAGGCTCAAATGACCAAAAAAAAGGAGCGCAATCAGGTTTGTAACTGAATGCAACATTTTTGGGTAGGAGTAAGAGTTAAGAAACGGTGTGTATATCATTAATTACAATGACCATTGAACAGTAAATCCTGCAAACAATGGCTTTTAAACAAATTATTTTAGTCATTACAGAATGAGCCTTCAAAATTAAGCCTATCTGTGGTTTAGAATGAAATGCTGCCATTAACAAGAATCTCACGAACCAGCACTCCAAGAGGACTCCAAGACTAACGAACAGAGTCATGTGTATGGCCTGCGTTCAACACCAACTCAACAAAAGATGAGCAGAGAGACTGTGCTCTTATTGTATGTGAAAGTGTGATGAGTCAGAATCGTAGGTCTGACTCATCATTCAATTCCATTTGCGATGGAACTTAGGATCATAAATAACAAGCCACTTCGGCAACTCAAGGCTGAGTGACAGTGTTACTCTTGATTTACATATCTACTTTTATATTTCAAGGTTGCTGAAAACATTTGTCAACAATGTATTATGTTCTAATATGTATGTATGCATGTATGCATGCATGTATGTAACCGTTCAAAAGTTTGGGGTCAATTAAATTCCCTTGTTTTTTGTCCATTAAAATAAATTGGTCAGAAATATAGTGTAGACATTGTTAATGTTGTAAATGACTATTGTAGCTGGAAACGGCTGATTTATGGAATATCTATATAGGCGTACAGAGGCTCATTATCAGCAAACATCACTCCTGTGTTCCAATGGCACATTGTGTTAGCTAATCAAAGATGATCATTATAAAAGACTAATTGATCATTAGAAAACCCTTTGCAAATGTTAGCACAGCTGAAAACTGTTTGATTAAAGAAGCAATTAAACTGACCTAGAAGGCCAGCATCCCAGAGTCACCTATTCACTGTTGACGTTGAGACTGGTGTTTTGCAAGTACTATTTAATGAAACTGCCAGTTGATGACTTGTGAGGCGTCGGTTTCTCAAACTAGACACTAATGTACTTGTTCTCTTGCGCACCGGGGCCTCCCACTCCTCTTTCTATTTTGGTTAGGGCCAGTTTGTACTGTTCTGCGAAGGGAGTAGTACACAGCGTTGTACGAGAACTTCAGTTTCTTGGCAATTTCTCACAGCCTCTAATCGAACCCACAAATGCTGATGCTACTGATACTCAACTAGTCTAAAGAATGCCAGTTTTATTGCTTCTTTAAATCAGCACTAATCAACCATTTTCATCTGTGCTAACATAATTGCAAAGGGGTTTCTAATGACCAATTAGTCTTTTAAAATGGTTAACATGGATTAGCTAACACAACATGCCATTGGAACACAAGTGATGGTTGTTGATAATGGGCCTCTGTACACCTATGTAGATATTCGGGTTTTTTTAAAAGCTGTTTCCAGCTACAAGTCATTACAACATTAACAATGGCTACACTGTATTTCTGATCAATTTGATGTACTTTTAAATGTTTCAAAAACAAGGACATTTCTAAGTGACCCCAAACTTTTAAACAGTAGTGCATGTACACGTAGACAAGCATGCAAGTCAAAAAGATACAAACCTGTTTGTCCTTCTTTTGTATTTTCATATTTCTCTTCACCTTCACTGCATCTATGACACAGAAATAAATATCTTTATTGAAGTAAGAAAAAAAAAGAAAAAATACACTAACCTCAGCAGGACCTGGTCAAATTATTTGCAAGGGCGGAAAGAGTTCATAGTTAAAAAATAAAAAACAGGAGATAATTGGTTAGTCACCTTTCTCCATTGATAGAATTGTTACAATAAACCAAGGCTCTTTTACACACATTCCATCTAGGCCTACATGATTAGGCACCATGAGCAATTCCAATGTAGCTAAGGCACTTATGATTGTCAGGTGACAACTAGTCTCAGCTATATGTGAAAAAAAAGTGCCCCTACAAGTTAGACATTTGCAAGTTACCTTGAAAGTGATGAGCCAAACTAGCCTACTCCTTCCTGACTCTACTGGATACAGACTAAACTCACTAAACCCGAATGCACTATTGTTTAGCCAAGAAAATCAGACACAACGGTGTTCTTTCATAGCAAACGTCATTTGGGACACATTGTTTGTTTACAAACGAACCTCAAGTGGTTTTAGATTTGTATAATGTGTGACATGTAATTGTTTATGTTTATTTTGTAGTATATCATTTGTGCTTTTATTTTTGCGGACCCTAGGAAGAATAGCTGTGACTTATGCAACAGCTAATTTGGATCCAAATAAACTGCAGGTGGCGAGGGGAGCTGCCTACTTTACCTGTGCGACCAGGGGCTTTGTTTTCTGTTAGACCTGGTGTAGTTGCGCGGCATATTGGCTCCACCAAAATTCCACAGGAATAATCGACCTACCTGCGGGAACGTGTCTCAGTTTCATGGCAAAGACTTGAGCTGGCTATCATGAAGTAGCTAGTAGACTGTAGAACTTAACTGCTACAAGTTGCCTGGCAAATTGAAGTTCTTAGCTAACTTATATGATTAAGAAAGCGTTATCAATTCATCTACCAAAAACAACACTAACCGTTACGTCGGCGGCGCCGTGTCCTATTTATATTAGCAAGGTATCGAGCTAGCCAGCCTGCTAACTAATGTCACTGCAATGATGTTATATATTCCAGTCCTTACACGTGTGAACACCCCCTTAAAAACCTCGCAGAGACATCGCCGCTACCCCTCAATATGACTTCACCTACCTGGGCAACACGGGTCAGAGCATCAGTTGCCGAACACTGGGCTTTCTCTGCATTTATTTCCAAGGACACAAAAACGCCATGACAGTTTAGAAAAATGCATTTAAAAAAATAGACTGGGTGTGAGATGGGGAGGGGGGCCTCCGTGCAATTTCTTAATCCTCATAAAGCAGATGAGTTCATTCATGAGAGATGCACAAGTTTGAGACTCACCAACCACCGCACCACAACACAGGACCCTGCAATACAACACATATTAAAAACAGTTAAAATACCTACTTACCTAAAATGGCTACTGCAGCAGCCAAAATACAAACAGCTATTATTTGGTGAAGTTTAGCGCTGGCCGCCTGCTACAACAGCCAAAATAATTGGACCCGTAACATTCTATTTTTCATTGGCTGCACCATAGTGCAGCTGGGTCGATGGATATTTCCATTGGTCCTCCAGCTGTCAAACAAGGAGTGCCGTTCTAAGTTTGTCTGAGAGCTACATACTGCAAACACCATTGGGCACATTTAGTTACCGTTGATGTGAACCTTCTTGTGATTGGTTGTATTCTACTACTTTGCTTACCATAAAACCGCACGAAAACCTCATTTTTCGGTCATGAGAGTCCCTCGGTTTTACTCTTTGGCCGTGTAGTTTAACACGCATTTGTTTTATTCCTGGTCTCAATTCTGTAAAGATCTAGTGGTTTTATATTTCTTCTTCCTTGTGTAACAGTATAGCCTCCAGCCCTCTCCTCTTTTCCCTTACCTGGGCTCGAACCAGAGACCCTTTGCACACATAGACATCGTTACACATCGCGCCACAAAAGCCGCGGGGAACAACTACTTCAAGGTGTCAGAGCGAGTGACGTCACATATTGAAACGCTATTAGCGCGCACCCTGCTCATTAGCTAGCCATTTCACATCGGTTACACTTGCATCTTCCAATCATGAAAGTATCTTGACATTTTTTAGATAGTATGTATACAATTTGAGACACTATCTTGAAATCCTGACTATTCTATTTCTACATTTTTTAGATAGTATGTCAAAAATGTGATACTAATCTAAAAGAAAATTGAGATACGTTAGTCAGAATTTCAACAAATCTTATCAATTTTGACTAACGTATTTTGAAATGTTTAGATAGTATGTAAATAATTTGATATACTATTATTACATTTAGAGATACAGTGGTTCCTCAATTCAAAATGTTAAGATTATGCCAAGGCACTGGTAGAGCAGTGGCGATTTTAAATGTAAAACTCCCAACACAAAACAACACTAAACCATTCATTAACTTGGGGCGGCAGGGTAGCCTAATGGTTAGAGTTCAAACCCCCAAGCTGACAGAACAACAAATCTGTCGTTCTGCCCCTGAACAGGCAGTTGTTCCTAGGCCGTCATTGAAAATAAGAATTTGTTCTTAACTGACTTGCCTGGTTAAATAAACGTAAAATAAATATAGCTATTTGTTCAGCACTTTTGAAATGGACAGCAACAGAATTCAGACCATGGGCCATTTTTACAGTATTCTCCCTGTACACCAAGTCATAACTGTAGGATAAATAAAGGGAGCATATAGGCAGACAATGAAATCTCTTACAATATAATCGACTGCATCCTTATGTAATACATGTATCACTAGCCACTTTAACTATGCCACTTTGTTTACATACTCATCTCATATGTATATACTGTACTCGATACCATCTACTGTATCTTGCCTATGCTGCTCTGTACCATCACTCATTCATATATCCTTATGTACATATTCTTTATCCCCTTACACTGTGTATAAGACAGTACTTTTGGAATTGTTACTTAGATTACTTGTTGGTTATTACTGCATTGTCGGAACTAGAAGCACAAGCATTTCGCTACACTCGCATTAACATCTGCTAACCATGTGTATGTGACAAATAAAATTTGATTTGATTTGAATATTCAATGATTACATTTCTCTAAAACAGGCTATAGGCTACATGTGCACCACTAACTTCTAACAGCCTACTACACAATGAAAGTATTACTTTCTTAGGGACAGTATACAGTGCATTTGAAAGTATTCAGACCCCTTGTCTTTTCCCACATTTTGTTACATTAGAGCCTAATTCTAAAATGGAATAAATGCATTTTTTACCTTGTCAATCTACCCACAATATCCCATAATGACAAAGTGAAAACAGGTTTTTAGACATTTCTGCAAATCTATTAAACATAAAAAACAGAAATACCTTATTAAATAAGTATTCAAACCCTTTGCTATGATACTCGAAATTGAGATCAGGTGTATCCTGCATCCATTGATCATCCTTGAGATGTTTCTACAACTTGATTGGAGTCCGCCTGTGGTAAATTCAATTGATTGGACATGATTCGGAAATGCACAATCCTGTCTATATAAGGTCCCACAGTTGGCAGTGCATGTCAGAGCAATAACCAAGCCATGATAATAATGAGGTTGAAGGAATTGTCCATACAGTTCCGAGACAGGATTGTGTCGAGTCACAGATCTGGGGAAGGCTACCAAAACATTTCTGAAGCATTAATTGACACCAAGTACACAGTGGCCTCCATAATTTTTAAAGGAAGAAGTTTGGAACCACCAAGACTCTTCCTAGAGCTGGCCATCAGGCCAAACTTAGCATTTGGGGAAAAAGGGCCTTGTTCAGGGAGGTGACCAATATCCCAATGGTCACTCTGACAGAGCTCCAGTTCCTCTGTTGAGATGGGAACCAATCTCTGCAGCACACCACCAATCAGGCCTTTATGGTGGAGTGACCAGACAGAAGCCATTCCTCAGTTAAAGGCACATGACAGCCAGTTTGGAGTTTGCCAAAAGCCACCTAAAGGACTCTCAGACCATGAGAAACAAGATTCTCTGGTCTGATGAAACTAAATCAAATTTGCGCTGAATACAACAGGTGTAGACCTTACAGTGAAATGCTTACTTACAAGCCGTTAACAATGCAGTTTTAAGAAAATACCTAAATAAAATGTTAAAAACTAAGAGAAAAGAATGATAAATAATTAAAGAGCAGCAGTAAATAACAATAGCGGGGCTATATACAGGGGGTACCAGTACAGAGTCAATGTGAGGGGGGAACCGGTGTCGAGGTAATTGAGGTAAATGTACATGTAGGTAGACTGTAGCAGCAACGTAGAAGAGGGTGGGGGGGGGTGCAAGTAGTCCAGGTTGCCATTTGATTTGCTGTTCAGGAGTCTTATGGCTTGGGGGTAGAAGCTGTTTAGAAGCCTCTAGGACCTAGACTTGGCACTCTGGTACCACTTACCATGCGGTAGCAGGGTGAACAGTCTTTGACTAGTGCGGCTGGAGTCTGACAATTTTTTAGGGCCTTCCTCTGACACTGCTTGGTATAGAGGTCCTGGATGGCAGGAGCTTGACCCCAGGGATGTACTGAGCTGTACGCACTACCCTCTGTAGTTCCTTGCGGTCGGAGGTCGAGCAGTTGCCATACCAGGCAGTGATGCAACCTGTCAAGATGCTCTCGATGGTGCAGCTGTAAAACCTTTTGAGGATCTGAGGACCCATGCAAAATCTTTCCAGTCTCCTGAGGGGGAATATGGTTTGTCGTGCCCTCTTTATGACTGTCTTGGTGTGCTTGGACTATGTTAGTTTGTTTGTGAGGTGGACGCCAAGGAACTTTAAGCTCTCAACATGCTCCACTACAGCCCAGTTGATGAGAAAGGTGCTCTTTCCTCAATTTCCTGTAGTCCCCGATCATCTCCTTTGTCTTAATCACATTGAGGGAAAGGTTCTTGTCCTTGCATCGCATGGTCAGGTCTCTGACCTCCTCCCTATAGACGTTCTCGTTGTTTTCAGTGATCAAATACTACCACTGTTGTGTTATCAGCAAACTTAATGATGGTGTTGGAGTCGTGCCTGGCCGTGCAGTCAGGAGTGAACAGAGAGTACAGGAGGGGACTGAGCACGCACTCCTGAGGGGCCCCCGTGTTGAGGATCAGCATAGCAGATGTGTTGTTACCCTACCCTTACCACCTGGGGGTGGCCAGTCAGGAAGTCCAGTATCCGGTTGCAGAGGGAGGTGTTTAGTCCCAGGGTCCTTAACTTGTTTGGGATAGGGGACAGTATTTTCATGGCCGGCTGAAAAGCGTGCCCAAAGTAAACTGCCTGTTACTCAGGCCCAGAAGCTAGGATATGCATATACTTGGTAGATTTGGATAGAAAACACTAAAGTTTCTAAAACTGTTACAATTATGTCTGTGAGTATAACAGAGGGGCGATACGGGGCGTAACCCCAAGGAAAAACCATACCAAAAAAATAATAATTCAGCTTACCACTATTTTCAATGGCTATCACTTTTATTATAAGGCGAAGTCCTCCTAGATTGCAATTCCTAGGGCTTCCACTAGATGTCAACAGTCTTTAGAAAGAGTTTCAGGCTGGTTTTTGGAAAAAATGAGCCATGGTTTGCTTTCGCCATAAAGCCTTTGAGAAATCTGACACAGTGGCTTGATTAACAAGAAGTTAAGCTTTATTTTGATGAATTACACTTGTGATTTTATGAAAGTTAAATATTTATAATACTGTAGTTTGAATTTCGCGCACTGCAATTTCCCCAGATGTTGTCGAGGTGTCCCGCTAGCGGCACGCCTTTCCCAAAACTTAATGATGAGTTTTGAGGGCACGATGGTGTTGAATGTTGAGCTGTAGTCAATGAATAGCATTGACATAGGTGTTTCTTTTTTCCAGGTGTGAAAGGGCTGTGTGGAGTGAAATAGCGATTGCTATATCTGTGGATCTGTTGGTGCGGAATGCAAATTGGAGTGGGTCTAGGGTTTTTGGGATAATGGTGTTGATGTGAGTCATGACCAGCCTTTCAAAGCGTTTCATGGCTACAGACATGAGTGCTGCGAGTCGGTAGCCATTTAGGCAGGTTACCTTAGTATTCTTGGGCACAGGGACTATGGTGGTCTGCTTGAAACATGTTGGTTTTACAGACTCAGACAGGGAAAGATTGAAATTATCAGTGAAGACACTTGCCAGTTGGTCATCGCATGCTCTGAGTACACGTCCTGGTAATCCATCTGGCCCTGCGGCCTTGTGAATGTTGACCTGTTTAAAGGTCTTACTCACATCGGCTGCGGAGAGCGTGATCACACAGTCATCCGGAACAGCTGATGCTCTCATACATGTTTCATTGTTACTTGCCTCGAAGCGAGCATAGAAGTTATTTAGCTCGTCTGGTAGGCTTGTGTCACTGGTCAGCTCTCGGCTGTGCTTCCCTTTGTAGTCTGTAATAGTTTGCAAGTCCTGCCACGTCTGACGAGCGTTGGAGATGGTGTAGTACGATTCGATCTTAGTCTTGTATTGATGCTTTGACTGTTTGATGGTTCGTCGGAGGGCATTGCAGGATTTCTTATTAGCTTCCGGGTTAGAGTCCCGCTCCTTGAAAGCAGCAGCTCTACCTTTAGCTCAGTACATATGTTGCCTGTAATTCATTGCTTCTGGTTGGAGTATGTATGTACGATCACTGTGGGGACGACCTCCTTGTTGCACTTTTTAAAGCCAGTGACTGATGTGTTGTAGTCCTCAATGCCATCGAAAGAATCCCAGAACATATTCCAGTCTGTGCTAGCAAAACAGTCCTGTAGCTTAGCATCTGCTTCATCGAACCATTTTTTAAAAGACAGTCACAGGTGCTTCCTGCTTTAAATTGAGCTTGTAAGCAGGAATCAGGGGGATAGAATTATGGTCAGATTTGCCAAATGGAGGGTGAGGGACAGCTTTGTACTCATCTCTGTTTGTGGATTAAAGGTGGTCTAGAATTTTTGCACATTTAACATGCTGATCGAAATTAGGTAAACCTGATTTGTTCCCCTGCATTAAATTCCCCGGCCACTAGGTGTGCCGCCTCTGGATGAGCGTTTTCCTGTTTGCTTATGGCGGTAAACAGCTCATTGAGTGCGGTTTTAGTGCCAGCATTGGTCTGTGGTGGTTTGTAGACAGCAACGAAAAATACAAATGAAAACTCTCTTGGTAGATAGTGTGGTCTACAGCTTATCATGAGATACACTACCTCAGGCAAGCAACACCTTGACACTTCCTTAGATATCATGCACCAGCTGTTGTTTACATATACAGTGGGGAGAACAAGTATTTGATACACTGGCAGATGTTGCAGGTTTTCCTACTTACAAAGCATGTAGAGGTCTGTAATTTTTATCATAGGTACATTTCAACTGTGAGAGACGGAATCTAAAACAAAAATCCAGAAAATCACATTGTATGATTTTTAAGTAATTAATTAGCATTTTATTGCATGACATAAGTATTTGATCACCTAACAACCAGTAAGAATTCCGGCTTTCACAGACCTGTTAGTTTTTCTTTAAGAAGCCCTCCTGTTCTCCACTCATTACCTGTATTAACTGCACCTGTTTGAACTCGTTACCTGTATAAAAGACACCTGTCCACACACTCAATCAAACAAACTCCAACCTCTCCACAATGGCCAAGACCAGAGAATTGTGTAAGAACATCAGGGATAAAATTGTAGACCTGCACAAGGCTGGGATGGGCTACAGGACAATAGGCAAGCAGCTTGGTGAGAAGGCAACCGCTGTTGGCGCAATTATTAGAAAATGGAAGAAGTTCAAGATGACGGTCAATCACCCTCGGTCTGGGGCTCCATGCAAGTTCTCACCTCGTGGGGCATCAGTGATTATCAGGAAGGTGAGGGATCAGTCCAGAACAACACGGCAGGACCTGGTCAATGACCTGAAGAGAGCTGGGACCACAGTCTCAAAGAAAACCATTAGTAACACACTACACCGTCATTGATTAAAATCCTGCAGCGCACGCAAGGTCCCCCTGTTCAAGCCAGTGCATGTCCATGCCCGTCTGATGTTTGCCAATGACCATCTGGATGATCCAGAGGAGGAATGGGAGAAGGTCATGTGGTCTGATGAGACAAAAATAGAGCTTTTTGGTCTAAACTCCACTCACCGTGTTTGGAGGAAGAAGGATGGGTACAACCCCAAGAACACCATCCCAACCATGAAGCATGGAGGTGGAAGCATCATTCTTTGGGGATGCTTTTCAGCAAAGGGGACAGGATGACTGCACCGTACTGAGGGGAGAATGGATGGGGCCATGTATCGCGAGATCTTGACCAACAACGCTGGGTAGATGAACAAGGTGTTTATCTTTCATTTGAGCTATTGGACTTGTTAATGTGTGGAGGTTAAATATTTATAGGAATATTTTTGCATACTGTGCGCCACCGTTTCAGTTGAGCGGGGGGGGGGGGGTGGTACCCCCTGGGGAATCTGTACCATTAACAGGTTTTAAAAACCATTTAAAAAATATGCTACTGGTAACCCTCTCAGATAACCAGGTGCATGGCTGTTCATTTGCAATGTCTTGCAATGGGTATTTACCATCACGAATTTGACATGCTCTAATATACTGCAGAAATGCCCAATTGACTAGCCCGCTGAACTCGGGATGGCCGGGAAGTGATAGTGGTTCCTTTTAGAGATCGACCGATTATGATTTTTCAGCGGCGTTACCGATACCGATTATTGGAGGACCAAAAAAGCCGATACTAGTTAAACAGCCATTTATTTTTTATTTTTTTATTTGTAATAATGACAATTACAACATTACTGAATAAACACATATTAGACTTAATTATAACATAATAACACACAGAAAAACAAGCCTTTGGTCATTAATATGGTCGAATACGGAAACTATCATTTCGAAAACAAAGCGTTTATTATTTCAGTGAAATACGGAACCGTTTGGTATTTTAACTAACGGGTGGCATCCCTAAGTCTAAATATTCTTGTTAGATTGCACAACCTTCAATGTTATGTCAAAATTATGGAAAATTCTGGCAAATTAGTTCGCAATGAGCCAGGCTGCCCAAAATGTTGCATATAACCTGACTCTGCGTGCAATGAACGCAAGAGAAATAACAAAATTTCACCTGGTTAAGTACTTTGCTTTCTCTTTCAATTTATCATATACATATCATTGATAGTATCTACATGTATTGATTTCTTATTGTGGTGGGAATGAGCTTCCATACTTTCACTCCATCATTACAGCATTGAATAAAAAACAAAGTAACAATCCAGTCTTCGCTCATGTTTTATTCCCGGATGTGAAATTTCCTGGAGTATAACACGTTGGCATTTTGCAGTATTTAATCAGCAAATTGTCTCTTCTCAGGCAACTTCTGTGAAGTCTTCAGATTGTTGGTGACAGAATTTGTCATTGTAAGCTGTTGTGAGCTACAAGCAGTGGTGTACTTAAGTCGTGATATGGGGTATCTGTACTTTACTTTACTATTAATATTTTTTACAACTTTTACGTCACTACATTCATAAGGACAATTATGTACTTTTTACTCCATACATTTTCCATGACACCCAAAAGTACTCGCTACATCTTCAATGCTTAGCAGGACAGGAAAATGGTCCAATTCACCAATTCTACAGAAAATCCCTGGTCATCCTTACTGTCTCTCATCTGGCAGACTCACTAAACACACATGCTTCATTTGTAAATTATGTCTGAGTGTTGAAGTGTGCCCCTGGCTATCTATAAATGTTATTTACAAATTATGTCATTTGGTTTGCTTAATATAAGGAATTTGAAATTATTTATACTTTTACTTTTGATACTTAAGTATATTTAAAACCAAATAGTTTTACTTTCACTTTCGCGTGAGTCATTTTCTATTAACCTCTTGAAGCTAGGGAGCACTATTTTTACGTTTGGAAAAATGATGTTCACAAAGTAAACAACCTTTTAAATTGACAGATTAGGATAGAAACCACTCTAATGTTTCCAAAACTGTCAACATATTGTCTGTGAGTATAACAGAACTGATATTGCAGGCGAAACCCTGAGGAAAATCCAATCAGGAAGTGCCTCTTATTTTGAAACCCTTCTGTTCCTATGTATGCCTATCCTCCATTTAAAGGGATATCAACCAGATTCCCTTTTCTATGGCTTCCCTAAGGTGTCAATAGTCTTTAGACATATTTTTCAAAATAAAAGCATGAAACTGAGCGTGAAAGATCACATTGCATAAGTGGATAGGTGGGGGCTCTCTGAGTGAGTTTTTGCGCTACAGAGTAAAGCGGCCATTGTTCCTCCCGCTATTATTTAAAAACCTACACACTCGGTTGATATATTATCGAATATATATTTTAAAAACTACCTGAGGAATGGTTATAAAAAAATGTTTGACATGTTTCTGTGGACATTATGGAGAGTATTTGGAATTTCCGTCTGCGTTTTCCTGTGAATTTCTGAACATAACGTGACAAACAAACGGAGGTATTTAGGGTTTAAAAATAATATTTATGGAACAAAAGGAACATTTGTTGTGTAACTGGGAGTCTCGTGAGTGAAAACATCCGAAGATCATCAAAGGTATACGGTTAATTTGATTGCTTTTCTGATTTTCGTGACCAAGCTTCCTGATGCTAAGTGTACATAATGTTGTGCTAGGCTATCGATAAACTTACACAAATGCTTGGATTGCTTTCGCTGTAAAACATCATTTCAAAATCTGAGACGACAGGTGGATTAACAAAAGGCTAAACTGTGTTTTGCAATATTGCACTTGTGATTTCATGAATATGAATATTTTTAGTAATATTATTTGACTGTTGCGATGCTATTCAGCGGATGCTGACGAAAATGATCCCGCGACAGGGATGGGTAGCGTCAAGAAGTTAAGGTATCTTTCCTTTTACTCAAGTATGACAATTGGATACTTTTTTCATCACTGCCTACATGTATCATTCAGTCATTAAACTTGTGTAGGACCATCTGTATGGTGAGGTGTCCTGATTACCTGGCTTGAATGCTAAGGTGGGAAGATGTTCAAGATGTTCAATGGCTAGCACAGTTCACTTCAATTATTTTACGTGACTTTCTTTTGGCCTTTTAGGCTATAGAGGTCAGGTGAATAAACCAGGTGAATAAGATAAATCAGTCAGTTGAATAAGCTAGGTGAATCACGTGAATACAAATATAGCCCATGCCCATCTTGACATCAGGTAGGAATAGTAGATTGAGGTCTGTCGTCCTATTCCAGCTTTCATTCATCGTACCACTGTTATTACAAATCTTGGTGGAACCACTTACAGGACTTAATAGTGCATGACTTATCCTCTGAGTTTCAATCAAACAAGCATAACTGGCATCACTGTGCTATCTTAGTATATAGCGCTGCCTCCCTTAAATTGCCTATGACTTGGCTTAACCAGGGTCCTCTACCTTGCCAACACAGGTGGCCACCCGCTTGACAATGTATGAACTGATTGAGCTATAGGAAAAGGATCCTGTTTGATAGCTCAATTGGCAATATTTCAAGCTAGCTGTGGAGTGAGCTTAAAACCTCTTTGGGACAGGTGGGGCGCTAGCATCCAGTGAAATTGCAGAGCGCGAAATTCAAAATACAAAATTTGTAATATTAAACATTCATGAAAATACAAGTGTCTTACATCATTGAAAAGCTTAACTTCTTGTCAATCCAGCCACTTTGTCAGATTAAACAAATGCTTTACGCGAAAGCATACCATGCAATTATCTGAGGACAGCGCACTGCATACAAAAGCATTAAAAACATTTTCCAAACAAGCAGAGGCGTCACAAAAGTCAGAAATAGCGATAAAATAAATCACTTACCTTTGAAGATCTTCCTCTGTTTGCAATCCCAAGGGTCCCAGCTATATAACAAATGATCGTTTTGTTCGATAAAGTCCTTCATATCCCCAAAAAGTCTAGTTTAGTTGGCGCTCTTGATTCAGTAATCGACATATTTCCCTCGTTCAAAATACATGCAAAGGAATCCCTGAAGTTACCAATAAACTTCATCCAAACAAGTCAAACAACATTTCTAATCAATCCTCAGGTACCCTAATATGTAAATAAACAATCAAATTTAAGGCGGAGAATAGTATGTTCATTACCGGAGATATGTAACGAAGTCAAAATGAGAGCCACTTAGAAAAACTACAAATTCTAGCTAATTTTTCAAAAAACAAACCTGAAACTCTTTCTAAAGACTGTTGACATCGAGTGGAAGCCCTAGGAACTGCAATCTGGGAGGTAATTCCTTTGATTTTCCCATAGACAGCCATTTCAATGGATTCTCCTCAGGTTTTCGACTGCCATATCAGTTCTGTTATACTCGCATACATTATTTGAACAGTTTTAGAACTTTCTGAGTGTTTTCTGTCCAATACTACCAATTATATGCATATCCTAGATTCTGGGCCTGGGTAACAGGCAGTTCTCTTTGGGCAAATCATTCATCCAAATTTCTGAATACTGCCCCCTATCCCTAAAAAGTTAACTCTGTTACACAAGCATCACCACATGCACCACCTACGTCTCCAACGCCATTACCGGTGACAAAGTTTTATACCATTGCTATTCTACCCACAAACAAACGTACAGGGCCCTCCCTTGTCTGCAATTCGGCAAATCTGATGATGACTCCATAGTCTTGCTTCCTGTTTACAAGCAGAAGTTGACACAGGAAGTAGCCACGATTCACTCCGTTGAGAAATGGTCTCCAGAATCAGAGGTTATGCTACAGGACTGCTTTGCTAGTGCGGATTTGAAAATGTTTAGAGTCTCCGTCGATAATATTAACGAGCTAGCAACCTTTGTCACTGGCTTCATTAGAAAATGCATCGGTGACGTTGTATCCATGGTAATCAAGCCTACTACTGTAGTGTCATCTGCAAACTTGATGATTGAGTTGGAGTCGTGCATGTCCACGCAGTCATGTGAACCGGGAGTACATGAGAGGGCTGAGAATGCACCCTTGTGGGGCCCCAGTGTTGAGGATCAGCGGGGTCAGATGTTGTTTCCTACCCTCACCAACGTCTCCTTGTCCCAGTCTGTAATCCCCACATGTTTTAAGATGACCACAATCATTCCTGTTACTAAACTCTCTAAAGCTTCATGCCACAATGACCACCACCCTGTAGCAATTATGTAATCATGAAGTGCTTTGAGAGGCTGGTTATGGCACAAATCTACTCCACCATCCCAGCCACCCTCGATCCACTCCAATTTGCATACCGCTCCAACAGATCCATAGACAACAATCTCAATTGCTCTCCACACTGCCCTCACCCACCTAGATAAGAGGAATTTCTATGTTACAGCTCAGCGTTCAACACCATTGTCCCCTCCAAGCTCGTCACCAAGCTTAGGACTCTAGGTCTGAACATCTCCCTCTGCAACTGGATCCTGGACTTCTGACGGGCCGACCCAAGGTGGTGAGGGTAGGATATATCACCTCCGCGACGCCGACCCATAACACAGGGACTCCACACGCGTGTGCTTAGTCACTTCCTGTTCTCCCTGTTCACCCACAATTGTGTGCCCACGCACGACTCAACACCTGATCACTGACAACGATGAGTCAGCCTACAGAGAGGACCAAAGAGCTGATGGTGGACTATAGGAAACGGGTACAGCTTCAAGTTCCTCTGGTGTTCAACTCACTAAAGACTTAAAAACGTCCAAACATACACACTCAGTCATGAAGAAGACGCGACAGTACTTCTTCCCCCTCAGGAGGTTGAAAAAGTTTGTCATGGGCCCTCAAATCCTCAAAAGGTTCTACAACTGTACCAGTGAGAATATATTGACTGGTTGAATCACTGCTTGGTATGGCAATAGCACCACCCTCGATTGCATGGCGCTACAGAAGGTTGTGCGGACAGCCCAGTACCTCACCGGCTGCCAAGCTCCCTGCCATCCAGGACATCTATATCAGGCTATGTGAAAAGAAGGCCCGGGAAATTGTCAAAGAATCCAACCACCCAAGCCATAGACTATTTTCTCTGCTGCCGCACGACAAGAGGTACCAGTGCATCAAGTCTGACACCATCGTGCTCTTGAACAGCTTCTATCTCCAAGCAATACGACGGATAAATAGCTAACGAAATAGCTACAGACACTATCTGAGTTAACCTGTATCTTTATTAACCTTTTATTTAAATCTTTGCACTGTCTCTATGCACACTCTCGGGGCCTTACACACTCGCACACACCGTCACTCCAACACACACACAAACACTCACTCCTTAATTTGCTCACTCACACATAATATGCACATATATTTATACTGACTAGATAATAAACAGAGTAGCAACAGTGTATGTGAAGAGTGTGAAAGTGTCTATATGTGAGTGTGTGTGTTTGGCGTCAATATGCATGTGTGTGAGAGTATGTAGTGTGTTTGTATGTATGTGTTGTAGTGGCAGTGTAGTATGTGTGAGTGTGTGGGTGGGTGAAGTCTAGTCAGTGTGCATAGAGCTATTGCAAGAGAGTTAGTTAGTGCAAAACAATAAAGATACAACAAAATAATGGAGGGGGTTAATGTAAATGGCATATATTATATTACTCTAAAATATTTATAGGATGGCCAACCCTCTTGGGTGCAAAGCCAACATTGGATCTGACCTCAACTTTCCCGAAAATGTTGTGCTGCAGGATGACACACACTCGAAAATGCAGTCATGCAGAGCAAAACACAGTAGGGCCTTTTAAAATCAATTTAAATATTTAGCCTAATTCTGTATTCGCTATTTAAAATTCTGTTTTCTCAGTTTTGTTTTTTCAGGATTTGGATATCCCCTGTTTTTTCTGGTTTTCCCCCAACTTTTTAAATTAAAAAATACTACAACATTTGATTTTCTGTGTTCACAACAATGATTAAACCGCATCAGTGGACCACTTTTATGGTCTGTGAAAAATCTAAGAAACTTTTGTGTAGTTACCATTTAAGTCAGTGCAAATGAACTGTTGTTTGGTTAATTAAAAGTGTTTCGGTAGCGCAGTAAGCGCACATGTGATGGTGTTCGCAAATCAGACGGTGTTCGCAAATCAGATTTGTATTTATTTAAATTTGTTTTTAGTAATTAAATGTTGAGTTAGATTACATAGCTAGCTACCTCAACTGTTATTTCAAGTTAATTTTGGTTACTTCACAGCAATTGCTAGCCTGCTAACGGTAGCTGTTAGTGAGAACTTCCTAGGTGTTAACACATTTGTTTTTACATTTAAGCCTTTATATACAGTAGCAGTCTGTCACAATCGCCTGGAGGGGATGGGTGCAAAGTCAATTGCAGAGAGCAGAGGATACTGGGGAAAACCATCTTTATTGGGATTCCCAAACGAACGCCCAAAACCATAGGCGATAAATAGACAGAAAAATAGTCCGACCCAACACAGGGCACAAACGGACAGGAACACAAAGACGCACACCCCGACTAACAGAAAATAATCCCGCACAAACATAGGCGGGCCTAACAGGCTTAAATAGACATTAATTAAGAAACACAATAAGGGACAGGTGCAACCAATAAGACCAAACGAACAGAAAAGAGAAAGGGATCGGTGGCGGCTAGTAGACCAGCGACCGCCGAGCGCCGCCCGAACAGGCAGGGGAGCCACCATCGGTGGGAGTCGTGACACACAAACGTTTGGATACACCTTCTCATTCAAGGGTTTTTCAATATTGTTTCTATATTCTCCAATGTAGAGTAATAGTGAAGACAAACTATGAAATAATACATTTGGAATCATGTAGTAACCAAAACAGTGTTAAATTAATCAAAATATAAAAGATTCTTCAAAGTAGCCAACCTTTGCCTTGATGACAGCTTTGCACACGCTTTGCAATCTCTCAACCAGCTTCACTTAGAATGCTTTTTCAACAGTCTTGAAGGAGTTCCTACATATGCTGAGCACCTGCTTTTCCTTCACTCTGCGGTCCAACTTATCCCAATCTCTATCCCAAACCATCTCATGACTTGGGTTGAGCGTCGGGCATATATTGTTATTTATTATATTATCTCAATTGTGGAGGCCAGGTCATCTGATGCAGCGCTCCATCACTCTCCTTCTTGGTCAAATAGCTCTTACACAGCCTGGAGGGGTGTTGGGTCACTTTCCTGTTGAAAAACAAATGTCCCACTAAGCGCAAACCAGATGGGATGGTGTATTGCTGCAGAATGCTGCAGTAGTGTAACCGAGGGCTAGCTAGTTAGCGGGGTGCACGCTAGTAGTGTTTCAATCGGTGACGTCACTCGCTCTGAGACCTTGAAGTAGTTGTTCCCCTTGCTCTGCAAGTGCTGTGGCTTTTGTGGAGTGATGGGCAATGATGCTTCGAGGGTGGCTGTCATCGATGTGTGCAGAGAGTCCCTGGTTCGAGCCCAGGTAAGAGCGAGGAGAGCGACGGAAGCTAAACTGTTACATTGATGCTGTTGACCCGGATTACTGGTTGCTGTGGAAAAGGAGAAGGTCAAAAGTGGGGTGAGTGTGTGTGTGCCTTGAACATATGTGAAATGGCTAGCTAGTTAGCGGGGTGCGCTATTCAATTCAATTGGTGTGCACGTCACAACAGGGTCCCTGGTTCGAGCCCAGGTAGGGGTGAAGAGAGAGACGGAAGCTAAACTGTTACAGTAGTCATGCTGGTTAAGTGTGCCTTGAATTCTAAATAAATCACTGACCGTGTCACCATAAAAGCGTCCCCACACCATCACACATCCTCCTCCATGCTTCACGGTGGGAACCACACATAAGGAGATCAACCATTCACCTACTCTGCGTCTCACAAAGACATGGCGGTTGGAACCAAAAATCTCTCATTTGGACTCCAAATTCCACCGGTCTAATGTCCATTGCTTGTGTTTCTTGGCAAGTCTCTTCTTATTGGTGTCATTTAGTAGTGGTTTCTTTGCAGCAATTCGACCATGAATGCCTGATTCACGCAGTTTCCTCTGAACAGTTGATGTTGAGATGTGTTTGTTACTTGAACTCTGTGTAGCATTTATTTGGGCTGCATTTTCTGAGGCTGGTAACTCTATTGAACTTATCCTCTGCAGCCAAGGTAACTCTGGGTCTTCCATTCCTGTGGCGGTCCTCATGAGAACCAGTTTCATTTTCCAGAATCCGGCTATCTTCTGTATACCACACCTACCTTGTCACAACACAACTGATTGGATCAAACACATTAAGAAGGAAAGAACTTCCATAAATTACCTTTTAACAAAGCATACCTGTTAATTGAAGCTGGTTGAGAGAATGCCAAAAATCTCAAATATATTTTGATTTGTTTAAGACTGTTTTTTTTAAAGACTGTTTTGGTTTCTACATGATTCCATATGTGTTATTTCATAGTTTTGGTGTCTTCACTATTATTCCTTAATGTATAATATAGTACAAATAAAAACAACAGGAATAAGTTGATGTGTCTAAGCCTTTGAATGGCC
Organism: Oncorhynchus gorbuscha; assembly: GCF_021184085.1. Classification (NCBI taxonomy): domain Eukaryota; kingdom Metazoa; phylum Chordata; class Actinopteri; order Salmoniformes; family Salmonidae; genus Oncorhynchus; species Oncorhynchus gorbuscha. The sequence goes on along the minus strand of NC_060193.1, from coordinate 37,064,428 downwards.
AAAGGTCTCTGACTTTACAGTAAGTACAGCATCATAAGATCCAAGGTATTTATGTATGTGTTATGAATTACCAAAGGGCTCTTACTTTTAAGTAAGTATAGCGTCATGCGATATAGAGTCTTTATGGTTGTGTTATGAATGTGCTGAATACTACAGGTGCAGACTTTACCGTGCAATGCTTACTTACGAGCCCTTTTCCAATAATGTAGAATTAAAAAGTAAGAAATAAATGTAAAGAAAAAATGTGCTAAATAAAACAGGGCAATAGTAACACAATAAAATAACAATAAGGAGGCTATATACAATGAGTATCAGTACCAAGTCAATGTGCAGGGATACGCGATAGTTGAGTTAATTTAAGTAAAATGAGTAGCTGCAGCATACAGTGCATTCGGAAATGATTCAGACCGCTTCCCTTTTTCCACACTTTCTTACGTTACAGCCTTATTCTAAAATGGGTTCAATACTTTTTTCCACATCAATCTACACACAATGCCCAAAATGACGAAGCGAAAACAAGCTTTTAGACATTTTTGCAAGTGTATTAAAAAATAAAATCTCTTATTTACATAAGTATTCAGACCCTTTGCTAATGAGACTTGAAATTGGGCTCAGGTGCATCCTGTTTCCATTGATCACCCTTGAGATTGATCATCCTTGAGGTTCGCCAACTTGATTGGTCCACCTGTGGTAAATTCAATTGGACATGGTTTGGAAAGGAACACACCTGTGAGGTCAAGCCATGAGGTCAAACGAATTGTACGTAGAGTTCCTACCTCGGAGGGTACCAAAAATGTCTGCAGCATTGAAGGTCCCCAAGAACACAATGACCTCCATCAAGACTTCCATAAAATAAATCAGCCATTTCCAGCTACAATAGTCATTTAACAACATTAAGAATGTCTACACTGTATTTCTTGTCAATTTTATTTTATTTTAATGGACAAAAATTGTGATTTTGTTTCAAGGAAAGGACAATTCTAAGTGAACCCAAACTTATGAATGGTAGTGTACATATTACCTCAATTACCTCGACAAACCGGTGCCCCCTCGCATAGACTCTGTACCGGTAGTGTCACGCCCTGACCATAGGGAGCTTTTTAATCTCTATGTTGGTAAGGTAGGGGTGGCAGGGTAGCCTAGTGGTTAGAGTGTTGGACTAGTAACCGCAAGGTTGCAAGTTCAAATCTCCGAGCTGACAAGGTACAAATCTGTCATTCTACCCCTGAACAGGCAGTTTAACCCACTGTTCCTAGGCGGTCATTGAAAATAAGTATTTGTTCTTAACTGACTTGCCTAGTTAAATAAAGGAAAGAAAAAAAGAAGTGCAGGGTGTGACTAGGGTGGCTCCAGACCTCTAGTGCACCTCCACAGTCCAGTACGTCCTGTGCCTCCTCCCCGCACTCGCCCTGAAGTGCGTGTCACCAGCCTGGTGCCACCTGTACCGGCCCCACGCATCAGGTCTCCAGTGCACCTCCCCAGTCCAGTATGTCCTGTGCCTGCTCATCGCGCTCGCCCTGAGGTATGTGTCACAAACCCAGTACCACCAGTGCCGGCCCCACGTACCAGGTTCCGGCGAGGATCCCCAGTCTAGAGCTTCCGGTGACGTTTCACAGTCCGGAACCTCTGGCGATGGTCCACAGTCCAGAACCTCCTGAGACGGTCCACAGTCCGGGAACCTCCTGAGACGGTCCACAGTCCGGAACCTCATAAGACAGTCCGCAGTCCGGAACTTCCTGAGATGGTCCGCAGTACAGAACCTCCTGAGACGGTCTGTGGTCCGGAGCCTCTAGCGATGGCAAGGCGAGGATCTACGGTCTGGAGCCTCCGGCAACGATCTACGGTCCGGAGCCTCCAGTGATGATCCACGGTCCGGGGTCCCCTGCGACGATCCACGTTCCGGTTCCTACGGCGTCGACCCACGTTCCGGTTCCTCCGGCGATGACCCATGCACCAGTGCTGCCATTGAAGATGATGTATCCGCGAGCGAAGTGGGTACTTCGCCCCGCACTGGAGCCGCCCCCGACAGTAGATGCCCACCTGGACCCTCCCCTATTTAGTCAGGTTTTGCGGTCGGAGTCCACACCTTTGGCAGGGGGAACTGTCACGCCCTGGCCATAGAGAGCTTTTTATTCTCTATGTTGGTTAGGTTGGGGTGTGACTAGGGTGGGTCATCTAGGTGATTATGTTTCTATGTTGGCCAGGTATGGTTCCCAATCAGAGGCAGCTATTTATTGTTGTTTCTGATTGGGGATCATATTTAGGCAGCCATCTCCCCTTTGTGCTTTGTGGGATCTTGACAATGTATAGTTGCCTGCGAGCACTATAGTAGCTTCACCTTTCATTTTGCGATTTATTGTTTTCTTTGAGTTTCACTTCCTAATAAAGAGGATGGAACCATGTCACGCTGCATCTTGGTCCACTCATTATAACGATCGTGACAGGTACCCCCTGTATAAAGCCTCGCTACTGTTATTTTACTGCTGCTTTAATAATATTTATTTTAATGTTTTACTCAATTTTTTCCTCAACACTTATTTTTCTTAAAACTGCCTTGTTGGTTAAAGGCTTGTAAGTAAGCATTTCACTGAAAGGTCTAGTCGGCGCATGTGACAAATACAATTTGAATTGATCAAGGTAAGTGTTTCTTGGTGTATTGCGCACACAGCAAATCTAAACCTAACCCTAACCACACTGATATCCTTATGTCTAAATCTTAAATTAATACCAAATAGCACATTTTTGTTTTCATCCAATTTCATATGATATAGCCAATTTTGACTTTGTGGCTGTGCTATCTAGTGGAAGCAATTCCCTCTGGCCTCAAAGGAGAAACAACAGGCCGTACCTTCCAGCTAGCTAATTAGCAAAGAACATAGCTAGCTAGCTAATGGTTTCACTGAGAAGAAGAAAGACTACACCCTTAAAATCTTTGGTCAACGTGTAAAATGCTTGTGGGGAAAACAACGCCAATGAAAGTTACAAACACAAACCCTTTATTATCAAGACGTAGGACTGATACGACAGAGATGCACACGAAACATGGGGAAGGTGTTATAAGAAGTCATTGGTTGATAGATTAAACCAATGAGTAATGCTTATCACGACACTTTGTATTGGCTAAGGAAGGGCAAGTTCTATGCATTGTTATTGTAACGTTGTTATCACTTTTCCTCATGTCACAATAAGCTTTGTTAAACATCTGGTAACAATGTTAGAAAAACATTTCCTATTTTTTCATGTTGAAAAATGTTTGCATTCAAAACTTTGGACAATCTTAACCAGTGTTTCTTCTTGGTCAGGACGTTATTGTAAAATATAATGTGTTCTCAATTATATTTTGAAGGCAACATCTATAGTTTGATAGGGCATTCATAAAGTCTTCATAAGCAATCGTATCAATACTTCACAAATCATTTTGCCACCATTTAAATAGCATGACTAGATATTGAATGGTTTCTTTAGCATTTAGTTAAGCCTTAGTTTTGAAAAAGCTTCTTTACGTGTATAGTTTGTTCAAATTGGGACTGAAAGCTTTAATGCAAGTTTCTACAATGTTTCAGGTAGAAAATGCGACTTGGGCATTTGATGAGAAATATATTTGCCTCCTTAAGGGTTAAAGGAGTTAGCCATATGTTCCGTGCACCCCTGCAATCCCTGGCACTCATCTGGTTTCCCTGTGCTGCCCCTCCTCACTCCTCCCCTCATTCGCTTGGCCCTCAGCCCAGAGAGAGCTGGAAAGTCCAATATTTAGACCTTAAACTTTTTTCAAGGGGAAGAAAATGTGCCAGTTTATTAGAAATGCTGTGCCGATTTCTGGTCCAAGTACATCCCTGTGTGAATGTGTGAATCTTTACCCCAACATATACGCAGTATGGCTAATGTGCTGTTGTCAATCATACTATCTTGCCTCATCCATGGAACATACGTATATATTTTTTATTCATTTAACCATTATTTAACCAAGTAAGACCCATTGTTTGAAACCTCTTTTGCGAGAGTGACCTGGCAAGAAGGCAAAACAGGGAAATAGCAGCATGTACATAAAATGTTACAGAAATACACATACACACAAAATACAGCGTTATAAATACATTCGAATATTACCAAACCCTGCAGATGAGAAAGTTTAACGTGCATGTCACAGTAGGAGTTAAATGATAAAACAATCAGACCCCTCTGAAAGATCAACGCTGATGTACTATCAGTCAACGTAAGGTTTGGCGGGATCTCTGGGGTACTGCAATGGAGAGATGTCAAATTTATTTAGCAAGTTACACATTTATCAACAGAGGGCGCTATTATGTCACAATAGCCACATGCATAGACAGGTCATATCCAGATCACTGCCTACATAAAGAACAAGATATCAGTACAGCTGAATGTATGATCGCTTGCTTTGATCGGGGCAGGATTTGTGTTAACTCTGGGCCAGCAAGTCAAAGAAGAAAAGTGACACTGAAAACAGTGGGAGAGGGGAAGTGAGATAGAGCAATAAAGCATATGGGGTTTGGGAAAAGAGAGAGTGCAGGGGAGACCAATAACTTGGATGTGAGATGGAGTACGAGGGGGAATGAAACGGAGCAGGAGAGAGAGAGGTTGCAGAGGAGAGAGTGGGAGCAGAGAGAGGGAGAGAGAGTTTGCTGAGTGTGAGTAGTATTTGATGTGTCTAGCCTCTCTTCTAAGCAACTTATTGGAATTAAGTGTCACTTCTACCTCCTGGAGCCTCTCAGCTGACCATTTCTCCTCTATCAGGAGTTAGCAGCCAGCTGCCCAGCCTACTGTCTCGCACACACACACACACACACACCAACAGCGCTGGGGAGGAGCAGCACAAAGGCACTTCAAGAGGCAGTCGGATACACAGTCACAGGGATAGGAGTGTGTTTTCTATCAGGTAAGGTCAAACATTTGCAGTCAGTACTACCACTACTGTACTTCCTGCCTCTTTGCTTGGGCTGTGTTCATTCAGTGTCCGCGTTTACATCCCAAGGCAATTGCTCATCAAGATGACATACATGCAATTGTGTTTTCATGGGATGAAAAGGATACTTTTAGCACAAATGCATGTATGCATTTGTTGAGTGCCTATACAGTTGATAAAGTTGTTTACAGTGTCAACTCGGCCATAGTTTCTCATGAACCCCTTATGCTGTTGCTTGCCAGATCAAACAAAAACAATGAGGCTTGTCCTCACTCCTACTCAGTGAGTCAGTGGGTCTGGAGAAGGATTTCACATATTTTAAAACAAATAAGCCTAAGGCCTTTTCACAAGTCTGCAGCCTCCGTGTTTATTTTTTAAACTCTTGCTCATGCTTATGGAAAATCTATCTGAGAAACGGGAGGGGACAGAGGTCTTTCAAGCTGTGCTTCCCACAGGTGGGGAAACCTCTAGCTTATAGTTAAATACTATATAATGTTGCAGGGAGGTTGTATAGAAGTTGTGCCTGTGTTTATTGTACATGAGGGTGCTCTTAGCTTGGGGTTTCTGCCAGAGATTGAAAAGCAGATTACATTTTTTTTTTAAGTAAAACACACTTTTGGATGCCTAATGAAGAGCTTTGACATGCGCTAATCGAAATCAGCATCCAAAGAAGAGTCGGACAGATCCCATGCAGGCTTAAAGCATAGGGTGACAGGGACTAAAATATGACTAAATTACAAAACATTGCTGAACTATGCCTTTGATAAATGTCTCAACAATGCCTCAGACCGGGACGTTCCCATTGGTACAATCCCACTTAGTAGTGTACTGTCATCATAACTCCCCATCCCCTCCCACCTCGTCCACTCCGTCATACTCCTGTCAGGATCTATTACGTTACACAGAAAAGCTATTAACATGTGATTGTTGTGTAATATTAACAGCTTTTGAAATATATACACTACCGGTCAAAAGTTTTAGAACACCAACTCATACAAGAGTTTCTTTATTTTTTACTATTTTCGACATTGTAGGCGCCGACAGAGATGGCCGCCTCGCTTCGCGTTCCTAGGAAACTATGCAGTTTTTTGTTTTTTTACGTGTTATTTCTTACATTAGTACCCCAGGTTTCATTACATACAGTCGAGAAGAACTACTGAATATAAGATCAGCGTCAAATCACGGTTGACAATTCCATTGTGTCCTCCTCCCAGAGCGCTAAGAACCTTGGCGTGATCCTGGACAACACCCTGTCGTTCTCAACTAACATCAAGGCGGTGGCCCGTTCCTGTAGGTTCATGCTCTACAACATCCGCAGAGTTCGACCCTGCCTCACACAGGAAGCGGCGCAGGTCCTAATCCAGGCACTTGTCATCTCCCGTCTGGATTACTGCAACTCGCTGTTGGCTGGGCTCCCTGCCTGTGCCATTAAACCCCTACAACTCATCCAGAACGCCGCAGCCCGTCTAGTGTTCAACCTTCCCAAGTTCTCTCATGTCACCCCGCTCCTCCGCTCTCTCCACTGGCTTCCAGTTGAGGCTCGCATCCGCTACAAGACCATGGTGCTTGCCTACGGAGCTGTGAGGGGAACGGCACCTCAGTACCTCCAGGCTCTGATCAGGCCCTACACCCAAATAAGGGCACTGCGTTCATCCACCTCTGGCCTGCTCGCCTCCCTACCACTGAGGAAGTACAGTTCCCACTCAGCCCAGTCAAAACTGTTCGCTGCTCTGGCTCCCCAATGGTGGAACAAACCCCCTCACGACGCCAGGACAGCGGAGTCAATCACCACCTTCCGGAGACACCTGAAACCCCACCTCTTTAAGGAATACCTAGGATAGGATAAAGTAATCCTTCTCTCCCCCCCCCCCCCTTAAACGATTTAGATGCACTATTGTAAAGTGGCTTTTCCACTGGATGTCATAAGGTGAATGCACCAACTTGTAAGTCGCTCTGGATAAGAGCGTCTGCTAAATGACTTAAATGTAAATGTAAATGTAACTCACCATCAGTACGACCAAGAATATGTTTTCCACGACGCGGATCCTGTGTTCTGCCTTACAAACAGGAAAATGGGATGGATCGCATGCAGCGACCCAAAAAATCGACTCCGAAAAAGAGGGAAACGTAGCGGTCTTCTGGTCAGACTCTGGTCAGACAAGGGCACATCGCACACCACTCCCTAGCATTCTTCTTGCCAATGTCCAGTCTCTTGACAACAAGGTTGAAGACATCCGAGCAAGGGTAGCATTCCAGAGGGACATCAGAGACTGTAACGTCCTCTGCTTCACGGAAACATGGCTCACTGGGAAGACGCTATCCGGGGCGGTGCAGCCAACGGGTTTCTCCACGCATCGCGCCGACAGAAACAAACATCTTTCTGATAAGAAGAGTGGCGGGGGCGTATGCCTCATGACTAACGAGACATGGTATGATGAAAGAAACATAGAGGAACTCAAATCCTTCTGTTCACCTGATTTAGAATTCCTCACAATCAAATGTAGACCGCATTATCTACCAAGAGAATTCTCTTCGATTATAATCACAGCCGTATACATCCCCCCCCAAGCAGACACATCGATGGCTCTGAACAAACTTTATTTAACTCTTTGCAAACTGGAAACCATTTATCCGGAGGCTGCATTCATTGTAGCTGGGGATTTTAACAAAGCTAATCTGAAAACAAGACTCCCTAAATTTTATCAGCATATCGATTGCGCAACCAGGGGTGGTAAAACCTTGGATCATTGTTACTCTAACTTCCGCGACGCATATAAGGCCCTGCCCCGCCCCCCTTTCTGAAAAGCTGACCACGACTCCATTTTGTTGATCCCTGCCTACAGGGAGAAACTTAAACAAGAGGCTCCCACGCTGAGGTCTGTCCAACGCTGGTCCGACCAAGCTGATTCCACACTCCAAGACTGCTTCCATCACGTGGACTGGGACATGTTTCGTATTGCGTCAGATAAAAATATTGACGAATACGCTGATTCGGTGTGCGAGTTCATTAGAACGTGCGTTGAAGATGTCGTTCCCATAGCAACGATAAAAACATTCCCTAACCAGAAACCGTGGATTGATGGCAGCATTCGCGTGAAACTGAAAGCGCGAACCACTGCTTTTAATCAGGGCAAGGTGTCTGGTAACATGACCGAATATAAACAATGCAGCTATTCCCTCTGCAAGGCTATTAAACAAGCTAAGCGTCAGTACAGAGACAAAGTAGAATCTCAATTCAACGGCTCAGACAAAAGAGGCATGTGGCAGGGTCTACAGTCAATCACGGACTACAAGAAGAAACCCAGCCCAGTCACGGACCAGGATGTCTTGCTCCCAGGCGGACTAAATAACTTTTTTGCCCGCTTTGAGGACAATACAGTGCCACTGACACGGCCTGCAACGAAAACATGTGGTCTCTCCTTCACTGCAGCCGAGGTGAGTAAGACATTTAAATGTGTTAACCCTCGCAAGGCTGCAGGCGACAGACGACATCCCCAGCCGCGCCCTCAGAGCATGCGCAGACCAGCTGGCCGGTGTGTTTACGGACATATTCAATCAATCCCTATACCAGTCTGCTGTTCCCACATGCTTCAAGAGGGCCACCATTGTTCCTGTTCCCAAGAAAGCTAAGGTAACTGAGCTAAACGACTACCGCCCTGTAGCACTCACTTCCGTCATCATGAAGTGCTTTGAGAGACTAGTCAAGGACCATATCACCTCCACCCTACCTGACACCCTAGACCCACTCCAATTTGCTTACCGCCCAAATAGGTCCACAGACGACGCAATCTCAACCACACTGCACACTGCCCTAACCCACCTGGACAAGAGGAATACCTATGTGAGAATGCTGTTCATCGACTACAGCTCGGCATTCAACACCATAGTACCCTCCAAGCTCGTCATCAAGCTCGAGACCCTGGGTCTCGACCACGTCCTGTGCAACTGGGTACTGGACTTCCTGACGGACCGCCCCCAGGTGGTGAGGGTAGGCAACATTGCGTAATTATCGTATTTCGCCGTCCTAACTTAGTCTTCACTAGCCAGCTAGCTAACGTCCACTGATTAGCTGCACTGGAGAAACTATTACACTCAACTGAACGACTTGATTAGTTTAGTGTTAGCTAGCTACATAGCTGTCTTTGCTGTCTTCGTATCATCGTATCCAAGATAATTGTGTTGTTTAGGTTTAGAGTGTGTAGTCTTAGAGTGATTATCTTAATTTACAGAGGTTAGCTAGCCAGCTATTTGTCGTCCTTAACGTAGGTGACTCTGCTAGCTAGCCAACAGCTAGCCAACGCTAGCCAACGTCTTCTGTATAGAACTCAACTACCCGGTCGCACTCACAGGTAGTATCACATTTTCACTTCATTTCATTACAGTACAACGGTTTGATTTGTTTGATCGTAGCTAGCTACTTAGCTAGCTACATAGCCGTCTTTGTATCAAAGATAATTGTGTAGTCTAGAGCGATTTTCTAGGTTCGCTAGCCATCTATTGTCGTTCTTTTAACGCAACGTAACGTAAACAACACTGCTAGCTAGCCTGCTAGCCCCGAATAGCAACACTGCAGAAACTATTACACTCAACGGAACGACTTGATTAGTGTAGTGTCAACAACGCACCCACTGCCAGCTGGCCTACTTCAGCAGTACTGTATCATTTTAATAATTTTAGTCAATAAGATTCTTGCTACGTAGCTTAACTTTCTGAACATTCGAGACGTGTAGTCCACTTGTCATTCCAATCTCCTTTGCATTAGCGTAGCCTCTTCTGTAGCCTGTCAACTATGTGTCTGTTTATCCCTGTTCTCTCCTCTCTGCACAGACCATACAAACGCTCCTCACCGCGTGGCCGCGGCCACCCTACTCTGGTGGTCCCAGCGCGCACGACCCACGTCGAGTTCCAGGTCTCCGGTAGCCTCTGGAACTGCCAATCTGCGGTCAACAAGGCAGAGTTCATCTCAGCCTATGCCTCCCTCCAGTCCCTCGACTTCTTGGCACTGACGGAAACATGGATCACCACAGACAACACTGCTACTCCTACTGCTCTCTCTTCGTCCGCCCACGTGTTCTCGCACACCCCGAGAGCGTCTGGTCAGCGGGGTGGTGGCACCGGGATCCTCATCTCTCCCAAGTGGTCATTCTCTCTTTCTCCCCTTACCCATCTGTCTATCGCCTCCTTTGAATTCCATGCTGTCACAGTTACTAGCCCTTTCAAGCTTAACATCCTTATCATTTATCGCCCTCCAGGTTCCCTCTGAGAGTTCATCAATGAGCTTGATGCCTTGATAAGCTCCTTTCCTGAGGACGGCTCACCTCTCACAGTTCTGGGCGACTTTAACCTCCCCACGTCTACCTTTGACTCTTTCCTCTCTGCCTCCTTCTTTCCACTCCTCTCCTCTTTTGACCTCACCCTCTCACCTTCCCCCTACTCACAAGGCAGGCAATACGCTCGACCTCATCTTTACTAGATGCTGTTCTTCCACTAACCTCATTGCAACTCCCCTCCAAGTCTCCGACCACTGCCTTGTATCCTTTTCCCTCTCGCTCTCATCCAACACCTCCCACACTGCCCCTACTCGGATGGTATCGCGCCGTCCCAACCTTCGCTCTCTCTCCCCCGCTACTCTCTCCTCTTCCATCCTATCATCTCTTCCCTCCGCTCAAACCTTCTCCCACCTATCTCCTGATTCTGCCTCCTCAACCCTCCTCTCCTCCCTCTCTGCATCCCTTGACTCTCTATGTCCCCTATCCTCCAGGCCGGCTCGGTCCTCCCCTCCTGCTCCGTGGCTCGATGACTCATTGCGAGCTCACAGAACAGGGCTCCGGGCAGCCGAGCGGAAATGGAGGAAAACTCGCCTCCCTGCGGACCTGGCATCCTTTCACTCCCTCCTCTCTACATTTTCCTCCTCTGTCTCTGCTGCTAAAGCCACTTTCTACCACGCTAAATTCCAAGCATCTGCCTCTAACCCTAGGAAGCTCTTTGCCACCTTCTCCTCCCTCCTGAATCCTCCGCCCCCTCCCCCCTCCTCCCTCTCTGCAGATGACTTCGTCAACCATTTTGAAAAGAAGGTCGACGACATCCGATCCTCGTTTGCTAAGTCAAACGACACCGCTGGTTCTGCTCACACTGCCCTACCCTGTGCTCTGACCTCTTTCTCCCCTCTCTCTCCAGATGAAATCTCGCGTCTTGTGACGGCCGGCCGCCCAACAACCTGCCCGCTTGACCCTATCCCCTCCTCTCTTCTCCAGACCATTTCCGGAGACCTTCTCCCTTACCTCACCTCGCTCATCAACTCATCCCTGACCGTTGGCTACGTCCCTTCCGTCTTCAAGAGAGCGAGAGTTGCACCCCTTCTGAAAAAACCTACACTCGATCCCTCCGATGTCAACAATTACAGACCAGTATCCCTTCTTTCTTTTCTCTCCAAAACTCTTGAACGTGCCGTCCTTGGCCAGCTCTCCCGCTATCTCTCTCTGAATGACCTTCTTGATCCAAATCAGTCAGGTTTCAAGACTAGTCATTCAACTGAGACTGCTCTCCTCTGTATCACGGAGGCGCTCCGCACTGCTAAAGCTAACTCTCTCTCCTCTGCTCTCATCCTTCTAGATCTATCGGCTGCCTTCGATACTGTGAACCATCAGATCCTCCTCTCCACCCTCTCCGAGTTGGGCATCTCCGGCGCGGCCCACGCTTGGATTGCGTCCTACCTGACAGGTCGCTCCTACCAGGTGGCGTGGCGAGAATCTGTCTCCTCACCACGCGCTCTCACCACTGGTGTCCCCCAGGGCTCTGTTCTTGGCCCTCTCCTATTCTCGCTATACACCAAGTCACTTGGCTCTGTCATAACCTCACATGGTCTCTCTTATCATTGCTATGCAGACGACACACAATTAATCTTCTCCTTTCCCCTTCTGATGACCAGGTGGCGAATCGCATCTCTGCATGTCTGGCAGACATATCAGTGTGGATGACGGATCACCACCTCAAGCTGAACCTCGGCAAGACGGAGCTGCTCTTCCTCCCGGGGAAGGACTGCCCGTTCCATGATCTCGCCATCACGGTTGACAACTCCATTGTGTCCTCCTCCCAGAGCGCCAAGAACCTTGGCGTGATCCTGGACAACACCCTGTCGTTCTCAACTAACATCAAGGCGGTGGCCCGTTCCTGTAGGTTCATGCTCTACAACATCCGCAGAGTACGACCCTGCCTCACACAGGAAGCGGCGCAGGTCCTAATCCAGGCACTTGTCATCTCCCGTCTGGATTACTGCAACTCGCTGTTGGCTGGGCTCCCTGCCTGTGCCATTAAACCCCTTCAACTCATCCAGAACGCCGCAGCCCGTCTGGTGTTCAACCTTCCCAAGTTCTCTCACGTCACCCCGCTCCTCCGTTCTCTCCACTGGCTTCCAGTTGAAGCTCGCATCCGCTACAAGACCATGGTGCTTGCCTACGGAGCTGTGAGGGGAACGGCACCTCAGTACCTCCAGGCTCTGATCAGGCCCTACACCCAAACAAGGGCACTGCGTTCATCCACCTCTGGCCTGCTCGCCTCCCTACCACTGAGGAAGTACAGCTCCCGCTCAGCCCAGTCAAAACTGTTCGCTGCCCTGGCCCCCCCAATGGTGGAACAAACTCCCTCACGACGCCAGGACAGCGGAGTCAATCACCACCTTCCGGAGACACCTGAAACCCCACCTCTTTAAGGAATACCTAGGATAGGTTAAGTTATCCCTCTCACCCCACCCCCCCTAAGTTTTAGATGCACTATTGTTAAGTGACTGTCCCACTGGATGTCATAAGGTGAATGCACCAATTTGTAAGTCGCTCTGGATAAGAGCGTCTGCTAAATGACTTAAATGTAATGTAAATGTAACATCTCCTCCCCGCTGATCCTCAACACGGGGGCCCCACAAGGGTGCGTTCTGAGCCCTCTCCTGTACTCCCTGTTCACCCACGACTGCGTGACCACGCACGCCTCCAACTCAATCATCAAGTTTGCGGACAACACAACAGTGGTAGGCTTGATTACCAACAATGACGAGACGGCCTACAGGGAGGAGGTGAGGACCCTCGGAGTGTGGTGTCAGGAAAATAACCTCACACTCAACGTCAAAAACACTAAGGAGATAATTGTGGACTTCAGGAAACAGCAGAGGGAACAGCCCCCTATCCACATCGATGGAACAGTAGTGGAGAGGGTAGCTAGTTTTAAGTTCCTCGGCATACACATCACAGACAAACTGAATTGGTCCACTCACACTGACAGCGTCGTGAAGAAGGCGCAGCAGTGATGGGAAATGATGTAAATATATCACTAGCCACTTTAAACAATGCTACCTTATATAATGTTACTTACCTACATTATTCATCTCATATGCATATGTATATACTGTACTCTACATCATCGACTGCATCCTTATGTAACACATGTATCACTAGCCACTTTAACTATGCCACTTTGTTTACTTTGTCTACACACTCATCTCATATGTATATACTGTACTCGATACCATCTACTGTATGCTGCTCTGTACCATCACTCATTCATATATCCTTATGTACATATTCCTTATCCCCTTACACTGTGTATAAGACAGTAGTTTTGGAATTGTTAGTTAGATTACTTGTTGGTTATCACTGCATTGTCGGAACTAGAAGCACAAGCATTTCGCTACACTCGCATTAACATCTGCTAACCATGTGTATGTGACAAATAAAATTTGCTTTGATTTGATTTGTGAAGACATCAAAACTATGAAATTACACATGGAATCATTTCCAATGCCTCTTATATTTTTATGGTAAATACACTGCTCAACAAAATAAAGGGAACACTAAAATAACACATCCTAGATCTGAATGAATTAAATATTCTTATTAAATATTTTTTTCTTTCATAGTTGAATGTGCTGACAACAAAATCACACAAACATTATCAATGGAAATCAAATTTATCAACCCTTGGAGGTCTGGATTTGGAGTCACACTCAAAATTAAAGTGGAAAACCACACTAAAGGGTGATCCAACTTTGATGTAATATCTTTAAAACAAGTCAAAATGAGACTCAGTAGTGTGTGTGGCCTCCACGTGCCTGTATGAACTCCCTACAACGCCTGGGCATGCTCCTGATGAAGTGGCGGATGGTCTCCTGAGGGATCTCCTCCCAGACCTGGACTAAAGCAAGGATGGAGCGAGACATGATGTCCCAGATGTGCTCAATTGGATTCAGGTCTGGGGAACGGGCGGGCCAGTCCATAGCATCAATGCCTTCCTCTTACAGGAACTGCTGACACACTCCAGCCACATGAGGTCTAGCATTGTCTTGCATTAGGAGGAACCCAGGGCCAACCACACCAGCATAAGGTCTCACAAGGGGTCTGAGGATCTCATCTCGGTACCTAATGGCAGTCAGGCTACCTCTGGCGAGCACATGGAGGTCTGTTCGGCCCCCCAAAGAAATGCCACCCCACACCATGACTGACCCACCGCCAAACCGGTCATGCTGGAGGATGTTGCAGGCAGCAGAACGTTCTCCACGGCGTCTCCAGACTGTCACATGTGCTCAGTGTGAACCTGCTTTCATCTGTGAAGAGCACAGGGCGCCAGTTGAGAATCTACCAATCTTTGTGTTCTCTGGGAAATGCCAAACGTCCTGTGCGGTGTTGAGCTGTAAGCAGAACCCCCACCTGTGGACGTCGGGCCCTCATACCACCCTCATGGAGGCTGTTTCTGACCGTTTGAGCAGTCACATGCACATTTGTGGCCTGCTGGAGGTAATTTTGCAGGGCTCTGGCAGTGCTCCTCCTGCTCCTCCTTGCACAAAGGCGGAGGTAGCAGTCCTGCTGCTTGGTTGTTGCCCTCCTACGGCCTCCTCCACGTCTCCTGATGTACTGGCCTGTCTCCTGGTAGCGCCTCCATGCTCTGGACACTACGCTGACAGACACAGCAAACCTTCTTGCCACAGCTCGCTTTGATGTGCCATCCTGGATGAGCTGCACTACTTGAGCCACTTGTGTTGGTTGTAGACTCTCATGCTACCACTAGAGTCAAAGCACCGCCAGCATTCAAAAGTGACCAAAACATCAGCCAGGAAGCATAGGAACTGAGAAGTGGTCTGTGGTCACCACCTGCAGAACCACTCGTTTATTGGTGGTGTCTTGCTAATTGCCTATAATTTCCACCTGCACAACAGCATGTGAAATTTATTGTCAATCAGTGTTGCTTCCTAAGTGGACAGTTTGATTTCACAGAAGTATGATTGACTTGGAGTTACATTGTGTTGTTTAAGTGTTCACTTTATTTTTTTGAGCAGTGTATATATATTTATACATATGTACATACCCACATATAAATTCAGCAAAAATATAAATTTCCCTTTTTCAAGACCCTGTCTTTCAAAGATAATTCATAAAAAGTCCAAATAACTTCACAGATCTTTAGAAATATTTAACTTTCACACATTAACCTGTTAAGTCGACCCTCTACTTTTTTGAACATTCTGTTAAAAATTGCGCAACATTTCAGCGCCCTGCTACTCAGGCCAGGAATATAGTATATGCATATGATTAGTATGTGTGGATAGAAAACACTCAGACGTTTATAAAACTGGTTAAATCACGGCTGTGACTATAACAGAACGTGCGTTTCATCGAAAAGTGCAGGAAAATCTGATCACTGAAAATGGAAATAAATATCCATGCGCGACTTCAAGGAATTGTTCAAAGTGAACCGAATTAAATGAGGCCGAGGTTGCAGTGCCTACAGCTTCCACACGTTGACACGAGTCTTGTCATTTGATTCAGCTTTGATTCTTGGTATACCGAATTAAGGGAGCCGATTCCCTCCGGTCTCCGACCGGATGGTTTGGTCGAGCTCTCTCCAAGACATTTTTTCGAGACGGACACCTATAGAATTGACATCGCCTTCTGATGAATTTTATCGCTTATTAACGTGTACTAATACCTAAAGTTGCATTACAAAAGTATTTCGAAGTGTTTTGTGAAAGTTTATCGTCGACTTTTTGAATTTAAAAAAATGACGTTACGTTATGAAACGCTATTTTTTTCCGTTTATCAGTCTTCATAGATCAATATCTAGGCTATATATGGACCGATTTAATCGGAAAAAAAAGACCCAATAGTGATTATGGGACATCTAGGAGTGCCAACAAAGAAGATGGTCAAAGGTAATGAATGTTTTATATTTTATTTGTGTGGTTTGTGTAGTGACGACTATGCTAATTATTTTGTTTACATCCCCTGCGGGTCTTTTGGGGTGTTACATGCTATCAGATAATAGCTTCTCATGCTTTCGCTGAAAAGCATTTTAAAAATCTGACTTGTTGCCTGGATTCACAACAAGTGTAGCTTTAATTCAATACCCTGCATGTGTATTTTAATGAACGTTTGAGTTTTAACTTATACTATTAGCATTTAGCGTAGCGCATTTGCATTTCCAGAGCTCTAGATGGGACGCCTGCGTGCCAGGTAGGAGCAAGAGGTTAACAAGTCCAATACCTCAAATGAAAGATAAATATCTTGTTCATCTACCCATCATGTCCGATTTTTTTAAATGTTTTACAGCGAAAACACAACATATATTTATGTTAGACCACCACCAAATCAAAGGAAAAACGCAGCCATTTTTTCCACCCAAAGATAAAATCACAAAAGCAGGATTAGAGATAAAATGAATCACTAACCTTTTGAAAATCTTCATCAGATGACACTCATATGACATGTTACACAGTACATTTATGTTTTGTTCGATAATATGCATATTTATATCCACAAATCTCGGTTTACATTGACGCCATGTTCAGAAATTCATCCAAAATATCCGGAGGAATTCTAGAAAGCTACGCCAGATAACAGAAATACTCATCATAAACGTTGACTAAAGATACATGTGCTACATATAATTAAAGATACACTGGTTCTTAATGCAACCGCTGTTTGATTTTCTTTTAACGTTGCGGAAGAAGCCTGCCATGCAATTATCTGAGACAGCGCTCAGAAGTAAAAGTATTTCTCCGCCATGTTGGAGTCAACAGAAATACGAAATTATATCATAAATATTCCCCTACCTTTGATGATCTTTCATCAGAATGCAGTGAAAGGAGTCTGAGTTCCACAATAAATCATTGTTTTGTTCCATAATGTCCAATACTAGTGTCCAATTAGCTGCATTTGCTACCACTTTCAGCTCAGGTGCCAAAAAGCTGAAGTTGGTCCAGGACAACTCGCATGAAAACTTCAAAACGATATATTCCAGGTCGAACAAACTGGTCAAACTAAGTAGAGAATCAATCTTCAGGATGTTATTATCATATATATCCAATAACGTTCCAACCGGATCATACGTTTTCAGCTGCAGCCAAATGGAACGACGGAGGCACCCACATAGAAATGTTCACAGTTCTGGGCGACTTTAACCTCCCCACGTCTACCTTTGACTCATTCCTCTCTGCCTCCTTCTTTCCAATCCTCTCCTCTTTTGACCTCACCCTCTCACCTTCCCCCCCTACTCACAAGGCAGGCAATACGCTCGACCTCATCTTTACTAGATGCTGTTCTTCCACTAACCTCATTGCAACTCCCCTCCAAGTCTCCGACCACTACCTTGTATCCTTTTCCCTCTCGCTCTCATCCAACACCTCCCACACTGCCCCTACTGGGATGGTATCGCGCCGTCCCAACCTTCGCTCTCTCTCCCACGCTACTCTCTCCTCTTCCATCCTATCATCTCTTCCCTCTGCTCAAACCTTCTCCAACCTATCTCCTGATTCTGCCTCCTCAACCCTCCTCGCCTCCCTTTCTGCATCCTTTGACTCTCTATGTCCCCTATCATCCAGGCCGGCTCGGTCCTCCCCTCCCGCTCCGTGGCTTGACGACTCATTGCGAGCTCACAGAACAGGGCTCCGGGCAGCCGAGCGGAAATGGAGGAAAACTCGCCTCCCTGCGGACCTGGCATCCTTTCACTCCCTCCTCTCTACATTTTCCTCCTCTGTCTCTGCTGCTAAAGCCACTTTCTACCACTCTAAATTCCAAGCATCTGCCTCTAACCCTAGGAAGCTCTTTGCCACCTTCTCCTCCCTCCTGAATCCTCCTCCCCCTCCCCCCTCCTCCCTCTCTGCAGATGACTTCGTCAACCATTTTGAAAAGAAGGTCGACGACATCCGATCCTCGTTTGCTAAGTCAAACGACACCGCTGGTTCTGCTCACACTGCCCTACCCTGTGCTCTGACCTCTTTCTCCCCTCTCTCTCCAGATGAAATCTCGTGTCTTGTGACGGCCGGCCGCCCAACAACCTGCCCGCTCGACCCTATCCCTCCTCTCTTCTCCAGACCATTTCCGGAGACCTTCTCCCTTACCTCACCTCGCTCATCAACTTATCCCTGACCGCTGGCTACGTCCCTTCCATCTTCAAGAGAGCGAGAGTTGCACCCCTTCTGAAAAAACCTACACTCGATCCCTCCGATGTCAACAATTACAGACCAGTATCCCTTCTTTCTTTTCTCTCCAAAACTCTTGAACGTGCCGTCCTTGGTCAGCTCTCCCGCTATCTCTCTCAGAATGACCTTCTTGATCCAAATCAGTCAGGTTTCAAGACTAGTCATTCAACTGAGACTGCTCTTCTCTGTATCACGGAGGCGCACCGCACCGCTAAAGCTAACTCTCTCTCCTCTGCTCTCATCCTTCTAGACCTATCGGCTGCCTTCGATACTGTGAACCATCAGATCCTCCTCTCCACCCTCTCCGAGTTGGGCATCTCCGGCGCGGCCCACGCTTGGATTGCGTCCTACCTGACAGGTCTCTCCTACCAGGTGGCGTGGCGAGAATCTGTCTCCTCACCACGCGCTCTCACCACTGGTGTCCCCCAGGGCTCTGTTCTAGGCCCTCTCCTATTCTCGCTATACACCAAGTCACTTGGCTCTGTCATAACCTCACATGGTCTCTCCTATCATTGCTATGCAGACGACACACAATTAATCTTCTCCTTTCATCCACCTCTGGCCTGCTCGCCTCCCTACCACTGAGGAAGTACAGCTCCCACTCAGCCCAGTCAAAACTGTTCGCTGCTCTGGCCCCCCAATGGTGGAACAAAGTCCCTCACGACGCCAGGACAGCGGAGTCAATCACCACCTTCCGGAGACACCTGAAACCCCACCTCTTTAAGGAATACCTAGGATAGGATAAGTAATCCCTCTCACCTCCCCCCCTTAAGATTTAGATGCACTATTGTAAAGTGACTGTTCCACTGGATGTCATAAGGTGAATGCGCCAATTTGTAAGTCGCTCTGGATAAGAGCGTCTGCTAAATGACTTAAATGTAAATGTAAATGTCTTTCCCCCTTCTGATGACCAGGTGGCGAATCGCATCTCTGCATGTCTGGCAGACATATCAGTGTGGATGACGGATCACCACCTCAAGCTGAACTTCGGCAAGACGGAGCTGCTCTTCCTCCCGGGGAAGGACTGCCGGTTCCATGATCTCGCCATCACGGTTGACAACTCCATTGTGTCCTCCTCCCAGAGCGCTAAGAACCTTGGCGTGATCCTGGACAACACCCTGTCGTTCTCAACTAACATCAAGGCGGTGGCCCGTTCCTGTAGGTTCATGCTCTACAACATCCGCAGAGTACGACCCTGCCTCACACAGGAAGCGGCGCAGGTCCTAATCCAGGCACTTGTCATCTCCCATCTGGATTACTGCAACTCGCTGTTGGCTGGGCTCCCTGCCTGTGCCATTAAACCCCTACAACTCATCCAGAACGCCGCAGCCCGTCTAGTGTTCAACCTTCCCAAGTTCTCTCACGTCACCCCGCTCCTCCGCTCTCTCCACTGGCTTCCAGTTGAAGCTCGCATCCGCTACAAGACCATGGTGCTTGCCTACGGAGCTGTGAGGGGAACGGCACCTCAGTACCTCCAGGCTCTGATCAGGCCCTACACCCAAATAAGGGCACTGCGTTCATCCACCTCTGGCCTGCTCGCCTCCCTACCACTGAGGAAGTACAGTTCCCGCTCAGCCCAGTCAAAACTGTTCGCTGCTCTGGCTCCCCAATGGTGGAACAAACTCCCTCACGACGCCAGGACAGCGGAGTCAATCACCACCTTCCGGAGACACCTGAAACCCCACCTCTTTAAGGAATACCTAGGATAGGATAAAGTAATCCTTCTCACCCCCCCCCCTTAAAATATGTAGATGCACTATTGTAAAGTGGCTGTTCCACTGGATGTCATAAGGTGAATGCACCAATTTGTAAGTCGCTCTGGATAAGAGCGTCTGCTAAATGACTTAAATGTAAATGTAATGTAAATGCGCCACAGGAAAATGGCATTCTGTCGGGACAGTGACTATTTCCCCTCCCATTCGGTCAAAGTTCACAGCAGAAGCTTCATTCCATGTTCTACTGAATGACGACATCTAGTGGAAGGCATAGGAAGTGCTACCAGATCCATATCTTGTTGGGAAAGGAAGGGGATATGACGTCAAAGTTGACCCAGATTGCCTGCCCTATGAGTTCTGTTATACTCACAGCCATAATTCAAACAGTTTTAGAAACTTCAGAGTGTTTTCTAACAAATAGTAATAAGAATATGCATATATTAGCAATCTAGGACAGAGTAGGATGCAGTTCACTATGGGCACGCAATTCATCCAAAGTGAAAATACTGCCCCCTATCCTCAACAAGTTTTAAGGTCACAGTTATGAAAACTAAAGAGGCCTTTCTACTGACTGAAAAACACCAAATGAAATATGCCCAGGGTCCCTGCTCATCTGTGTGAACGTGCTTTAATGCTGCAAGGAGGCATGAGGATTGCAGATGTGGCCAGGGCAATAAATTGCAGTCTCCACACTGTGACACCTAAGACAGCACTACAGGGAGAGAGGACGGACAGCTGATCATCCTCGCAGTGGCAGACCACAGGATTGGTACATCTGAACATCACACCTGCGGAACAGGTGCAGGATAGCAACAACAACTGCCCGAGTTACACCGGAAACGCACAATCCCTCCATCAGTGCTCAGACTGTCCGCAATAGGCTGAGAGAGGCTGGACTGAGGGCTTGTAGGCCTGTTGTAAGACACGTCCTCACCAGACATCACCGGCAACAACGTCGCCTATGGGCACAAACCCGTCGTTACTGGACCAGACAGGACTTGCAAAAAGTGTTCTTCACTGACGAGTCATGGTTTTGTCTCACCGGGGGTGATGGTCGGATTCACATTTATCGTCGAAGGAATGAGCATTACACTGAGGCCTGTACTCTGGAGCGGGATCGATTTGGAGGGGGAGGGTCCGTCATGGTCTGGGGCGGTGTGTCACAGCATCATCGGACTGAGCTTGTTGTCATTGCAGGCAATCTCAATGCTGTGCGTTACAGGGAAGACATCCTCCTCCCTCATGTGGTACCCTTCCTGCAGGCTTATCCTGACATGACCCTCCAGAATGACAATGCCACAAGCCATACTGCCTTGTTCTGTGTGTGATTTCCTGCAAGAAAGGAATGTCAGTGTTCTGCCATGGCCAGCGAAGAGCCCGGACATCAATCCTATTGAGCATCCTGTTGGATTGGAGGGTGAGGGCTTGGGCAATTCCCCCCAGAAATGTCCGGAAACTTGCAGGTGCCTGGTGGAAGAGTGGGGTAACATCTCACAGCACGAACTGGCAAATCTGGTGCAGCCCATGAGGAGGAGATGCACTGCAGTACTTAAAACGTCTTATGGCTTGGGGGCAGTATTTTGACATCTGGATGAGAAGTGTGTAAGTAAACTGCCTGTTACTCAGGTCCAGAAGCTAGGATATGCATATAATTAGATAGAAAACACTCTAAAGTTTCCAAAACTGTGAGTATAACAAAACTGATATAGCAGGCAAAAACCTGAGGAAAATCCATCCAGGAAGTGTGATTTCTTTGATGTGGATACTTTCCAATTGAATGCCTATCGAGTATCTAAAGGGTTAGCCTCTCTGGCGCAGGCGTTCCACTAGCGACCCACCTCGACAACATACGGTGAAATTGCAGAGCGCCAAATTCAAAATACAGAAATAGTCATAATAAACATTCATAAAAAATACAAGTGTTACACATCGGCATAAAGATTATCTTCTTGTTTATCCCGCTGCTTTGTCAGATTTCAAAAAGGCTTTACGGCGAAAGCATACCATGCAATTATCTGAGGACAGCGCCCACTTACAAAAGCATACAAACATTTTACAACCAAGTAGAGGAGTCACAAAAGTCAGAAATAGCAATAGAATTCATCACTTTGAAGATCTTCATATGGTTGCAGTCACAAGAGTCCCAGCTACACAATAAATGTTTGTTTTGTTCAATAAAGCCCCTCTTTATATCCCAAAAACAACTGATCTTATTCTTGTGTGCGGCTGCTCGGCCATGGAAACCTATTTCATGAAGCTCCCGATGAACAGTTCTTGTGCTGATATTGCTTCCAGAGGCAGTTTGGAACTCGAGAGTGAGTGTTGCAAACGAGGCCAGAAGATTTTTACGCTTTACGCGCTTCTGCACTCGGTGGTCCCATTCTGTGAGCTTGTGTGGCCTACCACTTGTGGTTGAGCTGTTGTTGCTCCTTGTCACGTTCTGACCTTAGTTCCTTTGATTTGTCTTGGTTTTAGTATGGTCAGGGCATGAGTTGGGTGGGTTGTCTATGTTCAGTTTTCTATGTTGTGTTTACGTTTGGCCTGGTATGGTTCTCAATCAGAGGCAGGTGTCGTTAGTTGTCTCTGATTGAGAATCATACTTAGGTAGCCTTTTCCCACTTGTGTTTCATGGGTGTTTATTTTCCTGTGTCTGTGTGTTCCACACGGAACTGTTTCGGTTGGTTATTTCACGTGTATTGTTTTGTTTCAGTGTTTGCTTGTTTTAATAAAGAGCATGAACACATACCACGCTGTGCATTGGTCCTCCGATCCTAACTACTCCTCCTCATTGGAGGAGGAGGAAGACAGCCATTACACTCCTAGACGTTTCCACTTCACAATAACTGCACATATAGTTTACCGGGGCAGCTCTAGCAGGGCAGAAATTTGACAAACTGACTTGTTGGAAAGTAGGCATCCTATGACAGTGCCACGTTGATAGTCACTGAGCTCTTCAGTATGGGCCAGTCAATGTTTGTCTATGGACATTGCATGGCTGTGTGCTCGATGTTACACACCTGTCAGCAACAGGTGTGGCTGAAATAACCAAATCCATTCATTTGATGGGTTGTCTACATACTTTTCTTTATATAGTGTATATTGGACATACAGCTATACATATTCCTGGTTCAAATCAACCCAAGATGATGAACCCTGAAGATGGGGCAAAATGGATAACAAGGTGTCCCAGGGGAAGACAGCTGTTCCCAATCCCTACAATGCCTCATTCTTCCAAGAGCTCACTGAGCTTGAATGAAGACCTAAAGTGAGGTAAGTACACACACACATACACACATGCTCCTCTGCATAGACATACAGTTGAAGTCGGAAGTTTACATACGCTTAGGTTGGAGTCATTGAAACTCGTTTTTCAACCACTCCACAATTTACTTGCTAACAAACTATAGTTTTGGAAAGTCGGTTAGGACATCTACTTTGTGCATGACATGAGTAAATTTCCAACAATTGATTACAGACAGATTATTTCATATATAATTCACTGTATCACAATTCCAGTGGGTCAAAGGTTTACATGTCAATGTATTTCAAGGCCTACCTTCAAACTCAGTGCCTCGTTGCTTGACATCAAGGAAACATCAAAAGAAATCAGCCAATACCTCAGAAAAAAATGTTGACCTCCACAAGTCTGGTTCATCCTTGGGAGAAATTTCCAAAAGCCTGAAGGTATCACGTTCATCTGTACAAACAATAGTACGCAAGTATAAACACCACAGGAACAAGCAGCCGTCATACCGCTCAGGAAGGAGACTCGTTCTGTCTCCTAGAGATGAACGTACTTTGCTGCAAAAAGTGCAAATCAATCCCAGAACAACAGCAAAGGACCTTGTGAAGATGCTGGAGGAAACAGGTACAAAAGTATATATATCCGCAGTAAAATGAGTCCTATATCGACATAACCTGAAAGGTCGCTCAGTAAGGAAGAAACCACTGCTCCAAAACTGGCATAAAAAAGCCAGACTACGGTTTGCAACTGCACATGGTGTCAAGGTTCTGCGCTACTGGTGGAGAAGTCAGGTGCAGGAGAGCAGAGACTTGTGAACAGGCGCACACTTTATTAAGGCAGAGGCAATAAAACAGACAGATGCCACTGCGTCAAAACCTCCAGCCAAAGGTAAAAAGTGCAAGGAGTGAAACAGTCACAAAAATAAGCAAATGTTTAACAATTAACTTCATTAGGATAGGGGGCAGCATTTGGAAGTTTGGATGAAAAGCGTGCCCAGAGTAAATTGCCTGTTACTCAGGCCCAGAAGCTAGAATATGCATAGGGATTTGGATAGAAACCACTCTAAAGTTTCCAAAACTGTTAAAATAATGTATGTGAGTATAACAGAACTCATATGGCAGGCAAAAACCTGAGAAAAATCCAACCAGGAAGTGGGAAATCTGAGGTTTGTAGTTTTTTTAAGTGATTGCCTATCCAATATATTGTGTCTAAGGGGTCAGACTGGACTTCCTAAGTGTTCCACTAGATGCCAACAGTCTTTAGAAAGTTGTTTCAGGCTTCTATTGTGAAAGGGGAGCGAATAAGAGCTGTTTCAACAAGTGGTCAGGCTGAAAGCCTTTAGTTTTGTCTCGCACGTGGCCTTGAGCGCAAGCTCCATTCCCTTTACTTTCTCATGAAAACAAAATTGTCCGGTTGAAACATTATTGAATATTTATGATAAAAACACCCTAAGGATCGATTAGAAACATTGTTTGACATGTTTCTATGAACTTTAATGGAACTTTTTTGAATTTTCATCTGGACTTTGTGAGCGCGCTTTGTGCATTTGGATTACTGAACTAAACGCTAGAACAAAAAGGAGGTATTTGGCCATAAAGATGAACTTTATCGAACAAAACAAACATGTATTGTCTAACATGGAGACCTGGAGTGCCATCAGATGAAGATCATCAAAGGTAAATGATGAATTTTAACGCTATTTCTGGTTGGAAAATGGCTGTATGGATTTCTGTGGCTAGGCGCTGACCTAACATGGTGTGCTTTCGCCGTAAAGCCTTTTTGAAATCAGACACTGTGGCTGGATTAACAAGAAGTTTATCTTTAAAATGTTGCATAATACTTGTATGTTTGAGGAATTTTAATTTTGAGATTTCTGTTGTTTGAATTTGGCGCCCTGCAATTTCAATGGCTGTTGGCGAGGTTGGACGCTCACGTCCCGAACAATCCCAGAGAGGTTAAACATCGTTCGTGAAATACCACGGAATACAGGGGAAAAACCAGCCTGGCGCGTAACAGGAAACGCGTAACAAAAACAATTCCACACAAAGACATGCAGGGGGAACAGAGGCATAAATACATGCAGTGTGATTAGGGAATGTAAACCAGGTGTGCAGGGAACAAGACAAAAAAATGGAACAATGGAAAAATGGAGCGGTGATGGCTAGAAAGCCGGTGACGTCGACTGCCGAACGCCGCCCAAACAAGGAGAGACTTCGGCGAAAGTCATGACACATGGAGACAAAGATCATACTTTTTGGAGAAATGTCCTCTGGTCTGATGAAACAAAAATAGAACTGTTTGGTCATAATGACCATTGTTATGTTTGGAGGAAAAAGGGGGATGCTTGCAAGGTGAAGAACAGCATCCCAACTGTGAAGCACAGGGGTGGCAGCATAATGTTGTGGGGGTGCTTTGCTGTAGAAGGGACTGGTGCACTTCATAAAATAAATGGCTTCATGAGGCAGGAAAATGATGTGGATATATTGAAGCAACATCTCAAGACATCCGGTCAGGAAGTTAAAGCTTGGTTGCAAATCGGTCTTTAAAATGGACAATGACCGCAAGCATACTTCCAAAATTGAAAACAAAAAAAAACAAAAAATGGCTTACAACAAAGTCAAAGTATTGGAGTGGCCATCACAAAGACCTGACCTCAATCCTATGGAAAATATGTGGGCAGAACTGAAAAAGCGTGTGCGAGCAAGGAGGCCTACAAACCTTACTCAGTTACACCAGCTCTGTCAGGAGGAATGGGACAAAATTCACCCAACTTATTGTGGGAATCTTGTGGAAGGCTACCCGAAATGTTTGACCCAAGTTAAACAATTTTTAGGCAATGCTACCAAATACTAATTGAGTGTATGTAAACTTCTGACCCACTGGGAATGTATTGAAAGAAATTAAAGCTGAAATAAATCATTCTCTCTACAAAGTGCAATAAATTTGATCAGGGCCCATAGACTATACATACTGTGTATATAGAAAATAGGATGCCATTTGGGACACAATTCCAGACATTCAAAGCTGTCATGAAAACCCTCCGGAATCAATACAGACAGAAGATATTCCCTGAGAATAAAATATGAAAGCCTCTACTTCCTGACTAGCATAAAAGACAATGCTTCGGGTGTTCATTTATAGTTGAAGTCGGAAGTTACATACACCTTCGCCAAGTACATTTAAACTCAGTTTTTCACAATTCCTGACATTTGATCCTAGTAAAGATTCCCTGTCTTACGTATGTCAGTTAGGATCACCACTTTATTTTAAGAATGTGAAATGTCAGAATAATAGTAGAGAATAGGGTGCCATTTGGTACGTAGTCTGGGAGATCAATATGAATTGCCTTCCTATTGTTAAGAGGAAGGTTATAACAGATGAGAGCAATGTTAATATGTTGAAAGGGCAACAATCGTTCAGATATAATTTCTCACATTGGCACAACATAACAGGAGATGCCTTGAACTTTATAGAGGCAGTAAAGTCATCTGTTTCACATTTGATTCGCTGGCAGAAAAATAAATAATTCTACTAATGATGCCATGATGAAAATATGACACCAATAAGGGAATGATTACGATGCCATAATAAATCAGGAGCCAAGTTCATCACCAAACATGGGAGGAGAGAGAGAGCTTGGATAGAGGCATGCAGCATCTGGAGAAAACATTTAGACCATTAACCATTAACTATTATGCATCCAGAACCTCTTAAAAGCTGATTAAAATATTCCCTGTTTGTGAACGACATGTTTAAAGGAAGTATTTGATGGCATGTATGGCTCTAAAGAGTCTCATGGTTTCGTGTTACAGAGTTAACACCAAGGTTTCATGGGTATTCACTTTTATCTATGAGAGGGTCTCTCTGGTGAGGGTTCCAGTGGTCGCCCTGTGGTCTAGGCTCTGTGTGTGTATGTGCATGCGGGTGTGAGTGTGTGCATGATTCTGTGTGTTTCTATATGTGCAAATTTACAGTACCTTCAGAAACCCCTTGACTTTTTCCACATTTTGTTGCATTACAGCCTGAAATGTTGTGTCACTGGCCTGCACACAATACCCCATAATGTCAAAGTGGAATGATGTTTTCTTGAAATTTGTAAAAATTAATAAAAAATGAAAAGCTGAAATGTCGAGTCAACAACCCCTTTGTAATGGCAAGCTTAAATAAGTTCAGGAGTAAATATTTGCTTAACAAATCAAATAATAAGTTGCAAGAACTCTGTGTTCAATAATAGTGTTTAACATGATTTTTGAATGACTACCTCATCTCTGTACCCCACACATACAATTATCTGTAAGGTCCCTCAGTCGAGCAGCGAATTTCAAACACAGATTCAACCACAAAGACCAGGGAGGTTTTCCAATGCCTCACAAAGAAAGGCACCTATAGGTAAATGGGTAAAAAGAAGCAGACATTGAATATCCCTTTGAGCATGGTGAAGTTATTAATAACACCCAGTCACTACAAAGATACACGCATACTTCCTAAATCAGTTGCTGGAGAGGAAGGAAACCGCTTACAGATTTCACCATGAGGCCAAAGGTAACTTTAAAAGAGAATTTCCCCTTGGGGTAGCCCTGGGTTTGTTTTGATCATTTCCAAGGGATTTTTAGGTCAGCGAGATGAGTTTCACACATAATTGGCCACGAAGAGAGCAGGACTGGGCTTCACGTGACGAACGGTACACCCTAATGGCGGCAGGTAGTCTGACGGGTAAGACCATTGGGCCAGTAACTGAAAGGTTGCTGGATCGAATCCCCAAGCTGTCAAAATATAAATCTGCTGTTCTGCCATGAGCAAGGCAGTTAACCCCCAACAACAACTGCTCCCCAGGCATTGATGACGTGGATGTCGATTAAGGCAGCCCCCTGCACCTCTGATTCAGAGGGGTTGGGTTAAATGCACAAGACAAATTTCAGCTGAATGCATTCAGCTGACTAGGTGTTCCCCCTTCCTTCCCTTCTAATGATGACTTCCATTGTATTTGGGGGGGTCTGAAAATAAATGTAGTCCTGCTATGTGGCATTTCATGAAGCCTCTTTGTTCTCCCATTGTATGTTTGTTTGTGAGAATATATGGTTGTCCTTGTTTGATAGAGCCAACAGTTACAGAGTTTAATGGCTGTGATAGGAGACAACTAAGGATGGATACACAACATTGTAGTTACTCAACAATACTAACCTAAAAGACAGAGTGAAAAGAAGTAAGCCTGTACAGAATAAAACACATTTTAAAAAGCATGCAACCTGTTTGCAACAAGGCACTAAAATAAAACTGCAAAAAATGTCCTGAATACAAAGCGTTATGTTTGGGGCAAATCCAACGTAACACATCACTGAGTACCTATCTTCATATTTTCAAGCATGGTGATGGCTGCATCATGTTATGGGTATGCTTGTCATCGGCAAGGACTAAGGTTTTTTAAGGATAAAACAAAACAGAAAATAGCTAATCACAGGCAAAGTTCGTAGAGGGAAACCTGTTTCAGTCTGCTATCCAACAGACACTGGGAGACAAATTCACCTTTCAGCAGTACAATAACCTAATATACCCTGAAGGTGCTTACCAAGATGACATTGAATGTTCCTGAGTGGCCTAGTTAGAGTTTTAACTTTAACTGATATATGATGGAAATCTATGGCTCTCTAGCAATGATCAAAAACCAACTTGACAGATCTTGAAGAATTTAAAAAATTATGTTGTGCAAATATTGTACAATCCATGTGTGCAAATCTCTTTGATACTTAACTAAAAAGACTCACAGCTGTAATTGCTGCCAAAGGTTATTCTAACATGTATTGTCCCATCTGGTTTGGATGTGAATACTTATGTAAATGAGATATTTTTGTACTTCATTTTCAATACATTTTTTTTAATGTTTTTTTTTAAAAATGATATCACTTTGTCGTTATGGGGTATTGTGTGTAGATGGTTGATTTGTTTTTATTTAATAAATGTTGAATTCAGGCTGTAACACAGAGAGATGTGGAATAAGTCAAAGGGTATGAATACTTTCTGACGGCACTGTATATGTTCATTATATGTATTCAAATGTACATGTCTGAGTGTGGAAGGATATCAATTGTCCAGAGGAGACTGTGTGAATCAGGCCTTCATGGTCAAATTGCTGCAAAGAAACCACTACTAAAGGACACCAATAAGAAGAAGAAACTTGCTTGGGCCAAGAAACTTGAGCAATGGACATTAGACCAGTGGTGTCTTTGTGATACGTGGTGTGGGATGATCTCTGCATGTGTATTTCCCACAGTAAAGCATGGAGGAGGAGCCGTTATGTGTGGGAGTGCTGCATCAGATGACCTGGCCTCCACAATCCCCCAACCTCAAACATATTGAGATGGTTTGGGATGAGTCGGAGCGCAGAGTGAAGGAAAAGCAGCCAACAAGTGCTCAGCATATGTGGGAACTCCTTCAAGACTGTTGGAAAAGCATTCCAGGTGTAGCTGGTTGAGAGAATGTCAAGAGTGTGCAAAGCTGTTATCAAGTCAAAGAGTGGCTGTCACGCTCTGGTCGAAGTATTTTGTGTTTATCTTCATGTATTGGGTCAGGCCAGGGTGTGGCATGGGTTTTTGTATGTGGTGTGTATATATTGGGATTGTAGCTAGTGGGGTGATCTAGCAAAGTCTATGGCTGTCTGGAGTGGTTCTCAATCAGAGGCAGGTGTTTATCGTTGTCTCTGATTGGGAACCATATTTAGGCAGCCATATTCTTTGAGTTTGTCGTGGGTGATTGTCCTTAGTGTCCTTGTTCCTGTCTATGTGTTAGGTTACACAAGTATAGGCTGTTTCGGTTTTTGTTACGTTTATTGTTTTTTTGTAGTGTTTGTATTTAGATTCGTGTTACGTTTGTTTATTAAAACATGGATCGCAATCTACACGCTGCATTTTGGTCCGACTCTCCTTCACACCAAGAGAACCGTTAGTGGCTATTTGAAGAATCTCAAATAAAACATATATAAACTTAACAGCTTTTTGGTTACTACATGATTCTGTGTGTGTTATTATATAGTTTTGATGTCTTCACTATTTTTCTACAATGTAGATAATAGTCCAAATTAAGAAAATCCCTTGAATAAGTAGGTGATCTAAAACTTTTGACCGGTAGTGTATGTATTGGGGGAAGGTATACGTCTAACTGTGCATGTGTATGCGTGTAGCCCTGGTCTGTCATTTTGTGTGTATGTCTGTGTCTGGGGTCCCTCCTCTGGCCCCACCTTTCTGTCCGGTAGGGGAGACAGTTTTTTAACAATTACCACTGACCTGTGAGTGATATACACAGTCTCTTGGTGAGGCTAGCTGTGGACGTGTGACTATTCCCCCCCAGCATACATCATACCTCTCCCACGTAAACAAAGGCCCCCAGACCCCTTTTCCCTAATGTACACAAACCCATGAGAAGCTGGAAACACAAAGAACTGATTTGGCACATTACTCTTTTTCCCCCTCTCTCTTGGGTAGGATGTGAAGATTATTCATAGATTATACATGTACAGTCTGTACATTTGGTTGAAGTGAAGTTGAGGAAGAGCTCTGATTGTTTACATAGTGTGTTTATTTTAATCTGTGATAAGGTTTACTTCCAAAAATGTGTAATCTCTCAAGTTGAAATTGAAACGGATGCATAAGAATTTGAAGATGCTTTCCTCGCCCTTGTGGTTGCAGAATGATTAACATACACAATTGCAGGATGCCATCTCCTAGGAAACAACCTTTCACAACATGTTTCTTCACTCAATTACACCATATGGAAAAACGTTTGTTCTCTCCTTACCTCGTGTCCAGTCAAATCAAAAACAAAAGTTGGAACATTTTGTGATATTACCCCCCCCCCAAAAGAAATTATTGCTTCCCCTCTATAGCCCCTGCTCCTTTGCCTCCCCATCCCTCCATTGCTTCATCCCTCCATCTCTGTGAAAGATCTTTTCACATCTTTCTGTTTTCTTTATGGTTGTCTGTATGGGCCCAGCTTGTCTGTCTGTCTGTCTGTCCGTCCGTCCGTCCCTCTCTCTCTCAGACCTCTCTCTCTCAGACGTCTCTCTCTCTCTCTCTCTCTCTCTCTCAGACTCTCTCTCTCTCTCTCTCTCTCTCTCTCTCTCTCTCAGACCTCTCTGTTGTTAATCTCTTTAGGAGAGCCCCAAACAGAGTGAGTGTGACTTCTTACTGCCATTTTTTCTCAGAGGAAAATGCCTTGACAACACAATGCTTTTGGAATACACTGCATAATATATGTTGCACAATTGATTTAAGAGGGCTCATCAACTCTCATCACCTCTATTTCCATTTGGGTCCGAATGTCTTCCGAGTGTTTATACTTTGAAATGCCTCCTTAGTAGAGGCTGGTTGTGTTTTTTAGCAGGGAGAGCAGAGAAACAGCCACATTATTATAATTATCAGATTATGGTTTGCGAGGCCCTGATCAACTGTGGCACAGAGCCAAAGGCAGCTGAGAGGCCCTTGGGGACCGGCATAGCTGGTGGTTAAAGTTGATTGATGACTAACGGCCCCGAGTGAACAGCTGTACTCAACATGCGGAGAGGAGAAACATCAGTTCCCAAACCTGAGAACAAGCAACAGTGAGAAACACTCCAACAATGAGAAACACTCCAACAATGAGAAACACTCCAACAATGAGAAACACATCATCAGTCAAAGACAGTTAAAAGGGCTTACACAACTACAATTTTTCAATAGCGACGTAAACTTTTATAGAATAGTTTTTTTATCACGATAATTGTCCCGCTATTACTCAGTGGGACAAACTGGGCAAAATTGTTTGAAATTATGTCATAACTTCAACCTGTTTTTAGTTGTATTGATACCATTTCAACCAGTTTGCTAGCTGGATATGAGTTATCAATCATGACAGCTGAGGTATTGTTGTGGGAGATATCCAACTGTGAGGGCCAATCCTCTTTTAACAAGCTTCATTAAGTCACTTAACCTTGCCCTCGTAATCCTCCTGCAGAGAGTGGCTTACGTAAACAAGAACAGCTAATAGGCTTTGTTCCCTGACACTCGTGTTTGCTGAGACTGATCACCAGGGAGTTTCAGTGATACTTCATGTCTGTTGTTATGCCTTTATAACATTGTTATAATCCATATATGTAACAGAAGTAAGAAAGATCCGTAAGCTCACCTCACAGCTAGCTTGAAATTTCACCTATAGAATAGAATCATTTTGTATAGCACAACTGGTTGGTATGTTGTCAAGGTCACGTGTTTGAGATCAGAAAACCATTGGTTTGAGGGGACAGGGACAGTGGAGGAAGCAAAGCTGTTAGCAGGACACTGATGTCAGTTTCATACACACACATGCAGTGAATTCGGGAAAGTATTCAGACCCCTTCCCTTTTTCTACATTTTGTTACATTACAGTCTTATTCTAGAATGGAGTGAATAAAAAAATGTCTTCATCAATCTATGCACAACACGCCATAATGAAAAGGCGAAAACAGTTTTTTTTAAATAAATACTTTATTTACATAAGTATTCAGACCCTTTGCTATGAGATTTGAAATTGAGCTCAGGTGCGTCCTGTTTCCATTGATCATCCTTGAGATGTTTCTACAACTTGATTGGAGTCCACCTGTGGTAAATCCAATTGATTGGACATGATTTGGAAAGGCTCACACCTGTCTACAGAAGGTCCCACAGTTGACAGTGCATGTCAGACCAAAAAACCAAGCCACGAGGTTGAAGGAATTGTCCGTAGAGCTCAGAGACTGGATTGTGTTGAGGCACAGATCTGGGGAGGGTACCAAAAAATGTCTGCAGCACTGAAGGTACCCAAGAACACAGTGGCCTCCATCATTCTTAAATGGAAGAAGTTAAATGGGAACCACCAAGACCAATATACTTATCCTCTTGCTCAGTTGTGCACCGGGGCTTTCCACTCCTCTTTCTATTCTGGTCAGAGGCAGTTTGTGCTGTTCTGTGAAGGGAGTAGTACACAGCGCTGTACGAGATCTTCAGTTTCTTGGCAATTTCTCACATGGAATAGCCTAAATGTCTCAGTACAAGAATAGACTGATGGGTTTCAGAAGAAAGTACTTTGTTTTTGGCCATTTTGAGCCTGCAATCAAACCCACAAGTGCTGATGCTCCAGATACTCAACTAGTCTAAAGAAGGCCAGTTTTATTGCTTCTTTAATCCAGAACAACAGTTTTTCATCTGTGCTAACATAATTTCAAAAGGGTTTTCTAATGATCAATTAGCCTTTTAAAATGATAAACTTGGATTAGCTAACACAATGTGCCTTTGGAACACAGGAGTGATGTTTTCTGATAATGTAACTCTGTACGCCTATGTAGATATTCCATTAAAAAAATCTGCCGTTTCCAGCTACAATAGTCATTTACAACATTAACAATGTCTACACTGTATTTCTGGTCAATTTAATGTATTGATGTGTTTTCCTCTACATTTACATTTACATTTAAGTCATTTAGCAGACGCTCTTATCCAGAGCGACTTACAAACTCTAAACAACACGGACATTTCTAAATGACCCCAAACCTTTGAACGGTAGTGTGTATAACGTGGAATAAAATTGTAATTAAATGTGATCTACTTCACTTTTTTATAATGAGGGGAGGTCTTCAGGCGACTAGAAAAAAATCCATGTTTGTAAAGTCAACACTAACCAGGTCCTTGATTATAATATGCCATACCTGGGGGCTTACAAGCCATGTGGGCATCATTAACACAAGTCCACCCTCTTACACATACTGTATATTACATGTTGTAATGATTTATGACAACCAAGTGGATTTAAGATTCATAAAACACAGATCTCTAACAATAATTTGGAATGCCAGATCAACTGAATGCTGGACTGTGTTTCCAGTTTAATTTGACACGTCATAATGTTGTTGTTACTGATTAAATAAGCACTCAGCTTTGGTACAATATCCAAAGGTTTCAATACTGCCTTTACATAATGTTTGGACTTTGGGCGAAAGAGAATAATTCTCGTGATTCTGGGCAAATTTGTGGAAAACAGCAAAGAGGCAAGCCAACAAGAACTGTGAGATGTGGTTCTCCAGATTGTCTCTTTAGTTGTCAGAGGGATGCTTTTCTTCCTGGAACCCTTCCTTGTGCTAATATTTCAATTCGCTTGGCCTCGATAACTGCAGCATGTTGTCATGTGGAGAGACACAGCCATCTGAGTCAAAGTGAACTAAGTGTCAAGATTAAGTAACTCAATCGGCCATTACTTACGTGGCCTTTGTCACCACCACACATGCATCTTAATCATTTACCAGCGCTAGCATTGTTATGGAAACGGTACACTCTTAGAAAAAAAGGTGTGGGGGGGGGATACGTGTCAGATACTTGACCTTTGAGATTGTGTGGGTGGGAGCAGGTAGCTGACTAGTGTTAGCTATTCATTAGCCTGAAAGTCTATGGTTAGAACTATTGGCCAGTCTTTCAGTTTTTGCCATGATACTCCTGTACTGCCTGCGTCTGAGTGATTGAAGCAGGGAGAACTTGGGTGGCCGGGGTCCCAGATTATCTTCTTGGCCTTTTTGTGACACCTGGTGTTGTAGGTGTCCTGTAAGGCAGGCAGTATGCACCCTATGGTGCGTTTGGCTGCACATATCCCCCTCTGAAGATCCTGCAGTCTGCGTCGGTGGAGTTGCCGTAACAGGCTGAGATGCAGACCGACAGTATGCTTTCAATGGTGCTCCTGTAGAACACTGTGAGGACCCTGTCGCTGTCGTGCCTTCTTCATCCCAATAAAGAAAATGAGAAGTAAAAACAGGTTCAGCTCCTGGTTTGACCGTGATCTGGCAGAGTTACTCCACCTCAAGAAATCCATTTGGCGAAAGGCTCGGCACCTGCATACTCAGGCTGACTAGCTCTCGTTCAGGTAAATGAGAAATTAGTGCACTCAGGCTATCCGGAAGGCCAAAGTTAGTTACTTTAAGGAGCAGTTCTCTGTGTGTCAAACCCCAAGAAGTTCTGGAAAAAGGTTAAAGACCTGGAGGATAAACCCTCCTCCTCACAGCTGCATATGTCCCTTAATGTTGATAATGAAGTGCTGATTAAAGAGCTCAGCCATGTGCTCCTTGTCAGTAATAACCACATCAAGTCAGGATTCTTATTTGACTCAGTCCAACATTTCCTCAACTCCCACCCCTTCTAATGCGACTAGCCCCGATGCTCCTCCCTCTTTTTCCCCTGCCCGCAATGAAATTTCTCCCTACAGGTGGTCACTGAGTCTAAGGTGCTAAAGGAGCTCCTGGAACTTGATCCCCCAAAAAACATCTGGGTCAGATGGTTTAGATCCTTTCTTCTTTAATAAGGTTTCAGCCCCTATCATTGCTAAGCCTTTCTCTAACCTTTTATAACTTCTCTCCTCTCTGGGGAGGTTCCCATTGCTTGGAAGGCAGCCACGGTGCGTCCTTTATTTAATGGTGGGGGATCAAGCTGATCCTAACTCTTCATAGGACAATTTATATTTTGCCCTGTTTATCAAAAGTGTTGGAAAAACTTGTCAATAATCAACTGACTGGCTTACTTGATGTCTATAGTATTATCTCTGGTTTGCAGTCTGGTTTCTGCTCAGGTTATGTATATGTCACTGCAACCTTAAAGGTCCTCAATGATGTCACCATTGCCCTTGATTCTAAACATTGTTGTGCTGCTATTTTGATTGACTTGGCCAAAGCTTTTGATACGGTAGACCATTCCATTCTTGTGGGCCGGTGTCTGAGGGGTCTTTAGCTTGATTTGCTAACTACCTCTCTCAAAGAGTGCAGTGCTACTATGTTGTTGTCATGTGGTGTTGATACCAATGCTGTGTTGTCATGTGCTACTGCCATGCTATGTTATTGTCTTAGGTCTCTCCTTATGAAGTATTGTGGTGTCTCTCTTGTTGTGATGTGTATTTTGTCCTAGATTTGTCATTTTAATCCCAGTCCCCGCAGGAGGCCTTTTGCCTTTCGGTAGGCCGCCATTGTAAATAAGAATTTGTTTAATAAAGGTTCAATTAAAAAATAAAAAATGCCCTACAGTGTCCGTGTGGTTAGAACATTTCAGCTTCTGTGAGATGTGTACACCGTTGATGAGGATGGGGGCGTGTCCAGCCTGGTTCCTCCTGAAGTACACAATCAGCATTGGTGTCAGGTTGTTTACACCTGTATGTCATCATCACACACTATTTAGTTCAGTTCTTTGCACAACATTATTGTGAGGTATTGTTTGTTTTGTGACACACCTCCATTCGGAGTGCTGTTTTTCCCGTAATTTAATCCTCCCATGTAAGATAGTTTTTGCCTGCCTCACTAAAGATGCCTTTGCCTAAAATTGATGACAACATGTACAACAAATGAACAACATAACTGTTTTTACTTCTATTGTCAATTAACACATACAGTACCAGTTAAACTTTTGGACACACATTCAAGGGTTTTTCTTTATTTTGACTATTTTCTACATTGTAGAATAATAGTGAAGACATCAAAACTATGAAATAACAAATCATGTAGTAAACAAAAAAAATTGTTCAACAAATCAAAATATATGTGAACAGTAAAGTTTGTGCCTGAGCTGGCGGACGAAGGGTTCTTGCCTCTGCCTGCTGGAGTTACTTCATGTTGATTCCAACCTTAAAGTAACAAAGAAAGTTAGCAGCTCTGTTAGGATATTATTTTGTCACTCCATCTGGATAAGGGCATTGCTGTGCTGTGCCAAAAATTCTCAAAAAGGTGAGATGGGAAACTCCACTTGATTCGTATCATTGTAATCCTCTTTCGTTTACAAATCTCATGACATTACGATGAAATGTGGTTGTAACGTAAACTCACCCCATTCCGTACAAATGTGAGCAACCGCAACATTCAAACGAGGCTACAAAGAAAACTAATGGGACTGTAGCGACTGTGTTGACGTCAAACTCGGGGGTATGAACTATGTTTCTATTCAAGCGTTGATCGACATGGTAATGGCTCTACAGTATTGGAGAAAAGTTTTAAAAAATGGACCCTCCGTTACATCTTGACTTGTCATGTCGTAATGTACAGCACGCATAAAGCAACTATTTCTGTCTTACAATCTCTCTCCACCAGGTGTAGCACTTCTATCATCCTTTAAAAACAAGAAATGGACAGTGACGGGGGTAAGAGGGGGATACCTAGTCATTTTTTGCGTCATCATTGCATGGGATCATCATTCTCAAAGCCGCTGTTTACTTCTAAGATCACTTTAGCACCGCCCTAAAAACCAGTTTAAAATTCGACACAAACCTTCAAATAGGTGTGTAATGACACATTATATTAACTCTTTATAGTTTATATGTTTTATTTACATTTTAGAGGTGATAAGGTGATAAGCTGGACAGATCCAGTGAAAAAAAGCAATTTTCCCACACAACATCTCTCTTTCTCACGATCACGCATTAGTTTCGCTTCCCCAACCGCCATTTTTAAAAAGACCCGATGGGACTCATTGCCTGCTTGAATTATGCAGAAACGGGCAGCGTTTAGGTCTTGTAATTGATTCTGTTGGAAAGGGGAGAAATTGTGCATTACAATGGTATTGACATTAAAGTTGATCTGGAAGTATTATGTTTTTGGGGTGCTAAAATAAGGGCGATGTACGGGTTTAAGTGAGTTTACGTTATCTAATGGAATTTTTATTCAGCTGAGCCTGCTAGCTAGCAAAATGTTAGGAGCTAGGGAATTAGCTAGCGAGCAATTGCTGTGAAGTCACCAAAATTATAGAAAATAACAATTGAGGTAGCTATGTAATCTAAGACAAAACTTTACTACAAACTAATTTAAATTACAATAAATAAAGGTTAATTTACAAACAAATTGAACTGTCCAGTGGAACCACATGTGGGCTTATGTCGCTTATCCCTGGAGCCGGCCCTGACCATCATCTAGTGACCTCTTGGCACACCTGATCCAGGTATTGTAAATAAAATAAAAAATAATATATGATGACCTGTGTCACATTAAGATGACATCAAATTGTTAATCTAACTTGATGCTGTTTGGCTACAATGCCACATATCACACCTTTTTGGCACAAATGTTAACAACCTTGCAGACATTCTCAGTAGGTTTCACAGCTATTATTGTTGCAATGAAACAATAACTACAATGTGAGACGCAACAGATGCAAATGTTTACTCTCCCTTGGATCTTGTGGCGATGGAGCTGCACAAGATGGCTACTGGGTAGAGGGGACATTGCCAGGCGTTCCCCATTATCGGGTCACCATCTCAACTGGCAAGTGAGGCAGTTCAATATTGGCTGCTTATGATGTTATCATAGATAATTGTCTAAGAGTTTTGTGTGAGTCTGGATGCTCCATATGTTAAGCAGCCAAGTTAACTATAGTGTATAGCCAAGTTTTGAGCATCCATTCTTTAGATACAATTCCCATAGACAAAATGTATAGAAATCCCTTGGGAGAAAAACACATTGAAATCCTATAGGATCTTATAGGATTCCCTGTCCTGTCAGTGTGCTGATGTGTGGTACAGGGGTTTAAGCTCCTAACTCCAGACCACATATAACCCTTCAGCGACAAGGGTTCGAGCCCTGGCACAGCTGATTGTCTGTGCCGTTAAGCCGCCAGAGTCAATGTCCACGCCCCCTGTGAAAATATAACTAGCATTATAAAAAAATCCCCATAAAATCAGTCTTATTAAGCTAGATACAGTATAACTGTTTACTATTCCCTCTATATCTGTCCTGTACCTTTTTTTTTATTAAAATAATGTCCATTTAAAAAAAATCATATTTGATTCCAATAAAAATTTAAAAATCGAATAAGAATCCAAAAGAAAATCCTTTTCAGATATGAGATAGCAGATTTTGGAACCTAGGATTTTCCTTTGGATTCTAATATTATTTTTTTCATTGGAATCCTATATGATTTTCGGACTAGGATGTCTACAAAAGAGTCGTTAAATCTCCAATTTGAGGACTTCCGGCGCCGACTGAGATGGCCGCCTCGCTTCGCGTTCCTAGGAAACTATGCAGTTTTTTGTTTTTTTTACGTGTTATTTCTTACATTAGTACCCCAGGTCATCTTAGGTTTCATTACATACAGTCGAGAAGAACTACTGAATATAAGATCAGCGTCAACTCACCATCAGTAGGACCAAGAATATGTTTTCCGCGACGCGGATCCTGTGTTCTGCCTTACAAACAGGACAACGGAATGGATCGCATGCAGCGACCCAAGGAAACGACTCCGAAAAAGAGGGAAACGAGGCGGTATTCTGGTCAGACTCCGAAAAAGGGCACATCGCGCACCACTTCTCAGCATTCTTCTTGCCAATGTCCAGTCTCTCGACAACAAGGTTGATGAAATCCGAGCAAGGGTGGAATTCCAGAGGGACATCAGAGACTGCAATGTTCTCTGCTTCACGGAAACATGGCTTACTGGGAAGACGTTATCCAGGGCGGTGCAGCCAACGGGTTTCTCCACGCATCGCGCCGACAGAAACATACATCTCTCTGGTAAGAAGAGTGGCGGGGGCGTATGCCTCATGGCTAACGGGACATGGTGTGATGAAGGAAACATACAGGAACTCAAATCCTTCTGTTCACCCGATTTAGAATTCCTCACAATCAAATGTAGACCGCATTATCTTCCAAGAGAATTCTCTTTGATTATAATCACAGCCGTATATATCCCCCCCCAAGCAGACACATCGATGGCTCTGAACGAACTTTATTTAACTCTTTGCAAACTGGAAACCATTTATCCGGAGGCTGCATTCATTGTAGCTGGGGATTTTAACAAAGCTAATCTGAAAACAAGACTCCCTAAATTTTATCAGCATATCGATTGCGCAACCAGGGGTGGTAAAACCTTGGATCATTGTTACTCTAACTTCCGCGACGCATATAAGGCCCTGCCCCGTCCCCCTTTCGGGAAAGCTGACCACGACTCCATTTTGCTGATCCCTGCCTACAGGCAGAAGCTAAAACAAGAGGCCCCCACGCTGAGGTCTGTCCAACGCTGGTCAGCCCAAGCTGACTCTACACTCCAAGACTGCTTCCATCACGTGGACTGGGACATGTTTCGTATTGCGTCAGATGGAAATATTGACGAATCCGCTGATTCGGTGTGCGAGTTCATTAGAACGTGCGTCGAAGATGTCGTTCCCATAGCAAAGATAAAAACATTCCCAAACCAGAAACCGTGGATTGATGGCAGCATTCGCGTGAAACTGAAAGCGCGAACCACTGCTTTTAATCAGGGCAAGGTGTCTGGTAACATGTCCGAATATAAACAATGCAGCTATTCCCTCCGCAAGGCTATTAAACAAGCTAAGCGTCAGTACAGAGACAAAGTGGAATCTCAATTCAATGGCTCAGACACAAGAGGCATGTGGCAGGGTCTACAGTCAATCACGGACTACAAGAAGAAACCTAGCCCAGTCAGGGACCAGGATGTCTTGCTCCCAGGCAGACTAAATAACTTTTTTGCCCGCTTTGAGGACAATACAGTGCCACTGACACGGCCTGCAACGAAAACATGCGGTCTCTCCTTCACTGCAGCCGAGGTGAGTAAGACATTTAAACGTGTTAACCCTCGCAAGGCTGCAGGCCCAGACGGCATCCCCAGCCGTGCCCTCAGAGCATGCGCAGACCAGCTGGCCGGTGTGTTTACGGACATATTCAATCAATCCCTATACCAGTCTGCTGTTCCCACATGCTTCAAGAGGGCCACCATTGTTCCTGTTCCCAAGAAAGCTAAGGTAACTGAGCTAAACGACTACCGCCCCGTAGCACTCACTTCTGTCATCATGAAGTGCTTTGAGAGACTAGTCAAGGACCATATCACCTCCACCCTACCTGACACCCTAGACCCACTCCAATTTGCTTACCGCCCAAATAGGTCCACAGACGATGCAATCTCAACCACATTGCCCTAACCCACCTGGACAAGAGGAATACCTATGTGAGAATGCTGTTCATCGACTACAGCTCGGCATTCAACACCATAGTACCCTCCAAGCTCGTCATCAAGCTCGAGACCCTGGGTCTCGACCCCGCCCTATGCAACTGGGTACTGGACTTCCTGACGGGCCGCCCCCAGGTGGTGAGTGTAGGCAACAACATCTCCTCTTCCCCGCTGATCCTCAACACGGGGGCCCCACAAGGGTGCGTTCTGAGCCCTCTCCTGTACTCCCTGTTCACCCACGACTGCGTGGCCACGCACGCCTCCAACTCAATCATCAAGTTTGGACGACACAACAGTGGTAGGCTTGATTACCAACAACGACGAGACGGCCTACAGGGAGGAGGTGAGGGCCCTCGGAGTGTGGTGTCAGGAAAATAACCTCACACTCAACGTCAACAAAACTAAGGAGATGATTGTGGACTTCAGGAAACAGCAGAGGGAATACCCCCCTATCCACATCGATGGAACAGTATTGGAGAGGGTAGCTAGTTTTAAGTTC
Organism: Oncorhynchus gorbuscha; assembly: GCF_021184085.1. Taxonomy (NCBI): domain Eukaryota; kingdom Metazoa; phylum Chordata; class Actinopteri; order Salmoniformes; family Salmonidae; genus Oncorhynchus; species Oncorhynchus gorbuscha. The sequence goes on along the minus strand of NC_060193.1, from coordinate 37,022,636 downwards.
CTCGGCATACACATCACAGACAAACTGAATTGGTCCACTCACACTGACAGCGTCGTGAAGAAGGTGCAGCAGCGCCTCTTCAACCTCAGGAGGCTGAAGAAATTCGGCTTGTCACCAAAAGCACTCACAAACTTCTACAGATGCACAATCGAGAGCATCCTGGCGGGCTGTATCACCGCCTGGTATGGCAACTGCTCCGCCCTCAACCGTAAGGCTCTCCAGAGGGTAGTGAGGTCTGCACAACGCATTACCGGGGGCAAACTACCTGCCCTCCAGGACACCTACACCACCCGATGTTACAGGAAGGCCATAAAGATCATCAAGGACATCAACCACCCGAACCACTGCCTGTTCACCCCGCTATCATCCAGAAGGCGAGGTCAGTACAGGTGCATCAAAGCTGGGACCGAGAGACTAAAAAACAGCTTCTATCTCAAGGACATCAGACTGTTAAATAGCCACCACTAACATTGAGTGGCTGCTGCCAACACACTGTCATTGACACTGACCCAACTCCAGCCACTTTAATAAATGGGAATTGATGGGAAATGTAAATATATCACTAGCCACTTTAAACAATGCTACCTTATATAATGTTACTTACCCTACATTATTCATCTCATATGCATATGTATATACTGTACTCTACATCATCGACTGCATCCTTATGTAATACATGTATCACTAGCCACTTTAACTATGCCACTTTGTTTAATTTGTCTACACACTCATCTCATATGTATATACTGTACTCGATACCATCTACTGTATGCTGCTCTGTACCATCACTCATTCATATATCCTTATGTACATATTCCTTATCCCCTTACACTGTGTATAAGACAGTAGTTTTGGAATTGTTAGTTAGATTACTTGTTGGTTATCACTGCATTGTCAGAACTAGAAGCACAAGCATTTCGCTACGCTCACATTACCATCTGCTAACCATCTGTATGTGACAAATAAAATTTGATTTGATTTGATTTAGGTAGGAGTATTTGTGTGGAGAGTTCCTTTGTTCTACTGTGACCCTCTCTCTGGGTCATGACTGCTGTAAAATTCTGTGACCGCTGAGTCACGGTAATCTCTTCTTATGCTCTCTGGACATGTGTTAGTAGTACCCAACTTGCTAATTATCATCAGGTCACTAATGGCCTGGTACTCAGGGCTCTATTGTCACTAACCACTCTGACATCAATGCAAATGCAATCAAAAATCACATCTAACACTTATCACGAAAGCAATATGTGCTTTTCAAACTCAACTCACTGTGATTGATCAATTTGAAGCAAGAAGATCAACAACAGGTTGAAACTGAGTAGAAAACATGGTCGTTATAGGTGTTGTTTCAAAGCCTAACACAACAAAATGCTTTCTAAGGTGATGATTAATTCAAAACAGTAATCTGATTATTAGAGCTATATATGAGCCCCCTGATTTAAAATAATGATTGTGCCATTATACAATACATAGCCTACCGCATATTACACATGGCAGAAAAAAAACAAAGAATACTCATTTAAGATCTCTTTGGTACATAATTGGTCTAGCCTAAATTAAACACATTCATAGAAAGTGTAGGGCATTTTTATGTTTTCCTAATTAACAGCCTGACACAATACCTTTAGCTACAGAAAATCTCATCACTGTGCATTTCCATCTCTTCCCCTGTGTCCTTCATTCCTTTCTCCAGTGCTCAAAGAGAGGGGCTATCAACAGTTTAATTAAATATGTTTAGTTGTGAAAACATAATACTATCGATGTTCCCGAAACAGATTTCACATGGTTTTCCAAATGAACAGGGTAGGAGAGCCTCTCATTCAGAGTTTGGGGGAATATCACCTATTGCACAGCGAAATAACCGGAGTAGCCTACCAGACATGAGTGAAAGTTGCCTGGTGGGAAAGAGGCCTGGATTCTCTATTTGAGTGCATACGGATGACATGCATTTTTTCTCTTGCCCTATTCCTGCCCATTTGATAATGGGCCATTCTAAATCAAAACTAATTTTACATGCCAGTAAAGACTAGATTGAATTGAGAACAGTCTGATGGGTGAAAATATGATCACTTGATGAGAGAACAGCGTGTGTAGCCTGAGGCAACGAACAGAGCGCAAGCTTTCTTTTGCAACTTTCTCAAATCTGCCTAAAATAAATAATGGATTTAATGTGATGGTGTATATTCAATTGATTTAGACTTTTTTTAAATGTAGATGTTCCAAAGGCGCGCATCAGAAGCTTGTATATGGCTTGTATGTGTGGAGGCCTGGAGATGCTAAACATCTTTATGTTAATTTGCGGTCAATTACCATGAAACTGGCAGTCTTTTGCATGAAAATAAACGTCTGACAAAATGTCATGACCGCCACCGCCCTACTCCATGTACACCAGAATTAAGTCAAACTGGAGCATGTGGGCATGGTGTGAAACAAAGGACAGGTTTCCTTAGTGGCCTCTACAGCTGTGTCTATAAAAAAAAGGCAGAGGGGACACCTACACCACACAATGAAAGGCCCATACTAAATCTGCATGTACAGAATGTGATGGGTTACCCAGTAGAGAATGCTGCAGAAAAGTTGAGATAATTGGACAAGTATGGTCTGAGCCAGACCTGGGTTCAAATACTGTATTAAAATGCATTTAGCTGTGCTTGATTTAGCTTGCCTGTTGCAATGGAACAAATAGAAAAGTCCCAAAAGTGCAAACCCCACACTCCTGGCACTCCAGGCAGGCTAAAGGAAGAGTTTAAAGTATTTCAAATACTATTTTAATCCAGGTCTAGTCTGAGCTGCAGCAGCAGTTGGGAAGAGTCCTAGAGTAATGTGTTGGATGGAAGCCATGCATGTTTTTTATTTATTGTACAGTACGATAAGCATTTTGACTGATAGGGGATGGTATAGCCTTGTGGTTTTTACTGATAAGCCTTTTTGAGTTCTGCCATCTCCACAACATGCGTGTCCTTCAGCTCTCTATCTATTTCCTTTCCAACTGTTGTTGTGCAAATATTTAGCCTCTACCTTCTTTAGCGTTTCTGCATTCAACAACACCTACCGGGTTGTTTGGCAACTTGCAAGACAATGCCAAGTTGCCTATAAGCAGACAAAGAGAAAAGCAGACAGATACGAAGATGGGAAAAAAGGGACAGCTTTAAATTTACTGGTCCAACTCGAGGTGTCATAAAAAAATGCACCCACCTCCCAAAGTAAAAAATATTTTCACACAACCTTGAAATGTCAACAAAAATTGCACCCGCTCCCCCTCACATAATTAACTTAAAATAATGTTTACAACCAAAAATAACAATAACTGCAGCGACCCTGTGGATATTCGACTTTGGAAGTTCAGCATGTTTTTGTGGCACAGTCTGTGCCACCCAGTGATACAGGCCAGAAGGTTGAGGGTTCGCCGACTGACCACCACGGATGAGCAAACTCTCCCTGCCTGTTTCATCAGACCTACACTACAATCAGAGCCGGTTGCAGACAATGATCAGCTAGTCAAAATCAGATTTTAACATTTAGATGCTATATTTATAATTATATAAAATATATGCAATACATTTTCCAGCAACAGATTTCAGTGCCAATGCACCCCAATCAATAAGCAAAGCATTCCGACTTCGGGCGCTTCAACATCTTCATTTGCTTTTTCAACACCACTATCACAGTCCGGATGCTGGAATTACAGTGCATTCGGAAAGTATTCAGACCATTTTACTTTTTCCAAATGTTACAATTACAACCTTATTCTGAAATGAATGAAATCTTCTTTTTTTTGCCTCAATCTACACACAATACCCCATTATGACAAAGCAAGAACACATTTTTAGAAAGTTTTCTGATTTACAAAAAATAAAAACAGACATACCTTATTTACATAAGTATTCAGACCCTTTTCTATGAGACTAGAAATTTAGTTCAGGTGCATCCTGTTTCCATTGATCATCCTTGATGTGTTTTACAACTTGATTGGAGTCCACCTGTGGTAAATTCAATTGATTGGACATGATTTGGAAAGGCACACACCTGTCTATATAAGCTGAAAGTGCAGGTCAGAGCAAAAACCAAGCAATGAGGTCAAAGCAATTGTCCGTAGAGCTCAGAGAAAGGGTTGTGTCGGGCACAGATCTGGGGAAGGGTACCCAAAAATGTCTGCAGCATTGAAGGTCCCCAAGACCACATTGGCCTCAATCATTTTTAAATGGAAGAAGTTTTGAACCACCAAGACTCTTGCTAGAGCTGGCAGCCTGGCCAAACTGAGGAATTGGAGAAGGGCCTTTGTCAGTGAGGTGACCAAGAACCCGATGGTCACTCTGACAGAGCTCCAAAGTTCCTCTGTGGAGATGGGAGAACCGTCCAGAAGGACAACCATCTCTGCAGCTCTCAACCAAGCAGGCCTTTGTGTCAGAGATGCCAGGCGGAAGCCACTCCTCAGTAAAAGGCACATGACAGCCCTAAAGGGCTCTCACACCACGAGAAACAAGATTCTCTGGTCTAATGAAACCAAGATTGAACTCTTTGTCTGAATGCCAATTGTCACATCTGGAGGAAATCTGGCACCATCCTTACGGTGAAGCATGGTGGCAGCATCATGCTGTGGGGATGTTTTTCAGCGGCAGGGACTGGGATACTAGTCAGGCTTGAGGGAAAGATGAATGGCGCAAAGTACAGAGAAATCCTTTATGAAATCCTGCTCCAGAGCGCTCAGGACCTCAGACTAGGGGCGAAGGTTCACCTTCCATCAGGACAACAACCCTAAGCACACAGCCAAGACAACACAGGAGTGACTTTGGGACAAGTCTCTGAATGTCCTTGAGTGGCCCAACCAGAGCCCCAACTTGAACCCGATCTAACATGTCTTGAGGCCTGAAAATAGCTGAGCAGTGACGCTCCCCATCCAACCTGACAGAGCTTGAGAGGATCTAGAAGTATGGGAGTAACTCCCCAAATACAGGAAGCTGTAATCGCTGCCAAAGGTGCTTATGTAAATGTGATATTTAAGTTTTGTATTTTTAATACATTTGCACCAAAAAAAAGGTTTTGCTTCATCATTATGGGATATTGATGAGAACATTTAAAAAATATATATTTTAGAATAAGGCTGTAACGTAATAAAATATGGACAAAGTCAAGGGGTCTGAAAACTTTCCTCAGATAACCTTCAGGAGACTTGTGAGCTTAATCAGATTAAAACATTGTGACTGGTGGTGTTTATCTAATCAAATGTATTTATAGAGACATCAGCCGATGTTACAAAGTGCTCTACAGAAACCCAGCCTAAAACCCCAAACAGCTTAGGAATGCAGAGTAATGTGCATCTCAGTATCAGAACTTAAAATACAACCAGACTGGCCTGCTATTGTGCCTTTCTAGACCTTGTAAATTGTTGAGAGTAGACCCACAACTGATCCAAATGAAACAATCAAAATCACAGGGCTTTTGCACCGTTATCCAAATGACATTTTCACTGCAATCAACAGCATGCAGTAGAATTGTGTACTTACCTGAAAACAATAATGCAATTATTCTTTGCAATGTGGTGCTGTAGGCTAGTATAGGTATTGTGTTGTCCCTGAATAAGATCATTAGGGTAGCTTTTTGAGCTGCATGTCACGTCTTCACTGTTCTTTCATGCACAACCTGGCCTCTCCGCTTGCATTGAAAATTAGTGCAGCTTTGAATGATTTTATGTGTGGTATGATTGCTAGTTAGCATATTGTAGATCTGGACAAACGATCCACCTCCCACTATCCACCTCCCACTATTGTCAGTATGAATGGTGGATAGAAACCCGTAAATCAGGGTTTGAGTTTTAGTGAGGTCCGGAAAGCAAAATTACCCCAGCTATTATCATCTTGGCTGCTGTAGGTTCATTCACCTCAGTCAAACACAAATACATTTGTATTTGTATTTATTATGGATCCCCATTAGCTGCTGCCAAAGCAGACCCCTTGTGGCATGTCTTGTGGTGTATGCATGGGTGTCGGAGCTGTGTGCCAGTAATTTAGACAGACAGCTCGGTGCACTCAACATTTCAATACCTCTCATAACTAAAAGTAGTGATGAAGTCAATCTCTCCTCCACTTTGAGCCAGGAGAGACTGACATGCATATTATTAATATTAGCTCTCTGTGTACATCCAAGGGCCAGCCGTGCTGCCCTGTTCTGAGCCAATTGCAATTTTCCTAAGTCCTTATTTGTGGCACCTTACCACGCGACTGAGCAGTAGACAAGATGGCCTGTAGGACCTGCCTTGTTGATAGTGTTAAGAAGACAGAGTATCACTTTATTATAGACAGACTTCTCCCCATCTTAGCTACTACTGCATCAATATGTTTTGACCATGACAGTTCACAATCTAGTGTTACTCCAAGCAGTTTAGTCATCTCAACTTCCTCAATTTCCACATTATTTATTACAAGTTTTAGTTGAGATTTAGGGTTTAGTGAGTGTTTTTTTCCAAATACAATGCTTTACATTTTAGAAATATGTAGGGCTAACTTATTCCTTGCTGCAGCTCTTTGTTGAGTGTTGCAGTCATTTCAGTCATTGCAGTAGCTGACGTGTATAGTGTTGAATCACTGACAATCTGAAATGGTCCACCCACACAGACAGTGTGGTAAAGAAGGCGCAACAGAGCCTCTTCAACCTCAGGAAGCTGAAGAAATTCAGCTTGGCCCAGAAGACCCTCAAACCTTTACAGATGCACAATGGAGAGCATCCTGCCGGGCTGTATCACCACCTGGTATGGCAACTGCACCACCCGCAACCGTAGGGCTTTCCAGAGAGTGGTGTGGGCACTGGTGGCACACTGCCTGCCCTGCAGGACACCTACAACACCCAATGTCACAGGAAGGCCAAAAAGATCAACCACCTGAGCCATGTCCTGTTCACTCCGCTACCATCCAAAAAGGCGACGTCAGTACAGGTTCATGAAAGCTGTGACCCAGAGATGGAAAAACAGCTTCTATCTCAAGGCCATTTGTCACGTCCTGACCTTAGTTCCTTTTTTATGTCTCTGTTTTAGTTTAGTCAGGGCGTGAGTTGGGGTGGGCATTCTATGTTTTTGTTCTATGTTTTGTATTTCTTGTTTTGGCCTGGTATGGTTCCCAATCAGAGGTAGCTGTCAATTGTTGTCTCTGATTGAGAACCATACTGAGGCAGCCTGTTTTCCAACTATGGGTTGTGGGTAGTTATTTTCTGGTTAGTGTTTGTTGCACCTGTCAGAACTGTTTGTTTTGTTGTTTTTGTTTGTGTATTCATTTTTTATTAAAAGTATTATGGATATGTACCACGCTGCACTTTGGTCCTCTTCACCTTCTTCCACCAACGAAAATCGTTACATACTTTCCTGAACATACTTTCCTGCAACCCGCCTCACCCAATGTAGTATGGATCTGCTATTTTTATACTTTAGAACAGGAACCCTTCAGCAGCTAGCCAGCTAACTAGCCGTCATCACCGTTAAACTCTGACATCTGCAGACCTCTGCCCGGTAAACTCCTGCCAGCCTGCACAGCGTGATATCAACCCAGAGCATATCGGACTGCTTTTCTCTACCACATCTCCGGATTCCTACCGCAAGCTCTGAACCTCTACTCCAGATCACCACAACTAGCTAGCTGCTATCCGAGTAGCTACTCCTGGCTAACGTTTCTGTCCTGAATCAAGCACCAGCTAGCCTGAAGCTAACCTCAAACTAGGCCCATCTCCTGGCTAGCCGAAGAGATCCATCAAGCAATTTCTGGGCTTCAATACCTCTTTTGCCAATTGGCCTGGACTCTTTGCTGATGACATGGAGCCCCACCGATCCATCACGACTGGTCTGCCGACGTAAATGTCCGAGGGGGTTTCATCAGGCTCTCCCGTTGCAATGTCCCCCTGAGGCCATCTGCTAGCCTGCTGCTAGCTGTCTGAATCGCCATGCCTCCAGCTCGCCCAGCTACTCACTGGACCCTATGATCACTCTGCTACATATGCCTCTCCCTAATCAATATGCCTTGTCTATTGCTGTTTTGGTTAGTCATTTTTGTCTTATTTCACTGTAGAGCCTCCAGCCCTGCTCAATATACCTTAGCTAGCCTTTATGTTCCACACCCCACACATGCGGTGACCGCACCTAGCTTAAATGGTGCCTCTAGAGACAAAACCGCTCATTGTCACTCAAAGCCTAGGCTTACATTCAATGTACTCACATCCTACCATACCCTTGTCTGCACCCAGAAATCTGCTCCTTTTACTCTCTGTCCCGAACGCACTAGACGACCAGTTCCTTTAGCCTTTAGCAGTACTCTTATCCTACTCCTCCTCTGTTCGTTTAGTGATGTAGAGGTTAACCCAGGCCCTGCAGCCCCCAGCATCACTCCCATTCCCCAGGCACTCTCATTTGTTGACTTCTGTAACCGTAAAAGCATTGGTTTCATGCATGTTAACATTAGAAGCCTCCTCCCTAAGTTTGTTTTATTCACTGCTTTAGCACACTCCGCCAACCCGGATGTCCTAGCCGTGTCTGAATCCTGGCTTAGGAAAGCACCAGAAATGCTGAAATTTCCATCCCTAACTATAACATTTTCCAACAAGATAGCCTGCAGAGCTGTGTCATATTATTCAAGTCTGTGCCCAAACAATTTGAGCTTCTACTTCTAAAAATCCACCTTTCAAGAAACAAGTCTCTCACCATTGTCGCTTGTTATAGATCCCCTTCAGCCCCTTGCTGTGCCCTGGACACCATAGATGGGGAGGCAATCAATTCCTATATCTTCAGAGTTCGTACTATTAGGTGACCTAAACTGGGACATGCTTAACACCCCAACCAGCCTACAATCTAAGCTAGATGCCCTCAGTCTCACACAAATTATCAAGGAACCTACCAGGTACAACCCTAAATCTGTAACCATGGGCACCCTCTTAGATATCATCCTGACCAACTTGCCCTCTAAATACACCTCTACTGTCTCTAACCAGGATCTCAGTGATCACTGCCTCATTGCCTGCATGCATAATGGGTCCGCGGTCAAACGACCACCCCTCATCACTGTCAAACGCTCCCTAAAACACTTCAGTGAGCAGGTCTTTCTAATCAACCTGGCCCGGGTATCCTGGAAGGATATTGAGCTCATCACATCAGTAGAGGATGCCTGGTTGCTCTTCAAAGGTGCATTCCTCTCCATCTTAAATGAGCATGCCCCATTCAAGAAATGTAGAACAAAGAACAGATATAGCCCTTGGTTCACCCCAGACTTGACTGTTTTGGGACACTGTAAAATCCATGGAGAATAAGAGCAACTCCTCCGAGCTGCCCACTGCACTGAGGATAGGAAACACTGCCACCACCGATAAATCTACGATAATCAATAATTGCAATAAGAATTTATCCACGGCAGGCCATGCTTTCCACCTGGCTACCCCTACCCCTGCCAATATCTCAGCACCCCCTGCAGCAACTCACCCCCCCTCCGCTTCTCCTTCACCCAAATCCAGACAGCTGATGTTCCGAAAAACCTGCAAAATCTGGATCCCTACAAATCAGCTGGGCGAGATACTCTGGACCCTCTCTTTCTAAAATGATCCGCTGAAATTGTTGCAACCACTATTACCAGCCTATTCAACCTCTGTTTCGTATCGTCTGAGATCCTCCTAGATTAGAAAGCTGCCGCGGTCATCCCCCTCTTCAAAGGGGGAGACACTCTAGACCCAAACTGTTATAGACCTGTATCCATCCTGCCCTGCCTTTCTAAAATCTTCAAAAGCCAAGTTAATAAAGAGATCACCGACCATTTCGACCATTTTGAATCCCACCGTATCTTCTCTACTGTGCAATCTGGTTTCCGAGCTGGTAATGGGTCTACCTCAACCACGCTCAAGGTCCTAAACGAGATCATAACCTCCATCGATAAAAGACAGTACTGTGCAGCCGTCTTCATCAACTTGGTGAAGGCTTTCGACTCTGTCAATCACCACATTCTTATCGGCAGACTCATTAGCCTTGGTTTCTCAAATGAAGGCCTCGCCAGGTTCACCAAATACTTCTCAGATAGAGTTCAGTGTGTCAAATCGGAGGGCCTGTTGTCCGGACCTCTGGCAGTCTCTATGGGGGTGCCACAGGGTCCAATTCTCGGCCGACTCTTTTCTCTGTACATCAATGATGTCGTGCTTGCTGCTGGTGATTCTCTGATCCACCTCTACGCAGACAGCCCCATTCTGTATGGATTTGGCCCTTCTTTGGACACTGTGCTATCAAACCTCCAAACAATGACATACAACACTCCTTCCATGGCCTCCAACTACTTTTAAATGCTAGTGAAACTAAGTGCATGCTCTTCAACCAATTGCTGCCCGCACCCTCCCACCCGACTAGCATCACTACTCTGGACGGTTCTGACCTAGAATATGTGGACAACTACAAATACCTAGGTGTCTGGTTAGACTGTAAACTCTCCTTCCAGACTCACATTTAGCATCCGTTTTAATCACCAAAGCACCATATACTACCCACCACTGCGACCTGTATGCTCTCATTGGCTGACCCTCACTACATATCCGGCACCAAACCCACTGGCTCCAGGTCATCTATAAGTCTTTTCTAGGTAAAGCCCCGCCTTATCTCAGCTCACTGGTCACCAGAGCAACATGCGCTCCAGCAGATATATTGCACTGGTCATCCCCAAAGCCAAAACATCCTTTGGCCGCCTTTCCTTACAGTTCTCTGTTGCCAATGACTAGAACGAATTGCAAAAATCTCTGAAGCTGGAGTCTTATATCTCACTCTCTAACTTCAAGCATCAGCTTACCGAGCAATGTACCTGTACACAGCCAATCTGTAAATAGCACACCCGACTACCTCATTCCCATATTATTACTTACCCTCTTGCTCTTTTGCACCCCAGTATCTCTACTTGCATGTCATCATCTGCACATCTATCACTCCAGTATAAATGGTAAATTGTTATTTTCACCTCTATGGCCTATTTATTGCCAACCTTCTTATTCTTCTACATTTGTACACACTGTATATAGATCTCTATTTTAATTTTATTTTGTGTTATTGAATGTATGTTTGTTTGTGTAACTCTGTTGTTTTTGTCACACTGATTTGCTTTATCTTGGCCAGGTTGCAGTTGTAAATGAGAACTTGTTCTCAACTGGCCTACCTGGTTAAATAAGGGTGAAATAAAATTAATAAATACAAATTTCAACTAGACGGTGAACTGATGTCAATGCCCAGTGGGAAACCACTGTTCAATATTATTCCATTAGTTTGCAAAGAGGCAGGAGCGATTAGAGCTCAGTCAAATCAAGAATAAATGCGTTCTGAGTTTTGATCAATGCTGGGAATAATATTTAGATGTTGACCTGTAAAAGACTCTTTACTGTGTACATGTTTATTTTTTCAAAATAGAAAACATTAGAGGTTCGGACCTCGGTGTCCTCATATGTAGCTACAGCCCTGGATAGAGAGCAGGTTAGACAGTTAGACTGGTAGACTATATTGACATGTGGTAAAGTTAGCGCCCGGAAAGGTTTAGGGAATAAGTACCAAAGTACCTTGAGATAGGGGAGATTCATGGAAGCAGATGGGGAAACTTGGCTAGGATGGAAGAAATTATGTAGCAAAATTCCAATACGTTTTGAACTGTCCCTAACCTCAAATCTTTCAGTGTTTTTCAGTGTACCTGGTGGGTGCTATGGAGAGTCCTAAGAGGAGAATGGCAACTGTCTCAGGACCAAGGTGGCCTTCAGGACCAAGGTTAGGGCGAGGACTAATTTTTTTAATATACTGAACAAAAATATAAATGCAACAATTTCAATGATTTTACTTAGTTACATATAAAGAATGAATAAATTCATTAGGCCCTAAACTATGGATTTCACATGTCTGGGCAGAGGCCTGGGAGGGCATAGGACCACCCACTTGGGAGACAGGCCCACACACTGGGGAGAAAAGTCCAGCCAATCAGAATTAGTTTTTCCCCACAAAAGGCTTTATTACAGACAGAAATACTCAGTTTCATTAGCTGTCCAGGTGGCTGGTCTCAGACAATCCCGCAGGTGAAGAAGCCGGATGCCGCGGTCCTGGGCTGACGTCATTACATGTGGTCTGCGGTTGTAAGGCCAGTTGGGTATACTGCAAAATTCTCTAAAATGACGTTGGAGGCGGCTTATGGCAGAGAAATTAACATTAAATTCTCTGACAACAGCTCTGGTGTACATTCCAGCAGTCAGCATGCCAATTGCACCCTCCCTGAAAACTTGAGACATTTGTGGCATTGTATTGTGGTACAAAACTTCAGTTTAGAGTGTTCTTTTATTTTCCTTAGCACAAGGTGCACCTGTGTAATGATCATGTTTAATTAACCCTTTAGAACCCATAGCGGCTGTTGATGGCCTTTCTTTAAAATTACTATAGAAGCTGCGAACTGCCTTGTTTTTATAACAATAATATCAATATCACTAAATGAACATGTATACAACCTGTTGTTCTATTCGCGTGGCTGATGTTATCATACAGAAACAGGGTATGCCGTTATTAGCCTTTTCAATGTTTTTTTTATACTTCATTACTCAAAGTGATGTAGCCGAAACAGACGAGACTTTTCACTGTGACAAAGGAACATTTCTGGGATCTTTTATTTCAGCTCATGAAACACTTCACATGTTGCGTTTATATTTTTGTTCAGTATAGATTGGTATAACTTAAATCATTCTAAATGATTATTGATGTTTAAAAACACTTTTGTTTAAATGTTATAAACTCAAATAACTTCATTGTAAAGGGTTTAAGCACTCTTTCCCATGCTTGTTCAATGAACCATAAACAAGTAATGAACATGCACCTGTGGAACGGTTGTTAAGACACTAACAGCTTACAGACGGTAGGCAATTAACGCCAGAGTTATGAAAACTTAGTGTCCTAAGAGGCCTTTCTACTGACTCTGAAAAACACCAAAAGAAAGATGCCCAGGCTCCTTGCTCATCTGTGTGAATGTGCCTTAGGCATGCTGCAAGGAGACAGGGACTGCAGATATGGCCAGGGCAATAAATTGCAATGTCCGTACTGTGAGACGCCTAAGACAGCACTACAGGGAGACAGGGCGGACAGCTAATCATCCTCGCAGTGGCAAACCTCGTGTAACACCTGCACAGGATCAGTACATCCGAACATCACACCTGCGGGGACAGGTACAGGATGGCAACAACGACTGCCCGTGTTACACCAGGAACGCACAATCTCTCCATCAGTGCTCAGACTGTCCGCAATAGGCTGAGAGAGGCTGGACTGAGGGCTTGTAGGCCTGTTGTAAGACAGGTCGTCACCAGACATCAGCGGCAACAACGTCGCCTATGGGCACAAACCCACCTTCGCTGGACCAGACAGGACTGGCAAAAAGTGTTCTTCACTGATGAGTCACGGTTGTCTCACCAGGGGTGATGGTCGGATTGGCATTTATCGTCGAAGGAAAGAGCATTACACCGAGGCCTGTACTCTGGAGCGGGATCGATTTAGAGGTGGAGGGTCTGTCATGGTCTGGGGCGGTGTATCACAGCATAATCGGACTGAGCTTGTTGTCATTGCAGGCAATCTCAACGCTGTGCATTACAGGGAAGACATCCTCCTCCCTCATGTGGTACCCTTCCCGCAAAGTACCACATAAGAAAGACAGGAATGTCAGGAATCTCTTCCTGCAAGACAGGAATGTCAGTGTTCTGCCATGGCCAGCGAAGAGCCCGGATCTCAATCCCATTGAGCACGTCTGGGACCTGTCGGACCGGAGGGTGAGGGCTAGGGCCATTCCCCCAGAAATGTCCGGGAACTTGCAGGTGCCTTGGTGGAAGAGTGGGGTAACATCTCACAGGAAGAACTGGCAAATCTGGTGCAGTCTATGAGGAGGAGATGCACTGCATTTACATTACATTTAAGTCATTTAGCAGACGCTCTTATCCAGAGCGACTTACAAATTGGTGCATTCACTTTATGACATCCAGTGGAACAGTCACTTTACAATAGTGCATCTAAATCTTAAAGGGGGGGGTGAGAGGGATTACTTATCCTATCCTAGGTATTCCTTAAAGAGGTGGGGTTTCAGGTGTCTCCGGAAGGTGGTGATTGACTCCGCTGTCCTGGCATCGTGAGGGAGTTTGTTCCACCATTGGGGGGCCAGTGCAGCGAACAGTTTTGACTGGGCTGAGCGGGAGCTGTACTTCCTCAGTGGTAGGGAGGCGAGCAGGCCAGAGGTGGATGAACGCAGTGCCCTTGTTTGGGTGTAGGGCCTGATCAGAGCCTGGAGGTACCGAGGTGCCGTTCCCCTCACAGCTCCGTAGGCAAGCACCATGGTCTTGTAGCGGATGGGAGCTTCAACTGGAAGCCAGTGGAGAGAACGGAGGAGCGGGGTGACGTGAGAGAACTTGGGAAGGTTGAACACCAGACGGGCTGCGGCGTTCTGGATGAGTTGAAGGGGTTTAATGGCACAGGCAGGGAGCCCAGCCAACAGCGAGTTACAGTAATCCAGACGGGAGATGACAAGTGCCTGGATTAGGACCTGCGCCGCTTCCTGTGTGAGGCAGGGTCGTACTCTGCGGATGTTGTAGAGCATGAACCTACAGGAACGGGCCACCGCCTTGATGTTGGTTGAGAACGACAGGGTGTTGTCCAGGATCACGCCAAGGTTCTTGGTGCTCAGGGAGGAGGACACAATGGAGTTGTCAACTGTGATGGCGAGATCATGGAACGGGCAGTCCTTCCCCGGGAGGAAGAGCAGCTCCGTCTTGCCGAGGTTCAGCTTGAGGTGGTGATCCGTCATCCACACTGATATGTCTGCCAGACATGCAGAGATGCGATTCGCCACCTGGTCGTCAGAAGGGGGAAAGGAGAAGATTAATTGTGTGTCGTCTGCATAGCAATGATAGGAGAGACCATGTGAGGTTATGACAGAGCCAAGTGACTTGGTGTATCGCGAGAATAGGAGAGGGCAAGAACAGAGCCCTGGGGGACACCAGTGGTGAGAGCGCGTGGTGAGGAGACAGATTCTCGCCACGCCACCTGGTAGGATCGGCCTGTCAGGTAGGACGCAATCCAAGCGTGGGCCGCGCCGGAGATGCCCAACTCGGAGAGGGTGGAGAGGAGGATCTGATGGTTCACAGTATCGAAGGCAGCCGATAGATCTAGAAGGAGGAGAGAGAGTTAGCTTTAGCAGTGCGGAGCGCCTCCGTGATACAGAGGAGAGCAGTCTCAGTTGAATGAGTAGTCTTGAAACCTGACTGATTTGGATCAAGAAGGTCATTCAGAGAGAGATAGCGGGAGAGCTGGCCAAGGACGGCACGTTCAAGAGTTTTGGAGAGAAAAGAAAGAAGGGATACTGGTCTGTAATTGTTGACATCGGAGGGATCGAGTGTAGGTTTTTTCAGAAGGGGTGCAACTCTCGCTCTCTTGAAGACGGAAGGGACGTAGCCAGCGGTCAGGGATGAGTTGATGAGCGAGGTGAGGTAAGGGAGAAGGTCTCCGGAAATGGTCTGGAGAAGAGAGGAGGGGATAGGGTCAAGCGGGCAGGTTGTTGGGCGGCCGGCCGTCACAAGACGCGAGATTTCATCTGGAGAGAGAGGGGAGAAAGAGGTCAGAGCACAGGGTAGGGCAGTGTGAGCAGAACCAGCGGTGTCGTTTGACTTAGCAAACGAGGATCGGATGTCGTCGACCTTCTTTTCAAAATGGTTGACGAAGTCATCTGCAGAGAGGGAGGAGGGGGGGGAGGGGAGGAGGATTCAGGAGGGAGGAGAAGGTGGCAAAGAGCTTCCTAGGGTTAGAGGCAGATGCTTGGAATTTAGCGTGGTAGAAAGTGGCTTTAGCAGCAGAGACAGAGGAGGAAAATATGTTATGTTTGTATGTTCATACAAATAGTTACCCATGTTGAGGTTCGTTGAAAATAAACATAATTCACAGTGAGAGGATGTTTCTTCTTCACTGAGTATAAAAGCTCAATAAAAGGTCCTCCCAAGTGGCGCAGTGGTCTAAGGAACTGCTTCGCAGTGATAGCTGTGCCACTAGAGATCCTGGTTCGAGTTAAGGCTCTGTCGCAGCCGCCGAGACCGGGAGACCCATGGGGCAGCGCACAATTGGCCCAGTGTTGTCCGGTTTAGGGGAGGGATTTGCCGGCAGGGATGTCCTTGTCCCGTCGCACTCTAGGAACTCCTGTGGCGCATACACGGTCACCAGGTGTACGGTGTTTCCTCCGACACATTGGTGTGGCTGGCTTCGGGTTAAGCAAGCATTGTGTCAAGAAGCAGTGCGGCTTGGTTGGGGTGTTTCGGAGGACGCACGGCTGTTGACTGTCGCCTCTCCCGAGTCTGTACAGGAGTTGCAGCGATGAGACAAGACTGTAACTACCAATTGGATATCATGATAAATGGGTACAGAAATGTTTAAATGCTCAATAATTGTAATGCAAATAAATGTTTAATAATAATATACTCATGTATTAATAGTATGTATACTACTTATAAATGTTTTATTTATTCTCAAAGAGTCCTGGTATACATACAAAACATTAATCCATTACAAAAAGACAACACAAGCATCCCATTCTAATTATTCTTCACTGTATCTGTAGTCTAGATCCATCATGCCTCCCTCAGTTGGTATGGTATTTATTACAATTGATTAAACTAAGTGATATGAGCAGCGGTTCAAAGATAGTGTGAGTGTGAGGCAAGAGGCTGCAAGAGGCTGCAATCGTCAGCACACACACAGATTCTGCAAATGCACGGGAGTTCACTTCACTCTCTGCAACGTGATAGCTGCTTGACAACTTTGGTTGAGATTAGCCTCTCATTTTGTGCTCTTTGTTGTTGCGGGTGGAAGTCATTGACTCTGCTAATGCTCATTTCGTATAGCTGAGTCTTTAATCATGGCCTTTACACTTGGGTTGAAAACCTCTCCCATGCTCAACCATGTTCATAATGAAATATTTACCCTAATGATAGATTTACCACATTATACTTTGTTAGTGAAGTACTTGTAGGACCGGTTTCCCAGACACAGATTTAGCATAGTCCAGGACTAAAAAACATTCTCAATAGAGATTCTCTATTAAAGTACTGGGAGTCTGGGAAAACTAAACAAAATCTTACATGCTATAATTTCAAAATTGGATGGATTTTATGTCCTTATTGTCTTATTATCCTCCTAGGCTGTAATCTACTACACGGAAATCCTGAGGAACAGCGATGTCCAGCTCCAGCAGACTGCCTGTCTGGCCCTCAAGTGTCTCAAAGTGAGTGCTCTTGGTTGTGTACAATGTATATGTGCCAAAGCCACAGGGTGTCGCAAGAAGGGGACATGTGTCACCAATTGCCACTCTGCATCAACACACTCGATCTTATCCTGGACACTAATGCTTGTAGATTGTTTGTTTTGGCATGGCATTTCTCTCCTGCCTTATTTCACTGGGATTTTTTGATGGCATATTTGAGGGAGCCACTGAAGTTGTAGACATTTGGCCCTGCATGAAAATAAAGACACCAAGCCAATTAAAAACTAAGGGATACCTTTGAGTGTTTGTACTTGAGATGTATTGCCGTCGTGCTTTTGGGAGACTTATCATGCACATGAGGGTTATCACGTGCATAGACAAGATAACGTTTTGAAGAGATGGCAGCCTAGCTGTTTGGTTTATATGACACGCTTTGAACTTTGATCTCCTGTGTTTGGCAGGCGATGGAGAGCGTGGAGCAGGAGGCTGAGTTGTGGTGGTCATCTGACGAGGACCTGCGCAGTGCTGTTAGAGAGACCGTGCTATCATATGGTAATCATTCAGCCCTGTTCATTTGCATGCAATTACATTACTAGATAAGTAATAACTGACCTGGTAGGTTAGTCAAATGGAAATGTCTGTGCCTAAATGGGCTAGATTTCCACCTCTTCTGAATCAGAATATTGTGTTCTTGAATGAATGAACGTGTGAATCCCTCTTGGCCCATATTCACAATGCTTCTCAAAGTAGGAGTGCTGATCTGGGATCAAGTTCCCCCAGGTATTCATTATGATTTAAAGGGTAGGTAGCATAAACCTAACCACCTGTAACATATGGTTTTGCATTGCAAAGTTACCTCACTTTTCTATCTTTCATGTCAAAAAATATTTGTCCTGGGTGTGATGCAATATGGAGGACCCGGTAAGCCAGCCAATTCCCTACAATGTAAGCTCCAACAGAAATAACTTCAAATTAAACAAAATCGTTTGCACTCATGACTACTGGTTTAACTTGCAAGGTTGCTAGGCAACTATTTGCCGTCGCACTGCACACTGCCTTATCCCATCTGGACAAGAGGAATAACTATGTACGAATGCTGTTCACTGATTACAGTTCAGCCTTTAACACCATAGAACCTGACAAGCTCATCATTAATCTCGAGGCCCTGGATCTGAACCCCGCCCTGTGCAACTGGGTCCTGGACTTCCTGACAGGCTGCCCCAGGTGGTGAAAGTAGGAAACAACACCTCCACTATGCTAATCCTCAACACAGGGGCCCTGCATGGCCACACACACCTCCAACTCAATCATCAAGTTTGTAGACGACACAACAGTAGTAAGCCTAATTACCAACAATGATGAGGTGGTGAGGGCCCTGGCGGAGTGGTGCCAGGAAAACTACTTCTCCCACAACGTCAACAAAACGAAGGAGCTGGTCGTGGGCGTCAGGACACAGCAGAGGGAGCACGCCCCTATCCACATCGACTGAACCATAGTGGAGAAGATGAAAAGCTTCAAGTTCTTCTGGTACACATCACTGACAATCTGAAATGGTCCACCCACACAGTGGGGTGAAGAAAGTGCAGCAGTGCATCTTCAAACTCAGGAGGCTGAAGAAATTCAGCTTGGCCCCTAAGACCCTCGCAAACTTTTACAGATGCACTATTGATAGCACCCTGTCGGGCTGTATCACCGCCTAGTACGGCAGCTGCACCGCCCACAACCGCAGGGCTGTCCAGAGGATGGCGCTGTCTGCCCACCGCAGGCACACTGCCTGCCCTCCAGGACACCTACAGTACCCGATGTCATAGGAAGGCCAAAAAGATCAACCACCTGAGCCATAGCCTGTTCAGCCCACTATCATCCAGAAGGCGAGGTCAGTACAGGTGCATCAAAGCTTGGACTGACAGACTGAAAAACAGCTATTAACGCAAGGCCATCAGACTGTTAAATAGCCAACACTAACCGGCCTCCACCAAGTACGCTGCCCTGAACTTATTCACCGTCACTAGCCAGCTACCACCCAGTTATTCAACCCTGCAGCTTAGAGGCTGCTGCCTTATGTACATAGATATGGAATCACTGGTCTTAATAATGTAAACATACTGTTTTACTCATTTCATGTGTATATACTGTATTCTAGTCAATGCCACTCCAACATTGCTCGTCCTAATATTTATATATTCCATAATTCCATTCTTTTACTTTTTGATTTGTGTTGTTACTGTTTGATTTGTTATCGTTGTGAATTGTTACATACTACTGCACTGTTGGAGCAAGGCTCACAAGCATATCGCTACACCCACAATAACATCTGATAAATATGTGTATATGACCAATAGAATTGGATTTGAACTTGACGGAGCGTGAAAAATAAAACTAATTATATTGTACAATCCAAGTGTGCAAAGCTCTAGGAGACTTACCCAGAAATACTCACAGCTGTAATCACTGCCATCTGCTCCTGATTTACTTCACATTTTCTGTGATTAGTGGATGTTAGCTCACCACCTGTCACAGTTTTCTAATGGTGAAGGAGAGCCGGACCAAACTGCAGCGCGTATATTGTGATCCATGTTTATTTACACAACTTAACACAAATCCAAAACACAAACTCTACAAAACAATAAATGTAGTGAAACCAGCCTTAACTGGTGCAAACTAACACAGACTAAGGACATCAAGACTGCCTAAATATGGTTCCCAATCAGAGACAACGATAAGCACCTGCCTCTGATTGAGAACCACTCCAGACAGCCATAGACTTTGCAAGATAACCCCACTAGCTACAATCCCAAATACATACACACCAAAACCCCAAGACAAAACACACCACAATACAAAACTCCATGCCACACCCTGGCCTGACCCAATACATGAAGAAAAACACAAAATACTTAGACCAGGGCGTGACACCACCACCAACAGTTGGTCTGGAATGTAATTATATGCTAGCATGGCTAAGGGCTAACATTAGCCAGCTTGAGTTAGCTACCGAGCTAGCATACAAACTCGGTAGCACAGAGTACAGTCGTGTCAAAAAGTTTTGAGAATTTCCACAAAGTTTGCTGCTTCAGTGTCTTTAGATATTTTTGTCAGATGTTACTATGGAATACTGAAGTATAATTGCAAGCATTTCATAAGTGCCGAAGGCTTTTATTGACAATTACATCAAGTTGATGCAAAGAGTCAATATTTACAGTGTTGACCCTTCTTTTTCATGACCTCTGCAATCCGCCCTGGCATGCTGTCAATGAACTTATGGGCCACATCCTGACTGATGGCAGCCCATTCTTGCAGTTTGTCAGAATTTGTGGGGTTTTATTTGTCCACCCGCCTCTTGAGGATTGACCACAAGTTCTCAATGGGATTCAGGTCTGGGAAGTTTCCTGGCCATGGACCCAAAATATCGATGTTTTGTTCCCCGATCCACTTAGTTATCACTTTTGCCTTATGGCAAGTGTCCTTGCCTGTGAAGCCCTTTTTGTGCAAAGCAATGATGACGGCACGTGTCTCCTTACAGGTAACCATGGCTGACAGAGGAAGAACAATGATTCCAAACACCAACCTCCTTTTGAAGCTTCCAGTCTATTATTCAAACTCAATCAGCATGACAGAGTGATCTCCCGCCTTGTCCTTGTCAACACTCATACCTGTGTTAACGAGAGAATCATTGACATGATGTCAGCTGGTCCTTTTGTGGCAGGGCTGAAATGCAGTGGATTTTTTTTTTTTTGCAATTCAGTTCATTTGCATGGCAAAGAGGGACTTTGAAATTAATTGCAATTCATCTGTTCACTCTTCATAACATTCTGGAGTATATGCACCTTGTTTAAAGTTTCGAGTATATCTATCTTTACATGTTGTGTATTTAACCCTCTGTTCCCTCCCATGTCCTCGTCCGGAATTATTTATTGTAAGTGCATGTGCATGTTTATTCTGGTGTGCGACGGGTTTTTGTAACCATTTATTGTTTGTTCTGATCCGGGGGGTTTTATTATTAAACTGCTCTGTTGTAAACCCAGAGTTTGCTCTCCTGTGCCTGACTTCTCTGCTGCCAAGGCATACCCCTTACACAATTTATTACGTTACATCCTTATTCTAGAATTGTAATTTTTAAAATGCATCTAAAGAAAAAATATATGAGTGTGTTTGTTTTACAAATACAACACATTTGATGCTGTAAATATCATATTGATATGCTTATAAAGACAGCATAACTACATTTACCAAGAAAAAGTTCATCAATTGTGGGCTCCTGAGTGGCGCAGCGGTCTAGGGCACTGCATCTCAGTTCAAATACACTGTTGTATATTTGGCTTGCATTGGATTTGTGACACACATGCTAAAAAGTTAGCAGTTGAAACAGAGGCCAGGTAAACAAAGCTAAAGCATGGGTTGTTTTCATACCTGGTCCATAGACTGCTTACAGGGTAAGAAAACCAAGATGTAATGTTGTTATTTGGGTCAACTATCCCTTTAACAAGGGTGGGGTGGGTCTTTAGAGAATAATAACCTAATAGCAGGAAAAGCAACATCTAGTTGTCAGAACCTGGTAATATCCGGATGTAGGACGGGACATGAACCAAACAGCTTCAATGACTAATTTCTCTGAACAGGTGGAAAAAACATCACCAAATTCACTGAAAATATATTACATTGGATGAAGAAACAATACTCCGGGCCTCTGCTCCATACTACACCAAACAAAAATATGAACGCAACATGTAATGTTGGTCCTATGTTTCATGAGCTGAAATATTAACTCCCAGAAATGTTCCATATGCACAAAAAAAACATTTATCTCATGTTTACATTCCTGTTATTGGCCATTTATTCTTTGCCAAGATAATCCAATCCATCCACCTGACAGTTGTGGCATATCAAGAGGCTGATTAAACAGTATAATGGGCACTCTAAAATGTACAGTTTTGTCACACAACACAATGCCACAGATGTCTCAAGATTTGAAGGAGTGTGCAATTGGCATACACTAGAGCTGTTGCCATAGAATTGAAAGTTAATTTCTCTACTATAAGTCGCCTACAACGTCGCTTTAGATTAGCAGTACATCCAACCGGCCTCACAACTGCAGATCACGTGTAACCACGCCAGCCCAAGACCTCCACATCTGGCTTCTTCACCTGCGGGATCGTCTGAGACCAGCCACCCAGACAGCTGATGAAACTGAGGAGTATTTCTGTCCGTAATGAAGCCCATTTGTGGGTAAAAACTCAGTCTGATTGGCTGGACCTGGCTCCGCAGTGGTTGGGCCCGGCTCCAAAATGGGTGGGCCTATGCCCTCCCAGGCCCACCCATGGCTGCGTCCTTGCCCAGTCATGTGAAATCCATAGATTAGGGCCTAACGAATTTATTTAAATTAACTGATTTCCTTATATGAACTGTAACTTAGTAAATTCATTGAAATTGTTTCATGTTGCATTTATAATTTTGCTCAGTATATTTTGACCATTAACCGGATAAAATGTGACCAACTTGATTTAAGTGTCCTCCATTATTCTGAAGTGGGGCTGGTGTTTGGCCACTGCCTCAGCCTTCTGTAACAGCTCCTAATATGATAGGGGAGTTCCCACGAAGAATGCTGAACAAACAAATCCACCAGGTGTTGTACGTAGCCTGTGATTGAAATAAAATATCACTCAATAAATGAGAAATACAATTCTCTAGTTTGGAAGTTATTTATATGTTACCTTTGCTGTAGAGGATACGTTCATTACAGTTATCAGGCTCAGAAATGGGCAATTAACTGCACTTCAGATTGCAGCCCAAATAAATGCTTCACAGAGTCCAAGTAAGACACATCTGAAAATAAACTGTTCAGAGGAAAATGCGTGAATCAGGCCTTCATTGTCGAATCGCTGCAAAGAAACCACTACTAAAGGACACCAATAATAAGAAGAGACTTGCTTGGGCCAAGAAACACGAGCAATGGACATTAGACAGGTGGAAATCTTTCCTTTGGTCTGATGAGTCCAAATTTTAGATTTTTGGTTCCAACTGCCGTGTCTTTGTGAGACGCAGAGTAGGTGAACGGATGATCTCAGCATGTGTGGTTCCCACCTTGGTGACATGGAGGAGGAGGTGTGATGGTGCTTTGCTGGTGACACTGATTTATTTAGAATACAAGGCACACTTCACCAGTATGGCTACCATAGCATTCTGCAGCGATACGCCATCCAATCTGAATTGAGCTTAGTGGGACTATCATTTGTTTTTCAACAAGACAATGACCCAACACAACTCCAGGCTGTATAAGGGCTATTTGGCCAAGAAAGAGAGTGACGGAGTGCTGCATCAAATGACCTGACCTCCACAAGCACCCAACCTCAACCAAATTGAGATGGTTTGGGATGAGTTGGACTACAGAGTGAAGGAAAAGCAGCCAACAAGTGCTCAGCATATATGGGAACTCCTTCAAGACTGTTGGAAAAGCTTTCCAGGTGAAGCTGGTTGAGAGAATGCCAAGAGTGTGCCAAGCTGTCATCAAGGCAAAGGGTGGCAACTTTGAAGAATTTAAAATCTAAAATATATTTTGATTTGTTTATGACTTTTTGGTTACTACATGATTCCATATGTGTTATTTCATAGTATTGATGTCTGTGCTATTATTCTACAATGTAGAAAATAGTAAAATAAAGAAAAGCCCTTGAATGAGTAGGTGTCTCCAAACTTTTGATTGGTACTGTACATCCACATACTTCTTTCCTCTCTTCAGGTTCGGGAACTTCAGTGGATGCTCGTGCCTGCACGCCATCCCAAACACACCAGTTATGTCCAGTTTCTGGGTTTTGTGTTTGGATCACAGCACATCCCGGCTTGAAATCCCTGGCACCCCTGTAAAATTACGTGAATAAGCATGAGTGAAAAAAGTCCTCCATATTCACTAAGCAGTTCATGTTTCATGAAATCTGTTCAACATAAATATTTTTATGGACAGAATAGTCCAATGCTAAAATAACACCATCAAGGGTAAATGTTTTTTGACATAACATAAAATACATTACATTCCATAACTCCAAATGGTGGACAATGTTAGGAGTGCTGTGTGTTCTCACAGCACAGGTGGCACAGAAATATTTATCTGAGACACAATCCCCACAGTGCCAAAGCTCAGCCTCCTCCAAAACTCTACACACAATGCAGATGGCATTGGATGCAGGACATTCCTGTTCCACTGCAGGCATGTGGAGTAGCTCCCTCAACACCTTCCAGGCCTCAACATCCTCTGCAATACTTTTTTTATGCCGGTGGGCACAACCTCTGCTGCAGAGGGAACGGACTCTGTTCTCCCAGTACTCCCTTGAGAGTAGTGACAATTGTTCCTGAGTCGACTATCCTGGTTAAATTAAATTGAACAGAGCAACTTTCTCACTGATCCAAGTTGATGGCGGGGTTGCACGTGCTATCACGCTTCAAGTCTGGTCTCTTTAAACCAGCGTGGCTATTTGTCTTCTAAACCAGGCCTGGGCAACTCCAGTCCTCAGGGGCCTGATTGGTGTCACAGATTATGGATATGAAGTTGTGTTCCACATGGACATTTAGTCTGAAATGCCTCCAGAGACAGGTGATGACACAAATCCTTGGGCTTCAACAAACATGGTACATGTTGGCTAATAGATGATTATTGTTGGGATTTTTATAATGTACCATCAAATACTTGCCAAGTCCAGTGGTTCTCAACCTTTTTTTGATCATTGGAGGCCCAATCACATCTTGCTCTGCTCATAGTGCCACCAAAGTACCGACTCATATGCATTTTAAATGTAGGCATATCATATGAAATGATTCTAAGTACCCCCTTTGGATATTGGTTCCTGGTTATACAGATGGTGTAAGCATTGGCTAGATAGTTTAAATCCATGCAAGAAAGTATACTAGTGCACACTTAGGGAAAAGTATGGACATTTAAGACACAGGGACAGGAGACGCAGCCAAAGAAATTAGACGCAACCTAGTGTCAAGTTTTGTCAATTTAATCAGTATTTTGTTTGGTGCGCTTCTGTCAATGTTGAGTAAGGACACGCACCTATAGGCTACATGGCCTACATGCAAATGTAGGCATAGAAATGTGCCCAATTTGGGGATCTGATAGTATTTCTGATTGGCAGGTAAGGGTGCTATCGAGAGGCTAGATGTTCATTACCATTCAGCCATCAGATTTGCCACCAATGGTCCTTATAGGACACATCACTGCACTCTATACTCTGTAAGCTGGTCATCTCTGTATACCAGTCGCAAGACCCACTGGTTGATGCTTATTTATAAAACCCTCTTAGGCCTCACTCCCCCCTATCTGAGATATCTACTGCAGCCCTCATCCTCCACATACAACACCCGTTCTGCCAGTCACATTCTGTTAAAGGTCCCCAAAGCGCACACATCCCTGGGTCGCTCCTCTTGTCAGTTCGCTGCAGCTCGCGACTGGAACGAGCTGCAACAAACACTCAAACTGGACACTTTTATCTCAATCTCTTCATTCAAACTGGACACTTTTATCTCAATCTCTTCATTCAAAGACTCAATCATGGACAATCTTATGGACAGTTGTGGCTGCTTTATGTGATGTATTGTTGTCTCTACCTTCTTGACCTTTGTGCTGTGAACTGTGCCCAATAATGTTTGTACCATGTTCTGTTGCTACCATGCTGTGTTGTCATGTGTTGCTGCCTTGCTATATTGTCTTGGGTCTCTCTTTATGTAGTGTTGTGTTCTCTCTCTTGTGATGTGTTTTGTCCTATATTTATATTGCATTTATATTATTTTTTTAAATCCCAGGCCCCATCCCCACAGGAGGGCTTTTGGTGGGCCTTCATTGCAAATAAGAATTGTTCTTAACTGACATGCCTAGTTAAAGGTTAAATAAAATAACACACCACCACTAATGACCCGGGGAGCTTCTCAAAGTAATGTTTTCTTCACCTCAAACAGCAAGAAAAGTATTTACAATAGTTCCTCAGCGTATTTGAAAAATCTTTCCAGTTCTCTCCCTTTCGATAACCACTCAGCGTGAAAGCGAAAAATGTTATGCTTTGATCCAGTGGAAACGTCATAAAATAGGCCTACCTGATTGCTTATCAGTGCTCGACTTACTGAAATAGGTTCCGGTTCTCATTTTGGGTGCTCCTGCCTAAGTCAAGCACGGCTTCTTATCCCTTGAGCAAATAGACTACAGCTGTGTCGGTCCCTAGCTCACTGGCAGGGAAACAGAGGGCCCAGAATATTTTACACATGTAGCAAGTTTGCTAGGGAAAACTTTGGGTTGAAACCAACTTAGTTTATACAATGTTTCAAGGTTGTTGCAGACAGCCAATGTGATTTATAAGATATTTATTTTATCAGAATATTTCGATGTAAAATTCGATGTTTGTCGACCAGCACCAGACAACATGCAGTAATCAGAATGTTTTCTACCTGCAGACTGCAATGTTTATATTAGTTAGCTTTATGTAGGCTATTTTTACATAGTTGGCAATGGCAATAGAAGTTACGTTTTAAGTTTGTATCATTTTAATTTAGATTTGGATCTAATTTTGAGTAACCACATGACAAGGATTTTCAGATATGAAGACATTATTACTCAAATGAAACTGTTTTACAAAATGTGAAAACCATAACGGCACAGAATGGTAGGATAAATTGACATTCAAAATGTGAAAGGTTGCCAACCCCGCATGTAGCCTATTGCTAGCAATTTCAGGAAAGTAATTGCAGAATCTGCGAAAGTCAGCAGGAGAATAGTTGGGTCAGGTTACGTTTTTTCCCCCTTCTGGTAATGTAGATCTCTGGCGCCCTTGAGGCATTTTTCTTATTTCATCAAACTGTAAGCATCAGACAAGCTCAATGCGTATAGTTGATTTTATTAAAACACAGTGTGTCTATATATGGAAAAATACTAAAAACTGCAGTCAATCGATTGGTCGAAAGAACAGACGACTCTCGGTTTACCAAAATCTTTCTTTAGTTGGGCCTAAAGCAAATATTTGCAATACAAACCTCTCATGTATTGAATGTAGCCTCCAAATAACATTGGCAGCACAATCTTCACAAACGAGCAAATTGAGACTGATGATCTAACCTATTTTAATGACAAACAAAATGTCATCAGCTACAGCAACCTAACAGAATATAATACAATTTACTTGAGTATCATTGTCAAAAGTTCTCAAAACCAGACTGGGCTAAATGATGTGAACATTTTGTTAGGCCTGTGGTTCACTGGATAGCCAGCTACAAAATGGTGACCTTTCTATGATGGGTCTCACACTGGGCTGGAGTTAAAAATAACATAAAACCTTTTGATCAAAAGCTCATTAGCTTGTCCAGCAGTATCTATATGGACCAACTTAAAATAAAATTCGATGTTTGCCGACCAGCACCAGACAACATGCAGTAATTAAGCTTCTCATTTCAATTACTTTCATAATAAACTCTATAAAAACGGACTTGTCTTTTCAAATATTGAGATTCTGTGAACCCTAAAAAAAGTATTGTTTTTCTTTCACCACCAATAATTAGCTTTTGCTTCTTAGTCATGAGGCATTCACTCTCTCAAATGCAGATAGTGGGCAATTGATAAAACTTGCAGTTGACATAAAGCCTAGAAGAACCAAGAATACACACAAGGCCACCGCATCATGGTCAATGATAACACCTTCAGACGTTGAACTTTAATAAATTAAAAGCTGTGGTAACATTTGAGCTCTGCAGAGGAAGTGACATGAAAATGGTTCACATCACTCTTCTGCTCTTGACGTCAATAAAGCTCAACAAGGACGCAGGATATTCATGTTCACCTTCCTGCTACCATAACATTCTTATAGTATGACTTGTGAAAATGCTGACTAACACACACACAATTTCTACCCTTTGGAAACTTTCAGCATTCTGTAATTAAAATTGATGTATTAGCAAGACATATGAAAACTATAAAGGCAACCATTGCAAATGTGAGTCCAGTGGTTCACTCAAGACCAGGGGATAAAGGCAGGGGTGGAGGGCAGTAGTGAGGAGGGATATGGGCAGGATAGGCCCTTTTCTGGAAAGTTTACATATGCACTCCTCCCCATGCATTTAAATGCACTGGATTGGTGTAATCGTGTGAGAGGGAATTACCACCCTATTTTTTGCAACAGTCAATTCCTTTGAAATCCATGAAGGGAAGTGAACAAATGTACACTAAGGGCAGAGGGGATGAGAATCCGGACACTGTCTAGGTTTCTCAGCATCTCAACAGTCAACTGGGGGATTTTATTCACAGCCTAGATAGAGATTGTCCAGGGTCCGTGTGCTCCTAGTGTCAGTGGGATCCTCTTAGTTACCCACAATGCTGGGGTCGTGTGCAGAGTCTGGCAGTGTGGAGTCATGGCAGTGGTACAGAAAACAGTTTCCCCAGCAGCTGTAGCAGATGAGAAACAGGGCTGCCAGGAACACTAAGGCACAAATGGTACATGGCTTCCTCTCCAGAAGGAAGCTGAGCAGGTAGAAGCCCATGAACATTGAGTGATTGAACCATAAGGCCGGATTCAGGGGTTTCGGGATGAGGAGGACTGGGAGCAACCACTGAAGGCAGTACATTGTCTGCGAGGGGGACGCGAAATCACACCAAGCTCAATCAGTTGGCCACAGGGCTAGGTGGAATGTCACACAGTGAGGTTTCCCAACCACGGCAGATGTGACGTGGGAGCAGGTTGTAACCGTTTACCTTCAGGTTAGGCCTAAAAAAAGGAAAGGAAACAGTAAATAAAAAGGTGCAGACATGCATCAGCTATAGATTTCTCTTTGACATGACATAGTTAGCAATATTTCCCTGCAAATGCAAAAATAGCTCAACTTGGTCACGCTCTCATCACCTAGCTACGCTAGTCTGCTAACCCGATGGATGTTGGGTTACATCGAGCACAACAAATATCTTTCATTGCATTAAAGGCACGTTAACTATGGTGGGGTTGATTTGGTTGACTAGCTGCAGTTAGTAACACTATAATGTTAGCTAGCTTCAAGAAGAAAACAAGTAGGGACGTCAAACATTCAGCCTGTTGCACAGACCCTATGGATGCTCTAGTCTAGAGCACCTGGTTAAATTGTGGTTAGGAGCATTTTCTAACTCTCTCCATGGTTAAAGCAGTAAGAAATCAGGTCATTGTTGTAAAAATATGGGTGCTTAATTTACGATCATCCTAATTGGAAATTCATATATTATGCTAAATGTCCCTATGGTGGACAGAAAGTGTTACTAAATTGCACAGATTAACGTTTTCACCACACACCAATTACAGGAAATACACATACTTTTTTTTTATCTCAGATTGGGGTTGATACCATGAAAGATTATAGCCATCTCAATTACACAAAATCTATGGATTAAAACAGATAAATATATTTGGTTTTGTACCATGGGTTTGGTCATATACACTGCTATTCGCAGAACTTGTCATTTTTTGAATTCGAATGGAATGAATGGCCGTGTGGCCAATACGTCGATTTGAGAGTCAAACTATCACTTAAATTACAGGCAACCGTTGTCAGTGTTGATATTAGGGCAGGGACGATACCAGTACGTCGATACTCAGTACCATGGCAAGGAAACAAAACACGAAGCGGATTCTTTAGGAAAACAGCCCTAATGCTGGAAACATGTCATCCAGAGTCACCTTTATTCTTTTCCAAGCTACAGCACATGATATTTTACATAAAGAAGATTATTTAAAACCCACTGTGTTTTCCTTTTTGGCATGGGGAAAAGAATACTGCAATACTGGCATTGCCACAGCCCTTGTTCATAACCTATGGCAGGTCATGATTTGTTAAATAAAAGTTAAATAAAGCAACTGATTTGTTTCCTTCCCCGTTTCGTCAGCCTCCCAAAATCGCAATTGCCATTCTAGAAATTAGATGACGGTCTTCAACAAATTGTCTTCTAACTAGTGATAGAAAAATGATTTTCCGATTCAGTTTGGCTTTTGAATAGTTTTAGTTTAACAGCGCATACACCCAACGTTTACCCCTTGTTCTATTTATTTCAATTTGATATTGATGGACAAAAAAAGTGTTGCATTACCCCTACTGCATTAGCAACCCACTTGAATCAAAATTCAACACTTAAGAATGTAGCTAGGTGTTTCTGCAAGTTGTCCTCTAAGCAGTGATTAGTGCTGAGCGATTAACCCAAAATGTTTTTTTTCCGGATTTTAAAACACATACAGTGGTGCAAAAAGTATTTAGTCAGCCACCAATTGTGCAAGTTCTCCCACTTAAAAAGATGAGAGATGCCTGTAATTTTCATCATAGGTACACTTCAACTATGACAGACAAAATGAGAAAAAAAATCCAGAAAATCACATTGTAGGATTTTTAATTTATTTATTTGCAAATTATGGTGAAAAATAAAGATTTGGTCAATAACAAAAGTTTATCGATACATTTACATTTAAGTCATTTAGCAGACGCTCTTATCCAGAGCGACTTACAAATCAATACTTTGTTATATACCCTTTGTTGGCAATGACAGAGGTGAAACGTTTTCTGTAAGTCTACACAAGGAGTTCACACTGTTGCTGGTATTTTGGCCCATTCCTCCATGCAGATCTCCTCTAGAGCAGTGATGTTTTGGGGCGGTTGCTGGGCAACACAGACTTACATCAAACCAAGCTGCTTACCTATTGCAGATTCAGTCTTCCCAGCCTGGTGCAGGACTACAATTTGGTTTCTGGTGTCCTTTGACAGCTCTTTGGTCTCTTGGCCATAGTGGAGTTTTGAGTGTGACTGTTTAAGGTTGTGGACAGGTGTCTTTTATACTGATAACAAGTTCAAACAGGTGCCATTAATACAGGTAATGAGTGGAGGACAGAGGAGTCTCTTAAAGAAGAAGTTACAGGTCTGTGAGAGCCAGAAATCTTGCTTGTTTATAGGTGACAAAATACTTATTTTGTGTGACACCCTGGCTGTGTTCGGATACCCATACTAACATACTTTTATACATACATACATACATACTTAATGACTCGTTACTACATACTATTAGTTAATTTTAGTGTACTGTACCTTCTGTTGAGCATACTAGCCCTACACCTGTGTTCCGGAAATTGATTATGTTGTTATGCAACCTCTTGCTAGCTTGTTAACATAAATCAATACATTTTTGTGTTCCTAAATTCAATCTGGAGTGCCATATTAAACAGGTGCTGAGCGTTCGTAAATGTATTCTGCTGCTCTGGTACACTCAAGACAAGTGTGCTCTGAAATTGAGTAAATAGCCAGAGCGAATGCATGTCCATTGAGAACGCACAACGACTAAGAATGACGTGAATAATCAAGTCAATAAACGTTGGGTAGTTAGTTAGTATATAATTAATATACTGGCCAGTTCAATGTATTAGTAGCCAACTAACGAGGTAGCTAGCTAACATACCAGTAGTACCTCCTGCTGTAATGATATGCATGCTATGCGGTTTGTAAGGATAGCGTAGCCAACACATTGTCAGCCAACATTACGTGTAGCGTATATAATTATTAAGTCATTACTTTATTATATTGCTCAACATTTTCTTAACATTTGTCATAATTAGTTAAAGCAATTCGTTTGTATCCACTCTCGTCGGACTTCGGCTGCATATTTTCCGCTATTTTCTTCAAATCTGAAAACGTGAAACCACACCAATTTCCTGAAGAATTGCATTATGGGCTAACATACTCAATTCACCTCATGTCGTACGTTTAGTACGAGTATTCGAACGTAGCTCATATATATATATATATATATTCGAACACAGCTCCTGTCTTTAGTGCACACCAGTCATAACCGGTCATGTAAAAATATCCAATTTAGGCTACATGTGGTTTTTGAATGGTAGTAGTTTCAACAGCGCATACAACCGGATTTTCCGGTTTATTGCCACTTGTCAAACGTTTTTTTGTGTGTTTGTGCAGTGTACAAAGTGCTTGTTTAAAAAAAATACAAGTACACTGATTATTGTTGCACATGTGTAGATAGTATATTTTAGGTTTCCGAAATATCACGTAGTGTTTCTGCATATTGGTTATTGATTTGGACACGTTCAAACTGTTTTGACTTTGGACTATTTATCAAAAGGTCTTGTCACCAGGAAACAACGACAAAACATTATACTGTAATGTTAAACTTAAGTTTTAGGAGTAACGTTATACATTTACCTTTCAACATAAATTTCCAATGGTATCGTAATTCGTTGTATAAAAACTGTTGAATAAATCCAAAAACGTGCGGTGACTTATTTTATCACCAAAACGAGTAGTTAGCTAGTGAACGTTAGCTGGCTAACGAGCTTATAGCTAGCTAAAACAATCGTGTTGAAATAGTAGTTTGTAACAACTTGTCCAATTGAATTATACATAGCTAATATTTCGCGTTTGAAGCCAAGTATTTGAATAACACATCATACAAAGAATAGAACCAGACCTGTCAGTTTCCAGGTTCATTCTTGATAGTTTTCTTGATGGACTCCATTGCTGCTGCCTAGACGACTGCGTAGCAATCCCAGAGAGGAAGAGGCGGCGCCAGAGGGTCCCCTCCCGTCAAAATCTATCCACACGGAAATACAGAGGTAAGCTAACCGATAACTATAGCAGACTACTCCCATTGTCAGGACAGACACAATACCATCTCGCCACGAAACAGTATCTCTGGCTTTAGCATTTCAATTACAAAACCAACATAAAAAGATGGTAACAAATTTGCCTTGGTGTAAATTATGTTCAAATTATCTTATTCACTAGTAAGAACCCAATACATGTGCTAAAAACATATATAGTGTCCTACATAATAAATGAGGTCAATAATTATATAGTTCCAATTTTAAATTACGTCAAATATTTTTCAGGCTTTATTCTATTGATCCTTATCCAATATTGCTGTCAGAGAAACCGTAGCTTGACCACTCCAGAGATGTTACAAAAGAAAGAGACACGAATTCTCCTTCTTCGGTGGGGTTTATCGGCAGTTGGCATCCAACGTTAGGGGGCATTACCGCCACCTATTTTACCGGAGTGTAGGCCAGAGACGGATAAACTAAATCCTACCTGTCAGCCCTGTTGCTCTTAAAAAATATATAGTCTCAAATATTTTATCTAATCACGTTCTACTCAATATAGTCTTTCAATTAATTTCCTGTATCCCCTTTTCCTTCATACTAGATCTCATCATCTCTGTTTCCCTCCAATAATGTCCACACTGTATCAATACATGCTCTGTTTCCTGGCAATACTCACATTTTCCTGTTGGATGCTTTCCTATCACATGTAAGGTCTTATTCAACTGGCTGTGTCCCACCCTTAATCTTGGAAATACAGCCTCCTCTCTTCTGTCCTTTCCTGCCGTTCTCCACTCCCCAACTTTCCTCTGTACTTGAAATAAATGCCTGCCCTTAGTATCTCTATTCCACTATTCCTGCCATTTCTCCACCATCACTGTCCATGTCATGCTTTTTGCCTCTGCCTTGCTCATTGAAACTACCACATCAACATCCCCACTACTTAGTGCTTGTTTAGCCAGTACATCAACTGCCTCATTCCCCTCGACCTCCACGTGAGCTCGGATCCATGTAAATATTATCTGTATACCCATTTATTTACACCTGCCATGGGTTTGTAGCACCTCATAAAGCAGGTCCTGTCTGCTACGTGATATAAAGAACTGGATACGCCTTAGCACTGCACATGACTCAAAGCAAATAACTACTCTTTATGGCTTAACTTCCTTCACCCTCTGCAAGGCCAACAGTATGGCCATCATCTCCACCATATATACAGATCTGTAGTAAGTTTCCTGACTCTCACCCCACATTCCTGCACTACAAATGCTGACCCAGTACGTCCTGTCCTTGGATCTTTTGAACCATCCTGATATACAGTATCAAGACTTCTCTTAAACAAATCAGATGGATCAACACCCTGCCTATCTTTCTGTAGTCTCCAATACTTCTAGATCTACTACTGGAGGTGGGAGTAGCCATGGTGGATTTACAGGAATAGCTACCATTGGACTAAACTCCCTTCCATACAGTCCCATCTCCTTCGCCTTAGTATTACCCACCCACCCAAAGCTTGTGTTCTGTCTTCGCTCATGTTCCCAGCATGCCTGTAAAATCCCTTTCGCAGGATGAGATACCCCATGTCCCTGTAGGCTGACCCAATAATTAATTGCCAGCTGCTGTCTCCTGATCTGCAATGGCATTTCCCCCAACTCCACATGTAGTGCAGCCACTGGGGACGTCTGAAACGCCCCACTACTGAGTCCTTGTATGACATCTAGCCTTTCCAATGATGGACGGGTTGCCAAACCATATGCTATACTTCCATAGTCTATTACAGATCGGATCAATGAAACATATGGTCTTCAATGAGGCACACCCAGTCCTTCCCTGCCAGACAGAGCATCACATTTAGTACCTTCTTACACTTTCCCACCGTAGTACGTAGTATAAAAGTATACCCCAAGGAACCTAAAGGCCCCCACCCTCCATGTTTTTCCCATATAACCTTAAGCATTCCATATCTCCCACCTTCCTCCTGGTAAAGAACACTGTCTGAGTTCTATACACAGAACCTGGATCCCCACATGAATACCCACTGCTCTACCTCATCAATTGCTTCCTGTACCTTCCTGACTATATATGGCACATTTCTTCTTCTCTTCCATAAGGCCCCATCATCTGCAAATAACGACCTCCCAATGTCCGGCTGTACCTGAGAGTAAGCATCATTGATCATGATTGAGAACAACAGAGGACTTATCACGCTCCCCTGTGGTGTACCATTATCCACCATGTAGCTGCCTGAGAGATACTTCCCCACCCTCACCTTCCAAACAGGAAATCCTTTATCCAGTTGTATGTTCTTCCTCCCACCCCCATAATATCAAGCTTGATTAACAACCCATCCTTCCACGTCATGTCATATACCTTCTCCACATTAAAAAAAATACAGTTAACAACAGTCTCCTTGTTCACCTAAGCAGAGCACTGGGTCCATTGTTCCCTACCCTTCCCGAATCAGCTCTGATGTGGCGATACTAACCCCCTGCTCTCCAGGAAGTAAGTTTGCCTCTTAAGGCTATTGGCCGATAGCTTGTTGGCCTCGTTGGGTCCTTCCTTGGCTTCCGGATTGGTACCACTACGGCCTCCTTCCAGCTGCCTGGTAGTTTCTCCTCCTCCCATACTGTTGTACAACACAAATACCTTATCCAGTGCCTCATCACTAAGATGGGCCAACATAACAGCACACCTCATCTTTCCCAGGTGAAGTTAACTCAGCCTTACCTATTGCCCTGTTCACCTCTGCCATGGTAAATGGTGCATTCAACGCATCATTTACATCCTCCCTCCTATCCAGCAGTCCCGGATGCTCCTCTCTCATTCTCTCTCCCCCTCTTTTGACACATTTGCTGAGCTATGCACTTGGACAAAAGCTTTGGCCATCATCTCTGCCACACGTCAACACTGGATAATCCCACTCTCTTCTGACCCCACTCATCCTCTTAATCATCCCCCACTGGTGTCGCCCTTCCAATGGTGTCACAGAACCGACGCCAACATGACCTCTTTGCCTGTCGAATAGTTCTCCTCACCAGAGCCTGGGCCTGCTTATACTAAATCAGATGTTGGAAGTTGTGTGTCCTTTTTAGTACTCTGAATGCCCTGTTCCTACTCCTCACCATTGCTCCACACTCCTCCAACCACCACGGGACTGCTTCCCCCCCCTCCTCCTCCCTGAACTCTTAGGGATCGCCTCAGTAGCTGCTCCCACTAAAGCTGCTCTCACCCAGTTATTCATACTATCCACTTCCCCTCTCAAATCCACCCAAGCCATCACCCGCTCACTTAACTCCTGAAACGGATCCCACTTTGCTCTTTCAAACACCCACCTGCCTACTCCATCCACTGACACCTCCTCCTCCCTCTGGCCTACTGTGCATACTATGGGGTAATGATCACTCCCTACTGTCGACTCTTCCCATTAACAGATTCCTGCCATCGCACTAGATACCAGAGTGAGGTCCAATGCAAACTCTTTCCCTGTAACTACATCAATCCTAGCCCCTTCGGCCATCATTCAGGCACACCAGATCTTTAACTTCTATCAGATTTTCCATCACTTGGCCATTTCCATCCAAATTGAATTCTAAATAAATCACTGACAGTATCACCAGCAAAGCACCCCCACACCTTCACACCTCCTCCTCCATGCTTCACGGTGAGAACCACACATGCAGAGATCATCTGTTCACCTACTCTACGTCTCACACTGCCTGTTCACCCCGCTATCATCCAGAAGGCGAGGTCAGTACAGGTGCATCAAAGCTGGGGCCGAGAGACTGAAAAACAGCTTCTATCTCAAGGCCATCAGACTGCTAAACAGTAATCACTAACTCAGAGAGGCTGCTGTCTACATTGAGACCCGATCACTGGCCACTTTAGTAAATGGATCACTAGTCACTTTATACAATGCCACTCTTCATAATGCCATTTTAATAATGTTTACGTATCCTACATTACTCATATCACATGTATTTACATAACTCTTAACACAAGCATTTCGCTACACTCGCATTAACATCTGCTAACCATGTGTATGTGACCAATAAAACTTGATTTGAGTTAGGCCTACCTGGTTTGTTGGTTTGTTTCAGGGTAGGGGAAAAAAATGATTATTTTGATGATGTATCCTATACATTGCTCTAAGTCTAAGACTATCACATTATTACAACAAATATTTTATTTTAGGCTTATCTTGCTATGATGCAGTTGTTGCTGTAAGGCATGTAGCTGATCATGACTCATGTAAGTAAGCCTTGTCCGAGCTATAGTGCAGGAGCCTATCTCCTTTTTCTGTAGCATGAGGCAGCTGGTGTAAAATTACACCCCCTGTGCTGGACTAGTCTGATGTAGGGCCTTAATACTGAATGCCAAGCAAAGACCATTTTTACAGTCTTTGGTATGACTCGGGATCAAACCTCAAATCTTCCAAGCTCAGGGCCGACACTGTAACCACAAGGCCACTGAGTTGGTCTCATTACTTGACTTCAACTGGGGTTTTGAGAATCAACAGTGGTTTAATTCGGTAGTGGGGCTGTTGGTGAATAAGACAGACGCATGCATGCTGAGAGAGACTATTCAATGTACTGTATAGTCAGGTTTTCAACCTATTGTGCATCATGACATTAAAGCTGGAATCCGTAGCCGGTGAAACTCCGTCTGTTTGCAATATTTCAACAACAATGTAGTTACTTCAAACAACAAACACAAATTTTTCCCCTTGGACATCATTGCACATCATTGCCGCAGAATTCTCCTCTACCCAGTTTCAAAAACAAAACAATAAGAAATGCGCCAGGGGGCGACCAGTTTCACCTTATGCAGATCTCAGCTTTAAAGCGCGACTGCGCTTCCTGATTTGACCTCGTTTGAGATTTGGTTCATTAAGAAATTCTAGCGGACATGACTGAATTCAAACGTGAGTTTGTTTCGGGGTGTGGTTGGATTTGGGTGTCTCATGTATGTGTTCGCAGGTGGGAAGAGTTAGCCAAATTATTTAGCCAATTAGCTTCAGCCAGCTGGTGTGCGGCCGTGGCAAAGTTGGTTTGATTTTGGATAGCCTATATCCGGGGCTAGGTATGGACCGTTATACATTTCTACAATTTATAGTTGATTTGAGGTTAAGTCATTGACGCATGTGGGCAGGATTGAAACAAACCCAACCTTCATTTATGCAGTCATAACCACAAGTCTGACAAAACTCAGTTTTGCACGAGACTGACTTTATGAGCAAAGTTGTCCTATTTACACTTTGTAGTCAATTTTCACAATAGAATAGATGCTTCTGACTCATATCGATGCCACATAAGCTTTTTTCGACATGAGAAGTTGGTCATTAGGGACAGTTGCTCTTTAAGCCAAATAGGCACCCCATGTATGGCACAATCTACAACTGACTAATGTACTGGTGCATCTCAGGCAGTTCAAATTGTTGATTGAGGAACTCTTTGCTGAGAAATATGATTGTTTCCCCTGAGTATGTTTTCTAATCTTGTATATTTGTATTATGCTGTATTTGTAAATTGTGTACAGTGCCTTGCAAAAGTATTCGGCCCCCTTGAACTTTGCGACCTTTTGCCACATTTCAGGCTTCAAACATAAAGATATAAAACTGTATTTTTTTGTGAAGAATCAACAACAAGTGGGACATAATCATGAAGTGGAACGACATTTATTGGATATTTAAAACTTTTTTAACAAATCAAAAACTGAAAAATTGGGCGTGCAAAATTATTCACCCCCTTAAGTTGATACTTTGTAGCGCCACCTTTTGCTGCGATTACAGCTGTAAGTTGCTTGGCGTATGTCTCTATCAGTTTTGCACATCGAGAGACTGAAATTTTTTCCCATTCCTCCTTGCAAAACAGCTCGAGCTCAGTGAGGTTGGATGGAGAGCATTTGTGAACAGCAGTTTTCAGTTCTTTCCACAGATTCTCGATTGGATTCAGGTCTGGACTTTAACTTGGCCATTCTAACACCTAGATATGTTTATTTTTGAACCATTCCATTGTAGATTTTGCTTTATGTTTTGGATCATTGTCTTGTTGGAAGACAAATCTCCGTCCCAGTCTCAGGTCTTTTGCAGACTCCATCAGATTTTCTTCCAGAATGGTCCTGTATTTGGCTCCATCCATCTTCCCATCAATTTTAACCATCTTCCCTGTCCCTGCTGAAGAAAAGCAGGCCCAAACCATGATGCTGCCTCCACCATGTTTGACAGTGGGAATGTAAGTCGCTCTGGATAAGAGCGTCTGCTAAATGACTTAAATGTAATGTAATGTAATGTGTGTTCAGGTTGATGAGCTGTGTTGCTTTTACACCAAACATAGCATTTTGCATTGTTGCCAAAAAGTTCAATTTTGGTTTCATCTGACCAGAGCACCTTCTTCCACATGTTTGGTGTGTCTCCCAGGTGGCTTGTGGCAAACTTTAAACGACACTTTTTATGGATATCTTTAAGAAATGGCTTTCTTCTTGCCACTCTTCCATAAAGGCCAGATTTGTGTAATATACGACTGATTGTTGTCCTATGGACAGAGTCTCCCACCTCAGCTGTAGATCTCTGCAGCTCATCCAGAGTGATCATGGGCCTCTTGGCTGCATCTCTGATCAGTCTTCTCCTTGTATGAGCTGAAAGTTTAGAGGGACGGCCAGGTCTTGGTAGATTTGCAGTGGTCTGATACTCCTTCCATTTCAATATTATCGCTTGCACAGTGCTCCTTGGGATGTTTAAAGCTTGGGAAATATTTTTGTATCCAAATCCGGCTTTAAACTTCTTCACAACAGTTTCTCGGACCTGCCTGGTGTGTTCCTTGTTCTTCATGATGCTCTCTGAGCTTTTAACGGACCTCTGAGACAATCACAGTGCAGGTGCATTTATACGGAGACTTGATTACACACAGGTGGATTGTATTTATCATCATTAGTCATTTAGGTCAACATTGGATCATTCAGAGATCCTCACTGAACTTCTGGAGAGAGTTTGCTGCACTGAAAGTAAAGGGGCTGAATAATTTTGCACGCCCAATTTTTCAGTTTTTGATTTGTTAAAAAGGTTTGAAATATCCAATAAATGTCGTTCCACTTCATGATTGTGTCCCACTTGTTGTTGATTCTTCACAAAAAAATACAGTTTTATATCTTTATGTTTGAAGCCTGAAATGTGGCAAAAGGTCGCAAAGTTCAAGGGGGCCAAATATTGTATATGCAGGGCTCCCTTGTAAACTAGATATTGGTCTCAATGCTTCTAAAATAAAGGTGAAATAAATACTTAAATATAAATTGGCTCATGGTCACCATATCACCTCCATTATACCCCCCTTTGACCTCATCCACACAGACCCAACCAATGTGACAGCCAACCTTAAAACCCAGGTCTCCTGTGTGCTAGAAGACAGCACTAGCCTGTTAAGCCAAATCAACTCTTCACGGTTAGGTTACTCATACTCGAATATGGTCACCAAACTGCCTCCATTACCTTTGCATCCTGAAGACAGTTGGCAGATTCTTGTATTAAATGCACACACTTAGAATGACAGATTTGTGGAGGAACTAAATTAGTGTCGTGTCTTTGGCATCATTAAAATGAAGACTGTTATTTTATCAAATCAATTCTCTGGAATTATTGTTACGTGATTATTCTAATCATGTAAATGTAATTAAGTAGGAAGTTTGGGCAAGGAAAATATTGAGATTACCAAGTTATAATTTTCCTAATACAACTTTTCAGATATTTTAATTTCTGATCAATTAGTCTTCCGATTAATGATTTATTCTTTACCTCATGTTAGTCTCATTACAAACGTCGTAAATGGTTGGTTATCTGCACGAACCCAGTCTTCACTAGGAATCATCCATCCATCAACTGTCTCAATCATTTATTCATTAACTATCTAAATAATCACAGAAATGCATAAACAAACAGTAGTACATATGGTTACAAGGAAATGATAGAGGAGGTTCCCTAGTGGGATAAACTGGCTTGGTGGTCATTACAGGTGCATCAAAGCTGGGACCGAGAGACTGAAAAACAGCTTCTATCTCAAGGCCATCAGACTGTGAAACAGGCATCACTAACACAGAGAGGCTGCTGCCTAGATACAGACTTGAAATCATTAGCCACTTTAATAAATGGATCACTAGTCACTTTAATAATGCCACTTTAAAAATGTATACATATCTTACATTACTCATCTCATATGTACAGTATATGCTGTATTTTATACCACCTATTGCATCTTGCCTATGTCGCTCTGAAATTGCTCATCCATATATTTATGTGTATATTCTTATTCCATTCCTTTACTTAGCCTTGTGTGTATTAGGTAGTTGTTATGGAATTGTTAGATTACATGTTAGATATTGCTGCACTGTTGGAACTAGAAGCGCAAGCATTTCGCTACACTCGCAATAACATCTGCTCACCATGTGTATATGACCAATAACATTTGATTTGATTTGAATTGGACACCAGATAAGACAGGAGAATTACACCAGACATAACAGACTGACACTAGCCCCCCATCACATAGACTATTGCAGCATAGATACTGGAGGCTGAAACGGGGGGGTCGGGGGACACTGTGGACATGTCCGACAATACCCCTTGACAGGGCCAACCAGGCAGGATATAACCCCACCTGCTTTGCCACAGCAGAGTCCCCACACCACTAGATGGGTATTAACAGACCACCAACTTACTACCCTGAGACAAGGCTGAGTATAGCCCACAAAATTCTCCTCCACCACATGAGCCTGAGGGGGTGCACCACCGGACAGGAAGATCACATCAGTGACTCAACCCACTCAAGTCGAATATAGCACAAAAAAGCCTGGCACAACGTGACACACCCCACCTAGGGACGGCATGGGAGAGCACTAGTAAGCCAGTGACTCCGCCCCCGTAATAGGGTCCGAGGCAAAGAATATCAGTGGAGAGAGGGAAGCCAACCAGGCAGAGATAGCAAGGGCTGTTCATCATGCTAGTGCCTTGCCATTCACCTTCGCACCCCTGGGCCAGTCTACACTCAATCATAGGACCTACTGAAGAGATGAGTCTTCACTAAAGACTTCAAGGTCGAGACTGAGTCTGCGTCTCTCACATCGATAGGCAGACCATTCCATAAAAATGTAGTTCTATAGGAGAAAGCCCTGCCTCCAGCTGTTTGCGTAGACATTCTAAGGACAATAAGGAGGCCAACATCTTGTGACC
Organism: Oncorhynchus gorbuscha; assembly: GCF_021184085.1. Lineage (NCBI taxonomy): Eukaryota > Metazoa > Chordata > Actinopteri > Salmoniformes > Salmonidae > Oncorhynchus > Oncorhynchus gorbuscha. The sequence continues at coordinate 36,980,598 of NC_060193.1, read as the reverse complement.
GTAGTATACGTGTAGGCATGTACAGCAGGACTAAATCAGAGAGATTGGTGGGAGCAAGTCCATTTAATGTTTTGTAGGTTAGCAGTAAAACCTTAAAATCAGCCCTAGCCTTAAAAGCTTAAAAGTATCCCTAACCTTGGCAACAGACAAAGAACTATGAATGGATCAGTGGTTCACCAATCAGGGCCTTGTGTAGTAACAGTAAAAATACATTATGTGTTTTTAGGGGCACTAAATGTTCTTGCAAAGATCCCATGAAACGTGTCGAACATTAATATCTTAAATTCTGAGACCACGGTAATCACGTTCTGGGTAAGTTCTATTTGACATTAAGGGAATGTGCTCAGAAGTTGTGGGAACATTTCTTGTTAGCTGGGATTGAACTTTTCAATTGAACCTTGTATCATGTGCCATATTAATTTGCTATATCTTTTATTGGTTTGAAGGCAATCCCCATTGTATAGAATGAGCAATCTTAGGTATTACAGTCTGGTACCAGGTCCTTTCTAAATGTGACTGACGACTCGATTCGGTCTTATGTATCAAAATTTAAAAGTGCCATTTTTACATTTGAGAAATGGCCCTTGAATATTTGGTACACCTACTGGAGAGCTCGTCTTAGCCCCACCCACCTCTTTAAGGATTCACACGTGAGGCCATGTACTAAACAACCAAAGATTTCAAGACTAAAGGCTAATTTAATCTGAAGTGCCAGAGTGTGCTCTGGGAGTTCGTAAACTCTGAGCTTTGTCAGATTGTCTGTTTGTAAATTCAGAGTTTTTCTCTCCCTGAGTATTTAGCGCGCACATTGGCCGAGGAGTAGGGTTGATCTGAGTGTTTTGACGCAACAACAGCAGTCAAACACCCAAGCTATCTGGCTAATGTTGGCTAGCTTACTAGCTACTTCCAGACACAAATGAGAGAACAGCTCACTCTGACCATTTTACTCACCCTAGCAGAGCTGGTTAGGCTGTTTTTTTGTTATCCAGAGCGTTGATGACTGCAACTGTGCTGTAGGCAAAAAATGTAATATGCTTTTTTGCCAAGGTTAACTAACATGTGTTCGTAAATTCCTCAGTTATTCTGTGCTCTGGCACACTCAGATGAGAGTGCTCTGAAATCTCAGTAGATAGCCAGAGCGAATTTACCAGCTACGTCTATCGGCAGTTGTCGCTATGTCATCATGGACATTCTATTGAAATGGTTACTTGCATAGTGGAGTCTTTTGTTTAGACATGTAGCTAGCTAGCTAAAGAATGAACCATAATCCCATCTCACACCGTTACTACCCTGCATGAATCTGCAGGTAGCTAACCAACCAGGCTCAATGATAGCTAGCAAATGGCTCTGAGATACGAATAATGTTGCTACACAGATCATACAAGTAACATTAGCTAGCGAGCCAGCCAACTAGCGTTAAAGGCCAGAGTCGCTTCTTCCCTGTTGACGTTGAGACTGGTGTTTTATGGGTACTATGTAATGAAGCTGCCAGTTGAGGACTTGTGAGGGGTCTGTTTCTCAAACTAGACACTCTAACGTACTCTAATGTACTTGTCCTCTTGCTCAGTTGTGGGCCTCCCACTCCTCTTTCTATTCTGCTTAGAGTCAGTTTGCGCTGTTCTGTGACGGAAGTAGTACACAGTGTTGAACGATATCTTCAGTTTCTCGGGCAATTTCTCGCATGGAATATTCTTCATTTCTCAGAACAAGAATAGACTGATGAGTTTCAGAAGAAAGTATTAGGTTTCTTGCCATTCTGAGCCTGTAATCGAACCCACAAATGCTGACGCTCCAGATACTCAACTAGTCTAAAGAAGGCCAGTTTTATTGCTTCTTTAATTAGCACAACAATGTTCAGCTGTGCTAACATAATTGCAAATGGGTTTTCTAATGATCAATTAGCCTTTTAAAATGATAAACTTGTATTTAGCTAACACAACGTGCCATTGGAACACAGGAGTGATGGTTGCTGATAATGGGCCTCTGTACGCCTATGAAGATATTCCATACAAAATCTGCCGTTTACAGCTACAATAGTCATTTACAACATTAACAATGTCTACACTATATTTCGGATCAATTTGATGTTATTTTAATGGACAAGAAAACATGTGCTTTTCTTTCAAAAACAAGGATGTCTAAGTGACCCTAAACTTTTGAACGGTGTCACGCCCTGACCTTAGCTTTCTTTGTTTTCTTTATTAGTTTGATTAGGTCAGGGTGTGACAAGGGGTGGTTTGTTGTGTTTTTGTCCAGTCTAGGGTTTTTGTATATGTTTGGGGTTGCTTACTAGTCTTGGTGTTTTGTATGTCTATGGTTTCCTTCCTTTTCAGATATATATGTATGAAGCTTAGCTTCAGATGCAAGCCAGCAGTGGTATGCAGGGTGGTCCTGGTCAGTCCCTGGATGGGAGACCAGATGCTGCTGGAAGTGGTGTTGGAGGGCCAGTAGGAGGCACTCCAACACACTCCAGGGCAGTGATTGGGGACACTGCCCTGTGTAGGGTGCTGTCTTTCGGATGGGACGTTAAACGGGTGTCCTGACTCTCTGAGGTCATTAAAGATCCCATGGCACTTATCGTAAAAGTAGGGGTGTTAACCCTGGTGTCCTGGCTAAATTCCCAATCTGGCCATCAAACCATCATGGTCACCTAATAATCCCCAGTTTACAATTGGCTCATTCATCCCCCTCCTCTCCCCTGTAACTATTCCCCAGGTCGTTGCTGCAAATGAGAATGTGTTCTCAGTCTACTTACCTGGTAAAATAACGGAAAAATAAAAAATATATCTTCACGTTCGTTTGTTTGTTTTTGTAAGCTTTTTGTGTTCTTCGTTTCATTAAAATAGAAGATGTATTCACATCCCGCTGCGCCTTGGTCTCATCGCTATAACGAACGTGACAAATGGTAGTTTAGATGTGATTGAAATGAGATAATAATTGTTTGATTTACACTTTGTTTCAAGCTTGAGCATTTATTGAGTGTACTTTTGAGTTGACATGTCTTCCTTTTAATAATAAGTTGTAACTGGTAATTGGTTGTTTGTGTTTAATTCTTATCTTCAAGGGATATTTCGTCATTGAGCAGTTCTCCATACTGTGTGGGTTTATTATATTTCCTATTAAGTAAATACATATCTTTAGGAGTGCCTTTCATATTATGAGTAGGCACTGCTCTACATTATTTATGGTTATGCCTATACATGTTGACATACATTAACTGTCACATGCTGACTACTTACAGACCACCTAGTCTAAAGGACCTATTATTTAGGTGTGTGAGAGTACTATTAGACTAGATGGTCTCTACGAAATCAGACTGTCAGTCTTTGATTAGCTAGCAAAAATATCTAACTCAAGTCCTTTCTCTTTCCCTATCTGGCCTTGGACTGTTGCCTAGCAACAGGTCAATTCCCAAAATATGTCACACATGCAATACGGTAACTAATACAGTCCCTGACAGAAAAAGCTAACCAAGGGGAAGAAAAAAATCCCGGTTAGGAAAACAAATGTGTCTCACTTCACTCCTGTAACGCACTTCTATGAGTAGTGGGTGCGGAGTCAGGCGCAGGGAACAGAGGGTAAAGGACAATTGTTTTTTATTCCGGCACAGGAATAAATAAAAAACATCAAAAGCATAACAAAGACCGTCCCAAATACAGGACCCAACCAGTCCGGAGAAAAACAAGAAAATCGCACAAACAAGAACAGAGGAAATAAGCCCGCACAAAAGCAGGCGGGCATCACCGGCTTAAATAGCTCAACTAAAACCTAAACAAGAAACAGGTGTAACCAATAAGACAAAACCAACAGAAAAGGGAAAAGGGATCCGTGGCAGCTAGTAGACTGGTGACGACGACCACCGAGTGCCGCCCGAACAGGAAGAGGAGCCACCTTCGGTGGGAGTCGTGACAACTCCACTGTAAACAATATGGCAGTACTTGAAATTGATACAACTTCATTTGAAAGGACTTTTTCTCAGATTCAGATTCCCTTTCTTTATATTTATGGCTTCCGTTCTAGGAATAGGGCATGCCTTTCATTAAATAGTAGAAAACAAATAATTCAGTCGACATTCATACCGGTTATAGATTATGGTGACATCGTCTATATCAGTGTTTCCCAACTCCAGTCCTCGAGTACCTCCTACAGCACACACTTTGTTGTAGGATTTGGGAAACTTAGCTTTAAAAATGCAAATTTCTCTCAGCCTCATTGCAAAAAAAATGTTGAATAGCATGAGATTAGCTATAAAACATAACATTTTTCTCTCTCCCCCATTGCAATATCTGTAGAATTGCAGAAAATTAGCTTTAAAAGAGCAACATTTTCTCTCGGCCTCATGGCAAAATGAGTATAATAGCGTAACATTTGTGTGGTGGGGGGGTCCAGCCCAACTCTGAACTAGCTGTAATGCAGTCACAATGGAAAATGTGAACAAATCTTCAGAGAGGGACTTTCTACCACAGTACAATGTCATGCAAACTGGTACTGACAAATCCAGAATTAAAGATGATACAAGAGGTATTCAATACACTATAGAAAATCCAACCTTGCCCGCGTTCCCCTTCCAATATCAATCCCACCAATCAGATAACCCCTTTTATCACCGGCCAGTCGTATTTACACAAGTCCACAGATGGAGCTGAATGTTCATATTGGGCTTATAAGCAGCAAGAATAACTGAGAGTCAACCACTAAGAGAAACAATAAAGAGGACACAATAGAAAAGTAGAATAGAGAATAGAAACAAGAGCAACAAAGGTTTATTTGTCATACTGAAATTATTCTTAAAAATTGTCACATATACAGACAGCTCTTAGATATATCATAAATGCAACAAAAATGGGGCATTGGATTTTCACAATATCTCACAAAACACACATGCAGTTTCAACAGCTTACTCTCTGTTACTCTTCTATCGCCACATAAGACTTCATTACTAAGTAACTGTATGACTGCTCCTTAAGAACAAGACACACATTGGCTAACAGTCGATGGTACACAAAGTTGTCCTTCACTGATCAATAAACATGCTAGTTCATTTTGCTGCGCTGATCATTATCATGGGTTAATAACTTAAAATCAATTGAGTTATCACTGGTCAGTTTTCCAAGGTCTCGGGAGGTATCCACTTCCTTAAAGGTTTTGTGTCCTTGCTTTTTTTTACATTGAGGGCATTTATACACTTTAAGATCAATCCAAAACAAACAGGATTGTTTGGAAAACAGTGTGGCGGCTACCTTGATGATAATGTACAGTTGAAGTCGGAAGTTTATATACACTTGAACTTGTTTTTCAACCACTCCACAAATTTCTTGTTAACAAACTATAGTTTTGGCAAGTCGGTTACAACATCAACTCTGTGCATGACACTTGTCATTTTTCCAACATTTGTTTATAGAAAGATTATTTTACTTATAATTCACTGTATCACAATTCCAGTGGGTCAGAAGTTTAAATACACTAAGTTGACTGTGACTTTAAACAGCTTGGAAAATTCCAGAAAATTAATTAATGGCTTTAGAAGCTTCTGTTAGGCTAATTGACATAATTTAAGTCAATTGGAGGTGTACCTGTGGATGTATTTCAAGGCCTACCTTCAAACTCAGTGCCTCTTTGCTTGACATCATGGGAAAATCCAATTAAATCAACCAAGACCTCAGAAAAACCTCCACAACTCTGGTTCATACTTGGGAGAAATTCCAAAATGCCTGAAGGTACCACGTTCATCTGTACAAACAATAGTGCGCAAGTATAAACACCATGGAACCATGCAGCCTTCATACCGCTCAGGAAGGTGACACGTTCTGTCTCCTAAAGATGAACGTACTTTGGTGTGAAATGTGCAAATCAATCCCAGAACAACAGCAAAGGACCTTGTGAAGATGCTGGAGGAAACAGGTACAAAAGTATATATATCCGCAGTAAAAACCAGTCCTATATGGACATAACCTGAAAGGCCGTTCAGCAAGGAAGAAGCCACTGCTCCGAAACCTCCATTAAAAAAGCCAGACTACGGTTTGCAACTGCACATGGGGACAAAGATTGTGCTTTTTGGAGAAATGTCCTCTGGTCTGATGAAACAAAATGTTTACTGTTTGGCCATAATGACCATTGTTATGTTTGGAGGAAAAAAGGGGCGGCAGCATCATTTCGTGGGGGTGCTTTGCTGCAGGAGGGCCTGCTGCACTTCACAAAATAGATGGCATCATGAGGCAAGAAAATTATATGGATATATTGAAGCAACATCTCAAGACATCAGTCAGGAAGTTAAAGCTTGGTCGCAAATGGGTCTTCCAAATGGACAATGACCCAAGCATACCTCCAAAGTTGTGGAAAAATGGCCTAAGGACAACAAAGTCAAGGTATTGGAGTGGCCATCACAAAGCCCTGACCTCAATCCTATAGACAATTTGTTGGCAGAACTGAAAAAGCATGTGTGAGCAAGGCCTACATACCTGACTCAGTTACACCAGCTCTGTCAGGAGGATTGGGCCTAAATTCACCCAACATATTGTGGGAAGCTTGTGGAAGGCTACCCGAAATGTTTGACCATAGTTAAACAATTTAAAGGGCAATGCTACCAAATACTAATTGAGTGTATGTAAACTTCTGACCCACTGGTAATGTGATGAAAGAAATAAAAGCTGAAATAAGTCATTCTCTCTACTATTATTCTGACATTTCACATTCTTAAAATAAAGTGGTGATCCTAACTGACCTAAGACAGGGATTTGACTAGGATTAAATGTCAGGAATTGTGAAAAACTGAGTTTAAATGTATTTGGCGAAGGTGTATGTAAACTTCCAACTTCAACTGTAATTGTGATAACATAAGTTCTTGTGTGGTTTTTGTGTGTAAAATGTGAAGATGACATCATGCGAACCGTCATTCAATCATCAAATGTCAACATACATCAGTATTTCATCAACCATAATATGAATACTGTGAGTATTATTGTGATGCCACAGTTGTTCACATTTTGGGATAGTTTACATTCATTCATGATCCTTGAGTGAGAAGTAGCCTAGTCCCAAATCATGTTGGTGCTATCATGTCAACTCATTGTCGTCTTTGGCATGAAAAAGAGTGGCAAAGAGTGGCATGATGGCAAAAACAGACTGGTACCCAAACTAAGTGAGAAGGTATTGAAGTGTATTCCAGTTGTGCATATGTGAAATGTATGTATTCACGTGTAATAACTGAAAACTTAGACTAGCAGGGCCTTTATGAGTCCAACATCTCTGTAGTAATACAACATTACCTAACATTCATCAAACACAATCAGATTAACATGGGCATTCAACAGATCCTCTCTATTTAACAGTTTGAATAACAAGCAATGCAACGTTACTCTTGGTCATAACCTATAGACAGACACTTTATTGATTGTTGAAAACACCATTATAAGAAAAAGCCTCCTAAAACCTTGAACTGATATCTACGACTAATTTACTCTGCAAGTTTCATCAATGTACAATACTTATGAGTAGGCCTATGACGTGAACAGCAGCAATTGTGGAGGTCAAATATTTTCTACGATACATTGATCCAATGGTTGATGGTTCTGTATATATATGTATATAAATAGTTGTTAAATATCTGTAAACTTAATTCTCTGATATATTGTCTATATTTGTTGTGAATATAATATTAACTCCATGATTTAAAATTAAAACAATGGCCACCTTTACATAACTTACAGTATATATGGCTAATAGCAGTAAGCCAGATATTTGTAATTTCTTCCAGGAAAATGTGCTCCTCCTTTCCAAAAGTGCACTTGCCAATATATCCCAACAATGAGTGTACAACACAGCATTTGAATTTTTTGATTATTATATATTATTTTACTTAGTATTATTTCTATTACTATTTGTTATTATTGTTTCACTCACTTCTCTTTGACCTGCATTGTTGGAGCTCTGAGCATACGAATATCAATGTACCCTGCAAACACATCTAACCCTGTGCATGTGACTAATATATACACTCTGATTTAGATGTGTTTTTATGTTGGGCTATTACATTTATTACATACACTGAATGGATATCAACTTCGCATTTGAATTGTAAGAGAAGACAAATTGCCAAATCCTTAGCCTCAGTTGATGTTAAAGGAGCCTTAGCTTTAAATCATTAATATGCTTTCTGAGCTTTATAAATTGTCTCATTCAGTTGCTCTATATGTAATGCATCACCAGATGGTAAGAAAATTATCATCTGTATACTAGTACTTTGTTCTTACCACTTTCTTTATAAGTGATTAGCTTTCTCCATTAAATAATTTGAAAAGGCCTTTGGTTTGCATTAAATAATTTGGTCTGTAATAATATTTCATTTGGATAATAACTGTTATCTGGAGGCGATATATTTAACTATCATGAATGTTTGATATTTATAATAAATAAATATTGTGCTGCTGCTGTTTAACATGCTGATTTGAAAAGAGAGAGGGGGGAGAGAGAAAGAGAGAGATTTATTATTCCAGCTCCATTATTCCATTGCAAAGTTTCATAAGGACTTCTATGATATATGATCTATGTTACCAAATGGCTCTAATGTATTTTTAAAGATAAAGGCTAAATTTGTAGCAAACAACTGGGACAATTATAGTATATAATTATGACCCCATTTCTTTGGTCAAGACCTTGCATGATGGTATGTGTGTGTGGACAATCTCCTTAACACATTTTGGAGGAAAAGTTGTTGCCGGTTCTCCACATTTGGTATACATATTTCCACATCATTATGAAATAAAATAATCTGTTGTTTTCTTAAATTCGTCAAAAACATGGCCCAAAGCCTCTGATGCATATCTAACATTTCACTTGCTTCGATGTTATTGTTTGTGCTGCTGTATTTTCTTGCCAAGACCACGTTATAATAACAACCAACAGGTTAAGTGGCTCCAGTGAGTTGCTACATATTTAACTTGGCTTATTGGCTCACATGAGCTTAGAATGTTAGCATATGTGTACACAATTTACAGTGACTAACTTTTTAAGGCATTGTATCCTTACATGATAACAATAACAACAACAGCATTTGTAGGCCTATACATATTGTACATGTTTTGTTCATTAACAATGTAATAAATATATTATCCAGACATATATTCAAGTCTTGAAAAGATGCTGATAGCCATCTGTTTACAGCATGTCAAGTTAGCCTATACAATGAGTTCCTCAAGGGTGCCCATTGTGCTTTCCAGTTCCATCTCAGTCTCTGATTTGATCCTACATCCAACAATACATGATGTGTAGTTCCAGATGTGCTCTTCGTCTTAACCACATTCAGCTTACCTTGCTTGCTTCACTTTTCACAAAGCCCCTCAAGCAATGATTACAACCCTTCACATAGTCTGTGGATAGAAATGTGCTCAGATTGTGCTACTCCTGTTGGGTTCCACTGGACATCTGTGTTCCATCTGTACTTATGGCTGGAGCTGTGGTGCCAGTGTGACTAGGTTCACATTCAACAATAGATTCTCCCCCCTCGCCCAACTGTCTCATCCGCAGGTGAATCGACCCGTACGTCTTCCTGGGTTGGACAAAAGTCCTCTGGCGGTACAGCTCACCTTTGCATATGGACACCATTAGCAAGATGGACAAGAGCATTCCCCCTAGAGTCAACAGTCCCAGGCCTGCTATGATACACTTGTCGAGGTGCGAGCCCAGTTGTGCGTAGTACATCTCCAGTTTCTCCATCTGACGAGCTGACACCAGGTCTGGGTTGACCTTAGCCTCTCTGGGGATGGTATAGGCAATGATTACCAGTACTATTCCACCCACCAAGAACACCAGGGCAGATATGAATCCATAGTCGACAGAATGGTCATTGAAGTCAGTCACATGGCCCTCCTCAGACCGGGGTGACAGCTCATTTCGCTGGAAAGGCTGGGGTTGTGTCTGGTAGCCCCTATCATTAGACATGGGCCGATGAACACTCGAGCTGGCTGGGTCACTGAACCTCATCTCGTGCTCTTCTTCCTGATATGACGTGTTCTCGATTCCAGCTCTGGGCGCTGTCCGAGGACCTTGTCCCGGAGTTGTAGCGGCCTCGCAGGCAGCGCGCTTGTCCCCATCCCCCAAATCATGGAGCTCTACAGATTTCACAGACTCCATCGACATTCAGTGGATCTGCTCATGTCGTTAAATTATGCCACCCTTAATTATTTTGCTGAACACCTGCAGAAATTTATGAAATTATGAAATAGACATTGACATGTAGGCTTATTACGCATGCAGTGCCTGCCTCCCAAATTTGAATAGTCCACCATATTTAGTGAAATCTAAGTGTAATTTAAGTCGAAATATAATATTCTAGGTTAACAAAGGCCACAATATATTTCTTTAAATGAGATAGAATAACATATGCAGTCGTCACAAAACAATAAGTATTTCAAATTAAAGCGTTGAAGTGTGTAAACCTTGGTCATGGAGAGCGCATTCCTTAATCAGGAAAATCACTGCCTAGAAATGCACTATAATCACATTGAACGCTGGCAATGTTAACAATCCAAACCAGCATTTACTGATCCATGCAGGCTATTTTAATTATATGTATATTAAACACTTCACTGTTGATTCGCAGATTGTAGACTATTTATTTGGGAATAAATGCATCCCTCCAACCATTTAACCTCGATGGAACGCCACCATGTAGTGCTACTGCTGGTAACACAGATGCTCCGATTATCATTAAAAAGGGTGGAGAGTCAAAAAACGTTGATATATTATTAACAAGAACAACCTTTTTCATTATCATAATCATAGCTCATCTGCTAATTGTAGGCTACCAGATCTAGAGATTGACGAGAGTCTAGCTGTGTGACAATAGGCTGTAGGCTAAATATTTACCTCCAACAGTCGGCTACTGACACATTTTCTATATGAATTAGGCCTATATATCATGAAATCCCTTCAATTTTAACACACGATATAGGTTTTATAGTTTTTAAAAACAGTGCACAATCAACACTGGGATGACCTTGATGACCATCACAAAACGTTGCCTATTTATTAGATGAAATGTTACGTTTTAAGAGGTCGATATCTATATATAGGCCTATGCGTCAATGAATCAAAGAGGACAAATATTCAACAATAATCACATTAGCCTACAATACTATAACAAACATCCTATGCATAAAAAAAACAAACGGCTGACTCCTCTCTTGATATATCAATATTAAACACAATAAAGAAAAACCTACCCCAGGTGTTGATGCACCAGTGATAAGATTTTTTTTGTACAAAGATGCCAGTTGCGAGTGAGACGGAAAGACCTCGAGAGCGACTGGCCATGCGCAAACAAACAGCGCCGTGAAATTGGTGGTTGAAGGCGAGCGCATCGCTTCAGTCGGTAGTAGAGCCTTCAGTCATATTAAAAGCATAACCTGCACACACAGAGCTGTAACTACATATGAGTACGAGATCCGGACCTGGGTCATTTTTCCTCATTTGTAAAAAATAAAATAAAACTATATATAGCCTGTTTATATTTGATACACAATCAAGAAATCAATTACGGATCAACATCTAAATATTATGCCCAGCATTGATCAAAGTTCAGAACGCTTATAGGCCTATTCTTGATCGGACTGAGTTTCTAATCACGCCTGTCTCTTTGTGAACGAGTAGAATCATTCGTTTTGCTCGTCTGCTTCCCCCGGATTTGCCTTTTTTAGCAGCACATTCACCCCTCTCTCAATCGGCTTCCTCCGAGGGCCTGAGACGTGAAACGACCTAGCCTACCCCAGCTCGCAGTCGGCTCAAGTTTGTAGCCTGTCATGATTCACACGTGTTATTTAATTACACAGATAGAACAATGAGACAAAAATTCCACCGGATGTATAAATGTAAAGCATTCCCTTGGCTTTTCCACTCACTACAAAACTTAGTCCACTCTGCAGTCGGAGAAGATGTAACGAGATGGATTACATTGTATCTCAATACAATTTTCTGTTCCCAAAACTAAAATCTGTTACGAACAGAGTAAACTAAGTTTTGTAGACCTTACGCTTTGCCAAAGTTTCAAAAGATTGCGTTGTTTTGAAGGAGTGCAAATGCGAATTTAGTTATTACACACGCGCACTTCACAAAGTAGGCGTTCCCTAATGGTAATATGCAAATATATGACAGAACGCGCCAATACGATCTCTCTACCTCTGCTTGGCTCCGCCCATATCCTTGCTTGTTCTTCCACTCATTTGTTACCATTTGAAATGACAGGCTGTGGTCTTTCGTGGTTTATTTATTCATTTATTTGCTTGTATCATGACGTGTGAAAAATGTAACGTGGCAAAGTTATAACTTGACATTTGAATACATTCAGCACTATTTGCAAGCGTGCTGCTCAATTTGAGGTGCAACTCATTTAAATAAACTTTTGTGGACGACCTCCAGATGCTTCTTCAGGTTTGATGTGGTGTTTCTGGACAAAGAGATCAATGCTGCCTTTGCAGAGTTTGCATTTGACTAAAATGTTGTTCTCTTTCTCCTCGATTAACTCAAAATAATGGGACCATATTCACAAGGAAAATGTTAAGTGGGGTAACAACACAGCTTTAAGACAGTATGAATTCTGTTAGCATTAGACAAGGCTTTAAAAATATATATATAACACGTCGGTAGAGATATGCTTCTGAAAGTAATATACAGCTTACTTGAAAAAGTAACGAATAATATTACAATATGTGAAGACAGTAACTCGTTATATTACTCTGTTACTCATAAAAGTAATAAAACTGTAAGTAATATATTACCCCTAACACTGGTCCCAAGCTATTCTATTGAAATTTGTCTATTTTTCCACATTCAAACTTGGAGATGGAACTTTGTGTTGTGTATTGTTTTGGAATAACTGGCAACATCATTGCTTAAACAGCAAATGTGAGAAAGTTTCTGATATTCTAAGAATATGGCAACTATGTTCTGAGTACATTTCAGAAGCAAACACCACCACCTGGGCCATGTTTCGGCAACAGTCCCGTTAGTTCTCTTATAAACTGCTTGCACAGACAACTTATATTTGGATGATTTAGCTTATTCATTATTCATAATTAATTAATCATTATCGTTTTGGTTCATGCATGTGACCGACCAATACCTCACAAGGTTTCTTCTCTCCAAGTTGAGACGCTGAAACTGAGATATCCCTTTCATTCTCAAAACAAGGTTCTGGGCATACTGACAAATTGCAGATATCGATAGTGAGGATTCCTCCGAAGCACGATCAATCAGTCACTTACATAAATCCAGAAATTGGTCATTAGAAAAGTACAAACATAACATTTTCCATCACACAGTTTGTGTTTTATGCCAATTAATATAGCTGTGGATTGACTGCATTATTTGAATGTAATGTTGGCATATAGGCAGTTATTTTTAAAAAATGTATGGAATCATTCCTCTCATACTGTCTGGCTAACTAACATACAGTACAGCTAAATACTTCAAATTCATTATTTTACATAGTATCTCATCACAGCACTGGCAAACCATGGCTGACCAACTCCCTGACCAAAAGACTGACATTTAGACCATCGTAAGAAGGTTCATGTCCATTTTAGTATTCTAATTCCTAACTCTATGGCGGTAATTCACTCACAACACAGATTAACATTTTCAGGTTCTCTCACAGCGTTCCCGCCTCAGAGTGAGCGGTGGTGGTGCAAGGGGAGACATAACGTTAGCCAGTCTCTCGACAGTTGCCTTCTAAGAGCGAGAAACAAACAAAATGGAAATCCCCTCACCGTCCTCACGGCGTCCCGCCGTGGCTAAGAGTTGAGTATATTTGCCAACTACAATTTATATTAGCTAGTTATAGAGTGGCGAAGAGGAGGAGGACCTCAGCGGACCCTTTGTGTCCGGAAGTAATTCACCCCTTCATTTTTATCATTGCACTCTGTGGAGTTACTATTTTCTCGTGTCAATTCACTCGTGACATTCCTGGATTACTCATTATATTAATAAAGTTGGATTTAAATAACAAATATGATTGTCCATAAAAAAAAAGGTTAAGGGTATAAGACCGTGTACATATCTGGCTGTGTTGGCAAAATCACAACATATCCCATCAAGCCATGGTCGAGGGGAGAGGCTGCCCATTGTCACAGTTCCAAGACAAGTCAGAAACGTCCAGTTACCCTACGCCAATAACATGAAACTTGAATCCATGTTAGGTATCTGGGGTGGTAGGTAGCCTAATGGTTAGAGCGTTGAGCCAGTAACCGAAAGGTTACTAAATTGAATCCCTGAGCTGACAAGGTAAAATCTGTTGTTCTGCTCCTGAACAAAGCAGTAAACCCACTGTTCCCCGGTAGGCTGTCATTGTAATAAAGAATTTGTAATTAACTGACTTGCCTAGTTAAATAAAAGGTAAAATAAAAACATTGTCTTATGACATACAGTTAAAGTTGGAAGTTTATATACACCTTAGCCAAATACATTTAAATTCAGTTTTTCACATTCCTGACATTTAATCAGAGTAAAAATTCTGTGTCTTAGTTCAGTCAGGATCACCACTTTATTTTAAGAATGTGAAATGTCAGAATAATAGTAGAGAAAATTCTTTATTTCAGCTTTTATTTATTTCATCACATTCCCAGTGGGTCAGAAGTTTACATACTACACTCAATCAGTATTTGGCAGCATTGACATTAAATTGTTTGACTTGGGTCTAACGTTTCAGGTAGCCTTCCACAAGCATCCCACAATAAATTGGGTGAATTTAGGCCCATTCCTCCTGACAGAGCTGGTGTAACAGTCAGGTTTGTAGACCTTCTTGCTAGCACACGCTTTTTCAGTTCTGCCCACACATTGTCTATAGGATTGAGGTCAGGGCTTTGTGATTGCCACTCCAGTACCTTGACTTTGTTGTCCTTAAGCCATTTTGCCACAACTTTGGAGGTCTGCTTTGGGTTGTTGTCCATTTGGAAGACCCATTTATACGACCAAGCTTTAACTTCCTGACTGATGTCTTGAGATCTTGCTTCAATATATCCACATCATTTTCCTACCTCATCATGCCATCTATTTTGTGAAGTGCACCAGTCCCTCCTGCAGCAAAGCACCCACCACAACATGATGCAGCCATCCCCATCCTTCACGGTTGGGATGGTGTTCTTCGACTTGCAAGCCTCCCCCATTTCCTGCCAAACATAACGATGGTCATTATGACCAAACAGTTCTATTTTTGTTTCATCAGACCAGAGGACATTTCTCCAAAAAGTATAATCTTTGTACCCATGTGCAGTTGCAAACCGTAGTCTGGTTTATTTAATGGCTGTTTCGGAGCAGTGGCTTCTTCCTTGCTGAACGGCCTTGATTGATTTTCACATTTCACACCAAAGTACGTTCATCTCTAGGAGACAGAGCACGTCTCCTTCCTGAGCGGTATGATGGCTGTGTGGTCCCATGGTGTTTATTATTGCGTACTATTGTTCGTACAGATTAACATGGTACCTTCAGGTGTTTGGAAATTGCTCCCAAAGATGAACCAGACTTGTGGAGGTCTACAATTTTTTTTCTGAGGTCTTGGTTAATTTCTTTTGATTTTCCCATGATGTCAAGCAAAGAGGCACTGGGTTTGAAGGTAGGCCTTGAAATACATCCACAGGTACACCTCCAATTGACTCAAATGATGTCAATTAGCCTAACAGAAGCTTCTAAAGCCATGACATCATTTTCTGGAATTTTCCAGGCTGTTTAAAGGCACAGTCAACTTAGTGTATGTAAACTTCTGACCCACTGGAATTGTGATACAGTGAATTATAAGTTAAATAATCTGTCTGTCAACAATTGTTGGAAAAATTACTTGTAGATGTCCTAACCGACTTGCCAAAACTGTAGTTTGTTAGCAAGAAATTTGTGGAGTGGTTGAAAAACGAGTTTTAATGACTCCAACCTAAGTGTATGTATACTTCCAACTTCAACTGTATATTTAGCAAAAATAATTGTCAACTAATTTCTTAGTTACATGATTGTATAACTAGCAAAGGTGTTTTGAAGTTGAGGGTGCAGTATTTATGAAGTTTGGCAATGAGAATGAAAACTAGCATAGTTCAGCAAGTTAAGCCAGGGATAAGCCATGTGTCACGCCTTGGTCATTGTATTTTGGTTTTTGTTAATTGTTTGGGTAGGCCAGGGTGTGACATGGGTTTATATGTTGTATTTCATATTGGGGTTTGTATTAATTGGGAGTGTGTATTATTAGGGGTGTGTCTAGTTAGGCTTGGCTGCCTGAGGCGATTCCTAATTGGAGTCAGCTGATTCTCGTTGTCTCGGATTGGGAACCGTATTTAGGCAGCCTGAGTGCGCGTTGTATTTCGTGGGTGATTGTACCTGTCTCTGTGTTAGTCACCAGATAGGCTGTATTAGTTTCACTCGTTTGTTGTTTTCGTATTTTCAGTTATTTCATGTACCGCTATTTTCTTCATTAAAAGTCATGAGTAACCTACACGCTGCATTTCGGTCTGACTCATTTCAAACAGCAGACGAAATTCATTACAGAATCACCCACCACCATTCACAGACCGAGCAGCGTGTGAACTGGCAGGATCTGAAGGAGGACGTTATGGACAACAGAAGCAAGGAGTATACTACGTGGGAGGAAATCGACAGGTGGGCGGCCGACCCAGAGCGAGTGCAGGAGCCCGCCTGGGATTCCCTACAGCAATGCGAAGAGGGCTATACACGGATGGAATCGAAAAGGAAAGCACGGCTATACAGAGCGAAAACCGTAGGTAACGGGGGAAAGCGCAGAGAGAGAGTGGCAGAGTCAGGAGTCAGACTTGAGCCTACTCTCCCTGTTAATTGTGAGGAGCAGCAATATGAGGACTTCTGGTCTTGGGAGATGATATTAGACGGAAAAGGACCCTGGGCGCAGCCGGGAGAATATCGCTGTCCCAAGGAGGAAATAGAAGTAGCTAAAGCGGAGAGGCGCGAGTATGAGGAGGCAGCACTGCGACGCAGTTGGAAACCGGAAACTCACCCCAAAAAATTTATTGGGGGGGGCTAAAAGGGAGAATAGTTATGCCAGGTAGGAAACCTGCGCATACTCCCTGTGCTCACCGTTGGGCTAGAGAGACCGGGCAGGCACCGTGTTATGCTATGGAGCGCACGGTGTTTCCAGTGCGGGTGCAGAGCCAGCTGCGACTCATACCAGCCCTTCCTATTGGCCGGGCTAGAGTGGGCATCGAGCCAGGTAAGCTTGGGCAGGCTCGGTGCTCAAGAGCTCCAGTGCGCCTGCACTGTCCGGTCTATCCAGAGCCACCTCTACACACCAGTCCTCCGGTAGCAGCTCCCCGCACCAGGCTTCCTGTGCGTGTCCTCGCGCCAGTACCACCAGTTCCAGCACCACGCACCAGTCCTCCAGTGCGCCTCGCCTGTTCAGCACAGCCAGTGCTTTTCTCCCCTCCTGTGCTATCGGAGTCTCCAGCCTGTTTAGCGCAGCCAGAGCCTTTCTCCTCTCCTGCGCTGCCGGAGTCTCCTGTCTGTCCAGCGCCACCAGTGCTACCAGTCGGCCCAGCGCGTCCAGTGCGCATCGCCTGTTCAGCACAGCCAGTGCTTTTCTCCTCTCCTGCACTGTTGGAGTCTCCCGCCTGTGTAGCGCAGCCAGAGCCTTTCTCCTCTCCTGCGCTGCCGGAGTCTCCTGTCTGTTCAGCGCCACCAGTGCTCCCTGTCTGCCCAGCGCTGCCAGTCAGCCCAGCGTCACCAGTCTGCCAGGATCCACCAGAAGTGCCAGTCTGCCAGGATCCGCCAGAAGTGCCAGTCTGCCAAGATCTTCTAGATCGGCCAGACAACCTGAATCATCCAGTTCCACCAGCCAGCCAGGATTTACCGGAGCCTACTACCTGCCTGAGCTTCCTCTCAGTACTGAGCTTCCTCTCAGTACTAGGCTTCCTCTCTGTACTGGGCTGCCTCTCAGTACCGGGCTTCCCCTCAGTACCGGGCTGCTTCGGTCTCGGGCTGCCCCTCTGTCCCGGGCTGCCCCTCTGTCCCGAGCTGCCCCTCTGTCCCGAGCTGCCCCTCGGTCCCGAGCTGCCCCTCGGTCCCGAGCTGCCCCTCAGTTATGTGGGGATCAGGGTGAGGACTATTAGGCCATGGTCGGCGGAGAAGGTGGATTATCCTAGGACGCGAAGGGGAGGAACTAGGACATTTATGGAGTGGGGTCCACGTCCCGAGCCAGAACCGCCACCATGGACAGACGCCCACCCGGACCCTCCCTATGCTCTTGAGGTGCGTCCCGGTGTCCGCACCTTAGGGGGGGGTTCTGTCACGCCTTGGTCATTGTATTTTGGTTTTTGTTAATTGTTTGGGTAGGCCAGGGTGTGACATGGGTTTATATGTTGTATTTCGTATTGGGGTTTGTATTAATTGGGAGTGTGTATTATTAGGGGTGTGTCTAGTTAGGCTTGGCTGCCTGAGGCGATTCCTAATTGGAGTCAGCTGATTCTCGTTGTCTCGGATTGGGAACCGTATTTAGGCAGCCTGAGTGCGCGTTGTATTTCGTGGGTGATTGTACCTGTCTCTGTGTTAGTCACCAGATAGGCTGTATTAGTTTCACTCGTTTGTTGTTATCGTATTTTCAGTTATTTCATGTACCGCTATTTTCTTCATTAAAAGTCATGAGTAACCTACACGCTGCATTTCGGTCTGACTCACTTCAAACAGCAGACAAAATTAATTACACCATGAGATAATTCAGAAAGTTAACATGACCTTTGTGAATGATGAAGCTTTTATGTGCTTTTTTTTGATGATATCTCTGTGCAAATTGCCATCGATAAAATGCAATTGTGTTAGTTGTCTGTAGCTTATACCTGCCCATACCATAACGCCACCGCCACCATGGTGCACTCTGTTCACAATGTTGACATCAGTAAACCGCGCATCCACACGATGCCATACCCGTGGGCTGCGGTTGTGAGGCCGTTTGGATGTACTACCAAATTCTCTAAAACAATGTTGGAGGTGGCTTATGATAAAAAAAATAACATTAAATTCTCTGGTAATAGCTATTGTGGACATTTCTGTATTCAGCATGCCAATTGCACGTTCCCTCAAAACTTGAGACCTCTGTGGCATTGTGTTGTGTGACAAAACCGCACATTTTATAGTAGCATTTTATTGTCGCCAGCCCAAGATGCAACCGTGTAATGATCATGCTGTTTAATCAGTTTATTGTTATGCCACACCTGTCAGGTGGATGGATTATATTGGCAAAGAAATGCTCACTAACAGGGATGCAAATAAATATTAGCAATTCTTTTTAGAGAAATAAGCTTTTTCTGCATATTGAACATTTCTGGGATCTTTTATTTCTGCTCATGAAACATGGAACCAACACTTTACGTGTTGCGTTCATTTTTTGTTCAGTGTATTTAGGCTTGCCATAACAAAGGCTTTAAATATTTATTGACTCAAGACATTTCAGCTTTTTTGAGGCTCAGTGTATCACACCGTGTGTCAGCTGGTTGCAGGAGGATTTAATATGTGCCCTGGTGTTTAAATCCACAGGATGAATAGCTATTCCCAGAGCATAACATATGCCCACAGGCAATCTGAGATCCATCCCTCCCTTCTCCCCACTCCTTTCCCTCCCACTCTCTATCTGTCCTTACACAGCCAGTCAATGACCTAGGAAGCCATCTAAACCCCTGAGGACACATTCACCCCAGCTGGGGTTTCAACAGCACTGGGCTAGATGGAACCACAAAGCTTTTTATCATTTGGTCCCAGTCTTAACACCACACATTACATCGAGTTACTGGATATGAGAGGCTCTTCTTCTTGCTGTTGGCATCTGTGAAGAGGAGGAGCAGGACGGGAGAGTTTGGGGAATGTGAGTCAGCCATGTGATTACTCGCATTGATTTCCGTTACATCTGCTCCGTCCCACTCCATCATTAAGGGAGAGGGCTCCCACAGCGAATTGACAATTCCAATTTAGCAACTTTCAAGAGATTGATTATGTATATTTGGTTGGATGTTGGAGAGACAACAGTACAGCAGGTAGGTGATCCACTAGGGTTGAACCATCCTGTAGTTGCAAAACACAGAGGTAACACCTAGGCCTACTGTAACATGTACAGTGGGGTAAAAAAGTATTTAGTCAGCCACCAATTGTGCAAGTTCTCTAACTTAAAAGGATGAGAGAGGCCTGTAATTTTCACCATGTGTACACTTCAACTATGACAGACAAAATGAGCAAAAAAATCCAGGAAATCACATTGTAGGATTTTTAATTAATTAATTTTTGCATTGTCTGTCTGTTCTGCCCCCGTTTTACACTACTGCTACCCTCAGGTTATTATCAAGTTTTAGATAATAACCTGAGAGTAGCAGTAGTGTAAAACGGGAGGGGGGGGGGGACAAAACAGACAGACAATGCAAATAGTCTGGGTAGCCATTTGATTAGTTGTTCAGCAGAATTATGGCTTGGGGGTATTTGTATTTATTATGGATCCCAATTAGCGTCTGCCAAAGCAGCAGCTACTCTTCCTGGGGTCCAGAAAAATTAAGGCAGTTTATACAATAAGAAACCTTTTGGACCTAGACTTGGTACCGCTTGCCGTGCGGTAGGAGAGAGAAGAGTCTATGACTAGGGTGGCTGGAGTCTGACAATTTGTATTGCCTTTCTCTGACACTGCCTGGTAGAGGACCTGGATGGCAGGAAGCTTGGCCCCAGTGATGTACTGGGCCGTACACATTACTCTCTGTAGTGCCATGCGGTCGGAGGCCGAGCAGTTGCCATACCAGGCAGTGATGCAACCAGTCAAGATGCTCTCAATGGTGCAGCTGTAGAACCTTTTGAGGATCTGAAGACCCATGCCAAATATTTTCAGTCTCCAGAGGGGGAATAGGCTTTGTCATGTCCTCTTCACAACGGTCTTGGTGTGTTGGACCATGATAGTTTGTTGGTGATGTGGACACCAAGGAACTTGAAGCTCTCAACCTGCTCCACTACAGCCCCGTCAATGAGAATGGGTGCGTATTCGGTCCTCCTTTTCCTGGAGTCCACAATCATCTCCTTTGTCTTGATCACATTCAGGGAGAGGTTTTTATCCTGGCACCAAACGGCCAGGTCTCTGACCTACTCCCTATAGGCTGTCTCATCGATATTGTGATCAGGCCTACCACTGGTGTGTTGTCGGCAAACTTAATGATGGTTGTTGGAGTTGTGCCTGGCCATGCAGTCATGGGTGAACAGGGAGTACAGGAGGGGACCGAGGGACCCACGTGTTGAGGATCAGCGTGGCGGATGTGTTATTACCTACCCTTACCACCTGGGAGTGATCCGTCAGGTAGTCCAGCATCCAGTTGCAGAGGGAGATGTTTAGTCCCAGGGTCCTTAGCTTAGAGATGAGCTTTGAGGGCACTATGATATTGAACGCTGAGCTGTAGTCAATGAATAGCAGGAACTCTTTTTGTCCAGGTAGGAAAGGGCATTGTGGAGTGCAATAGAGATGGCATCATCTGTGGATCTGTTGGTGGGGTATGCAAAGTGTTGTGGGTCTAGGGTTTCTGGGATAATGGTGTTGACATAAGCCATGACCAGCCTTTCAAAGCATTTCACGACTACAGATGTGAGTGCTATGGGTCGGTAGTCATTTATGCAGGTTGCCTTAGTCCCTGTGCCCAAGAATACTATGGTGGTCTGCTTTAAACATGTTTTTATTACAGACTGGTTGAACATGTCAGCTGGGCAGCACCTGCTCAGAGTACACATCCTGGTAATCTGTCTGGCCCTGCGGCCTTGTGAATGTTGACCTGTTTAAAAGGTCTTACTTACATCGCTATGGAGAGCGTGATCACACAGTCGTCCGGAACAGCTGATGCTTTAGTGTTGCTTGCCTCGAAGCGAGCATAGAAGTAATTTAGCTCATTTGGTAGGCTCGTGTAACTTGGCAGCTCGCAGCTGTGCTCCCCTTTGTAGTTTGTAATAGTTTGCAAGCCCTGCCACATCCGACAATCGTCGGAGCCAGTGTAGTACGATTCAAATCTTAGTCCTGTATTGACGCTTTGCCTGTTTGATGGTTCGTCTGAGGGAATAAAGGGATATCTTATAAGCGTCTGGGTTACAGTTCTGCTCCTTGAAAGCGGCAGCTCTACCCTTTAGCTCAGTGCGGATGTACTCTGTAATCCATGGCTTCTGGTTAGGGTATGTTGGTAGGTCACTGTGGGGATGACGTCATCGATGCACTTATTGATGAAGCCAGTGACTGATGTGGTGTACTCCTCAATACCATAGGATGAATTCTGGAACATATTCCAGTCTGTGCTAGCAAAACAGTCCTGTAGCTTAGCATCTGCGTCATCTGACCACTTCTTTATTGACCGAGTGCTTCCTGCTTTAGTTTCTGCTTGTAAACAGGAATCAGGAGGATTTGCCAGATTTGCCAAATGGAGGGCGAGCTTTGTACGTGTCTCTGTCTGTGGAGTAAAGGTGGTCTAGAGATATTTTTCCTCTGGTTGCACATTTAACATGCTGGTAGAAATGAGGTAAGACGGATTTAAGTTTCCCTGCATTAAAGTCCCCGCCCACTAGGAGCGCTGCCTCTGGATGAACGTTTTCCTGTTTGCTTGTGGCCTTATACAGCTCATTGAGTGCGGACTTAGTACCAGCATCGGGTTGTGCTGGTAAATAGACTGCTATGATAAATATAGATGAAAACTCTCTTGGTAAATAGTATGGTCTACAGTTTATCATGAGATACTCTACCTCAGGCAAGCAAAACCTTAAGACTTCCTTTAAACCTCTACGGGATTGGTGTCCCTAAACTGGGACGGTTGTTGCTAACATGTGCTAATGTGACTAGAATGAGGTTGTATACAACAGCCAACTTTCCGGAACATAGACATGTCTTATAAATGTGCAGAAAGCTTACATTCTTGTTAATTTAACTGCAGTTTCCAATTAACAGTAGTTTTTACAGTGAAAAATACCATGCAATTGTTTGAGGAGAGTGCACAAGAACAAAAAACTTTTATCACTGCAACTGGTTTGACTCATTCTCCTCTGAAGGTAAATAATGCACTGACACTCCGTAATCTTTCTCCAATTTGTCATCCTGAGGGTGCTAGAGACACAATGTAGCATAGTTTTGAAAATGGATAAACTTAATCTATTACCATAGCATTTTTGCATGCTCTCTATAGTTATGTACTTAAATCTATCAATTGACACTTTGGGAAAACTCCTGGCAGACTTAATACAAAATATTGTGCAGTAATGTAATTCTTCACTGGATCAGTCTGAAACGTTGCACACACTGCTGCTATCTGGTGGCCAAAATCTAAATTACACAGACTTTTATCTGAAAGTATGGCCTTCTGCATTTCAAAGATGGAACAAAAAAAGAGAATGCATGTTTTTTGTTTGTATTATCTTTTACCAGATCTAATGTTTTATATTTTCCTACATGAATTGAACTTTTTCACAAACTTCAAAGTGTTTTCCTTTCAAATGGTATCAAGAATATGCATATCCTTGCTTCAGGTCCTGAGCTAGAGGAGGTTAGATTTGGGTATGTTAGGCTAAAATAATAAAAAAGGGTCCGATCCCTAGATTTCGTGCACCAGCTGTTGTTAACAAATATACACAGAACTCCACCCCTTGTCTTACTGGATGCAGCTGTTCCATCTTACCAATGCTGCGTAAACCCTCCGGCTGTATTTTATCCATGTCGTCGTTCTGCCACTACTCGGTGAACATAAGATATGACTTCGTTTTATGTCCCGTACTAAAACACTATCATCTAAAGCAGTTATTCCGAGTCCACTGCCATGTCTTTATGAAGATTGTGTTTGCACATTTCTGTCGCTCAATGCACTTCAAACTCCTCTATTGCAATAAGGCAGGTCAGAAATACTGTTGGTCAGGAGCATGCATCTTTTAACTGCCCTCTGTGTACAGTCAAGCAACCTTTCTTGTAATCTGTACTCTTCAGTCACCTTAGGGGAAATGTAAAGAAGCATGAGATGGTGGCATGCCCATTTTTAAGAGTTGTGATTACCGCACAAATGCATACTCATTTAATTCACACAAGAGTAGGACACACCAAGTGAGTGTTAGGTCAGGTTTCTGTGATGACATTGTCTGTCAGCAAACTAATAACTCCCCTGCCACTAGCTCAGATGACTTAAATGAAGAATGTCCTGGCCAGAGCACAGAAATAGATGATGCTTCAGACAATGGTGAATTGAGGAATCAGCTGAAACAAAATGGAACTTTACTTTAGAAAAATGCAGTCTTTCCTTCATGTGTCAGATACAGCTACAAGAAATCGTTGAACACTTAAATCAGATTTTCTCCAAGTCTCAACCATTAATCAAGGAGGCAATTAACGATGTATTGCAGAAGCATGACCACACTATTAGTGATACTACCCTTAATGAAGTTGTCAGTGCGGTCATAGACAGTAATATTCTTGTCAGTGGTAGTGCTGAAGGTGCACAGTTGTTATCTTCCAAGAGGAGAAAAACATTTGTTGAGAGAAACTATCCCATGGTAACGCCATTTAGACTTTGAGCAACCTGCACACACAATTTTGTATGTTCCAATACTTTAGATTCTTCAATAACTGTTTAAAAACACTGATATTCTAAGCAAGATCTCAGCAGCAAATATTGAGCCAAGTCACTACATGTCCCACAAAGAGGGTTCATATTTCCATGAAAATGACATTCTCAACAGGAGAACTTAAACTGTCACTCCAGCTGTATATTGATGATTTTGAAATTCCTAACCAACTTGGCATATGCAGACAAATTCACAAACTATCAGCAGTATACTGGATCCATTCCAATCTATCCAGTAAATATAAAATCAGCCTCACACACTTAACAGCTTGCTGCAATGTGTAAAGTGACAGACCTCAAAGTATGGTTACGCGGCTATACTTGTACCATTATTACATGACATTCGTTCTCTTGAATAGAATGGTGTTTTTTATTGATTGGGGGGTTGGGGGTAATAGTCTTTTAGAGCAGAGTATGTTTGTAGATTCTGTATGGCCACCAACAAACAGATTCAGTCCAATAAGGATAATTTAGCCTGAGAACTAAAGCCTGTTGAGCTGTCTCTTTGCCTTAAAAGAGATGATTCACCTTAAGTACTTCACTTTTGATTATTTAAACAGGAAGATAGCATTGTTTCCATATCAGCACACAGACAAAGTTGATAGACCACAGCTCATTCCCAAGACTTTCACCTATAAAGGTACAATAGGACGAATGGACATGAGGGTGATGGTTCATGGGCAGTTTTGATGGACTTGAAAAAAGTGGTAGAATTGGCTTGTGTCCTGTGTTTACATATGAGACCATTGAGTATTTGCAGTGTAAAATTAGTGACCATAGACAGATTCTTAAAGAGATCTTCCCTGAGTATAGACTTCGCCATAAACATCACTATGTCGAGCACTATCCCAACCTTAAGTGTTTTGGACCCTTGGTGCACCTCTGGACTATGCGGTTTGAGGGCAAATATTGTTTCTTCAAAAGTATTGTACCCGACACGCAGAATTTTAAGAACATTTTGAAGACATTGGCAAGCAGACACGAGTACCTGATGGCTTATCTCAGTCCGCCATCATTTTTCACACCACAGACCCAAACATCTAATGTCTATCCTAGTTTCACCACTACATTGGGGGAGAGACGACTATCAACACAATCTGCACTACATCGAAGGTCACCGTTGATGGCACAGACTATGCCCCTGGATAGTTTGTGTCAGTTGGAGTAGGTGGGGGGGCTGCCTCAGTTCTGCAAAATTGCTCATATATATCTCTTGTGAATAACAATGTTTATTTTCTATGCAGTCATTTTGAGTCATGGTATGTAGAACATCCTTGTTCCTATGAGCTATCATCTACACAAGTTAGCCTGTCTGTCCAATTGCAATCTGAGTTCAACGACACTGTCACCTTTTCTGCATACAACATTGATGTCCAGTTGCTGTTGACCCCCAAGAAGTTCATTCGAGTGAGAAAAATGTTGAACAGTTTATGGTGTGTCATTATTTGTTTAATGAAGTGTTACCATTTGTATTGTTTTGATATTCCAAGTGCAACCTCTCAATTCGTGGATGTCATTATGGCAGCCCCCTGCACCTCTCCAATTCAGAGGGGTTGGGTTAAATGCAGAAAATACATTTCAGTTGAATAAATTCAGAAGTACAACTGACTAATGTTAGAGTTGCGTCAATTCGAATCTGGTATCAGGATAAATATGACATTGAGTCACCGATTGTATACTATGTATTTTTTAACTAAGCAATAAGTGCCATGAGGCCGAAGGAATTGTCTGTAGAGCGCAGAGAAAGGTTTCCAAAAACAGTGGCCAAAAACACAAATGGAAGAAGTTAGGAAGCACCAAGACTCTTCCTAGAGCTAGGAGCCCGGCCAAACTGAGCAATCAGGGGCCCTGGTCAGGGTTCCTCTGGAGATGGGAGAACCTTCCAGAAGGACAACCGTCTCTGCAGCGCTCCACCAATTAGACCTGTATGGTAGAGTGGCCAGACAGAAGCCACTCCTCCATAAAAGGCACATGATAGCCCGCTTGGAATTTGCCAAAAGGCATAGAAAAGACTCTCAGACCATAAGAAACAAGATTCTCAGGCCTGATGAAACCAGGATTGAACTCTTTGTCTGAATGCCGAGCGTCACGTATGGAAGAAACCTGGCGCCATTCCTACGGTGAAGCATGGTGATGGCTGCATCATGCTGTGGGGATGTTTTTCAGCAGCAGGGACTGGGAGACTAGTCAGGATCGAGGGAAAGATGGAGCAGAGTAGAAAATTCCTTGATGAAAACCTGCTCCAGAGCGCTCAGGACCTCAGACTGGGGCGAAGGGTCACCTTTCAACAAGACAATGACCCTAAGCACACAGCCAAGACAACGCAGGAGTGGCTTCAGGACAAGTCTCAATGTCCTTGAGCGGCCCAGGCATGGCTCGGACTTGAACCCGATATCACATCTCTGGAGAGACCTGAAAATAGCTGAGCAGCGACACTCCCCATTTAACCTGACGGGGCATGAAATGATCTGCAGAGAAGAATAAACTCCCTAAATACTGGTGTGCCATTCTTGTAGCGTCATACCCAAGACGACTCGAGGCAGTAATCGCTGCCAATGGTGCTTTAACAAAGTACTGAGTAAAAGGGTCTAAATACTTATGTAAAATCTCTAAAAGACTGTTTTTAATTGGTCATTATGGGGTGTTGTGTGTAGATTGAGGACAAAAATGTAATCCATTTGAGAATAAGACTAACTTAATAACAAAATGTGGAAAAAGACAAGGGGTAGGAGTACTTTCTGAATGCACTGTATATAAAATATATATAATTTCCCCTCATTTTAAACTCTCCCCTAATTGTAGTAAACTAATGGACCACACTTAGGCTACTACTTCTAATTTATAAATTTCACGGACCTAGTATATTTTACAATCGTTTTTGATTTTAATCCTATCCTTCAGCTACCCTCAACCTCTCCCATCAATCTCTGAAGACCATCTAGTTTTGATTTCAATTAGAATTTTGTTTGCCAAATAAGTTGCACTCTCATTTCCATTGACAGTAGCGGGTGGGGAATGAGAAACAGAGGAGAAAGAGAAGAGACAGAAAAAGAGGGTTCTACTTAAGCTATATGGAATTGTTGAGGTCATAACCAAGGATCATTTAGCCATTTGATTTTGAATGAAAGACCACTTGATTTAAAAAAAGAAAAAAAAGTGGGCCTTATTGCCATTAGCCCACACAAACGCATTGAATAACATTACATGGAACAAGAGAGTTCCCACCAAAAACCTAAAGGAAGTTTGTTCTAAAGCGTCCGTCAAATATTGGAGAAAAAGAGAATCAGGAAACAAAAAATATTTAACCCCTTATTTTAGACACTAAACAGTCTCCATACATATTTCCATTAATTTTTTAAACTGATACCGGGGGACCTTCAGGTGAGTCTTGCGAGGCCTAAAGCAAAACAACCGACATGTACGTGTTCGTGAGAGTCTCACCTTTGCACCAAGGGGTCATATTAGTGTGTAGCCCTACACTACGGCTGTATTGACTTCAGACGAGTCCCAAGATACTGTTTTTGCTCTACCCCCACAAGCATGAATAGTTTAAAGGCCAAACCGTTCAGACGCTAGAGACGATTTTGTGAGAAGACCGATTTTCAGGATGTCTCATGGTCTGACAAAAACCGCTCTAGCTCTGTTACCTTTCACCTCAGAAGTGCGACAGAGGAGGATAAGGTCGATTGAGACAAATCCAAAGCAAAAAACGAATTGAAACAGATTGTGGATTTTTATTATGCTAATTAGATTCAAGGGGGCTCAGACATAGACCTTAGAACACAGGCAGAGCATCAGCTAGCTATGTGAATACGATTTCTCTGTGAAAACGAAAACTGTATTTATCATTATGGATATCAAGGCAATCTGAGGATACCTACTTTTTAGTGTTCATGTTATTTCATCTTGCAGAAATCTGTATCTACAATTTTTGGAAAATGTACATTTATGGGAATCATCGATTGTCCAGACATATCCCATTATGCTGGGATAAATTTATATCCACTCAGATTACGTGGTATGAAAGTTCTAGAAAAAGGGAAGAAAATGACCCTTTGGCATCTTTTCCCAATAGTGAACGCATTTGCTACATACTTTAGTTTTATGCTCTTGTGAAGGTGAGCTGTAATAGATTGAGCAAAGAAATTTATATACTGTGACTAAAAATAGAGGGCAGGATTTCCTGAGTTCACTGAAGGCTGTTATTCAAATTGAGTATTTGACAGCTTCTAATGTAGCCTATTGATTCGTGTTTTGCATTCCAGAGTTGTTTTTTTAAACACAATTAAAATAGTAATAAAAAAACAATGTAATAAATATTTTATTACAACATTTTGCTGGACATAAACCAGTGAAGTCTGAAAAACATTTTAATAAGATGTCAGTAAAAGCAAACTATTATGTTAAGTTGGGTAGCAGACAACTTGGATCAATCATTAAGTTCTAATGCTGTAGGTGTTTCCGAATGACTTCGATTGTAAAACTATTTGGACAAGTTCTACATTTTACTTTTGGGGACACAAGCAGCAAAAGCCAGTCTTTGCAAGCAGCATTTGAAAATCAAAACAAATATTAACTGCTTGGACATTTGACTATGAACTCCAAAATGTTGTTTAAATTAGAACCCCAACAAATAATCCCATCCCCCCCCAAAAAAAGTAGCTTTATTCCACACTGAACAAATTAGTCAAACAGTTTTATGAGAAGGGATTCTCCAGTACTTTTGTATACTTTTTAACCCAGTAGTTCGGAAGGTAGTGCCACCTATGTGCACCACGTTATTGCTCTCTCACTCTGCTGTTTGTGCATCTTGCTAGCGGTCACTTGCATGACGAGGGCTGAAGCTCATTGGTTGAAACCGAATTGCTAAGGGGCTGGCCCACATGAGGGAAAATTACACAGCTTCCAGAAAAACAGTTACTTTCCAACTAGGGATTTCGTTACTAATTCAAGCAAAACAAATTCTGCACATAGATCATGCATGCGCATGAACAAACTACACATTGAGCTGCCAGGAAGTGTCAAAGCGGGAGGTATTATTATTTTTTATATATATTTTTGCCAAAGTTCCAGAGCCTGTCTAAGTGTGTATTCCTCACAGGTCCAGGAAGTGTGAGGAGCGGAGGAGTGCCTTTTCTTCTACATGAACATGTCATCGTAGCCTGGCGGCGGCATGTGATCTGGGTCTGGCCTGGAAACCACAGAGCATAATACAGTCATACATCCATAAATAATACTCGTCGACAAGTGCCCCACTCAAGACATACCTGGTGGGCAATTTCTGTGACGGCCCACCACACCAGCCATTTTTTCACTCTTAGATGACAGCCTAGAAGAATTGTACCTTGACTTCAGTTACATAGACTGACATATTGCATCTCAAATACCTGTGTGTTTACAATAGCCTTCACTTTCTTACCCAACATACAGATTAAAAGCCATCTCTTTTCCTAACTCAGGCACACTTGGATTGATATTTATTGTGCACTTATTCATGTCAAATAAATCCCATAATATAAAAGTGAGGTTACACGCTATAACTAGTAATAAATAAATAAACATTGAAGGCATTTTGAAATATTATGAACAAAAATAAAACGATTTCACTGAGTTACAGTAAATTGAAATAAATGCATTAGGACATAATCTATGTATTTCACATAACTCAGCAGGGGAGCAGCCATGGGTGGGCATAGGCTCACCCACTGGGGAACCATGCCTAGCCAAATCGGAAACACTTCTCCCCCTCCCCCACACAAAAATGGCTTTCTTACAGACAAAAATACTCCTCAGTTTCATCAGGTGGCTGGTCTCATGCGATCCCGCAGGTAAAGAAGCAGGATGTGGAGGTCCTGGGCTGGCGTGGTTACATGAGGCCGGTTGGACATGCAGCCAAATTCTTTAAAACAACGTTTAAGCTGCCTTTGTTTATGGTTGAGAAATTACCATTAAATTCTCTGGTAACAGCGCTGGTGGACATTCCTGCAGTTGTCATGCCAATTGCATGCTTCCTCAATATTTGAGACATCTGTGCCATTGTGCTATGTGACAAAACTGCACATTTTAGTTGCCTTTATTATCCACACCACAAGGTGCACCTGTGTAATGATCATGCTGTTTAAATCAGCTTCTTGATATTGCACACCTATCAGGTGGATAGATTATCAAAATGGTGCAAACAAAAAAAAGCTTTATGCGTATGGAACATTTCTGGGATCTTTTATGTCAGCTAATGTGCTCAAACTTTACATGTGGCATTATATTTTTCTTCAGTGTAGTTTATTGACCATCACTCCTACAAATGTAAGCTAGTAAGCAATAAATAGATACTTACAACTTTCCAATTATGCATTAATGATTAATAAGGTGTACAGTTCATACATTAATACTGTAAATAATTAATATAATCAATAGTTCAAAGTCTGTAAATAGACATTTATAGCTTACTAACATTTACAAATTTAAGAATACTACTACTTATGAATGCCTTCTAAAATGGTGGACATTGGTAATACCCAAAATAAAATTCAAGAAAATAACTCTTACCCAGGTCTGTGTCTTCCGACAGGCCCAAAGGGGTCAAAGCGGGCCCCGGGCGGCACAGCTCCCGGCGGCAGGATTCCAGGGAGCCCACCAGAGGGGTCAAACCCTGAGCGGGGGTAACCAGCCCTCAAAGGGTCCACGATCATCCCTCCTCCACGACCACTGGGAGACACAGAAACAGAGCCCGTCATTGGTCTATTGCATTAGATAGAAAATGCTATTTGCTGTGATAGTGACTCAATAATAATCCACTTTCCTAATATTTGAGCCTGATCTTCATTGTCAGCATAATTCAAGTCATGTAAATTAAAATATATGAAGATGTCAACAAATTTTGAATAGTCCTTTAAATGAATACCATCTACATTGTCAGAGTGGTTGGATTAATGTCTTTAGCGCCTAGTGGTTTAAATTCAAAGAAAACAATTGCTTTGCAGTCAAATGTACAGTTCAAACATTTTTGGTAAAAAAGCCCAGCCATAGTGAGGAATGGTCCAACGCCTGCTTTATAGTCTCTTGTTCTACCATTGCCGAGTGCAGGAGGGAAACTCACCCAAAGGGATCCAGATCGGCTCCACCTGCAGCGAAAGGAGCCATGGGGTCTGGCCTGAAAAACACATGACACCACTAGAGTGTATCTCAAAGCAGACTTCACGTTATGGTCTTTTAAAACCTACTTTGTTAAAATAGTGAGTTATAGCTTGCAAAATAAATAAATGTGAATCTGGGTGACAACATGAGGAAGTCTTTTTTTCCTACATTAGGACTGTTTCACTCAAGAGATTAGGTCTGCGTCATGTGGTATCGTATCACGGAAAATGAAAGACCGCATATATAGTTGTACCCATGCAAGGTATTGTCAGATGTCAACTAAATCTATTGATCCAAAGTGGAAAACTGGTTGATTTGATTGTACAGCCAACAACCAATTCACGTCAGCTGCCAACTAAATACAATATTGTACGTTGTGCCGTTCGCCTGCAGGGGTCTTGATTGAAAAACAAAAATGTGAAAAGTATGCATGCAAGTCAATATAGTATCACTTACAGTTGAAGTCGGAAGTTTACATACACCAAATATATATATATTTTTAAATTAACTCAGTTTCACAATTCCTGACATTCCCCATCTTGGGTCAGTTATGATCACCACTTTATTTTAAGAATGTGAAATGTCAGAATAGAGAATTATTTATTTAAGCTTTTATTTATTTCAAATTGCCAGTGGGTCAGAAGTTTACATACTATTCGGTAGCATTGCCTTTAAATTGTTTAACTTGGGTCAACATTTTGGGTAGCCTTCCACAATAAGTTAGGAGAATTTTGGCCCATTCCGCCTGACAGCTGGTGTAACTGAGTCAGGTTTGTAGGCCTCCTTGCTCGCACGCGCTTTTTCAGTTCTGCCCACAATTTCTATGGGATTGAGGTCAGGGCTTTGTGATGGCCACTCCAATACCTTGACTTTGTTGTCCTTAGGCCATTTTGCCACAACTGTGGAGGTATGCTTGGGTCATTTTCCATTTGGAAGACCCATTTGCGACCAAGCTTTAACTCTAACTGATGTCTTGAGATGTTGCTTCAATATATCCACATCATTTTCCTGCCTCATGATGCCATTGATTTGCATTTTTTGGCACCAAAGTACGTTCATCTCTAGGAGAGAGCGCGTCTCCTTACTGAGCAGTAAGACGGCTGGTGTTTATACTTGCGTACTATTGTTTGTGCAGATGAAAGTGGTACCTTCAGGCATTTGGAAATCGCCCCCAAGGATGAACCAGACTTGTGTAGGTCTGCAATTTTTTGTGGGGGGATTTTCCCATGATGTCAAGCAGAGGCACATAGTTTGAAGGGAGACCTTGAAATACATCCACAGGTACACCTCCAATTGACTCAAATTATGTCCATTAACCGATTAGAAGCTTCTAAAGCCATGACATCATTTTCTGGAATTTTCTAGGCTGTTTAAAGGCACAGTCAACTTAGTGTATGTAAACTTCTGACCCACTGGAATTGTGATACAGTGAAATAATCTGTCCGTAAACAATTGTTTGAAATTACTTTGCATGACACAACTAGATATACTATAGCTTTGGCAGGTCGGTTAGGACATTAAACAAGAAATTTGCGGAGTGGTTGAAAAACGAGTTAATGACTCCAACCTAAGTGTATGAATGCTTCCGACTTCAACTGTACATATAAATACACTTTTTTCCCCCCAGAAGAAAATAGCTTTCAACCCTGGTACTGAAACATGTATTCATGGTGTATTGTGGCAAGGCCCACAGCAGGAGTGTGACTATCCCTTTTAATGAAGGCGAATGTTGCAACCCAAGAAGACTCTACAGGCGATATGAGCTGAACTCGAAAAATTGCCGCCCATTGGCCTGCGTTTTTGAACACCTGTAACTGCCATTTAGAGAAGAAACTTTTTTTGTTGCCTTAAGTTAAATAAATAAAATATGTTTATAAAGTGGTACAGCGTCCACCTTACAGTTTTTGGGAAGAACACCGGATAAATTTACAGTAACTTCAGAAAGTACTCATACCCCTTGACTTATTCCAAATGTAAGTGCTACAGCCTAGATTTCCAAATGGTTTAAATCAATTCCTCACACATGCAATTTCAGCAAATGAAGTACTGACATCTAATTCACATAAGTATTCACACCCCTCAGTCAATACTTTGTAGAAGCACCTTTGTTGGCAAATACAGCTTTGAGTAGTCTTGGGTATGTCTGGATCAGCTTTACACATCTGGATTTGGGGATTTTCTCCCATTCTTCCTTGGAGATTCTCAAGCTCTGTTAAGGCAGATGGGGAGCGGCAGTGAATGGCAATCAAGTATTTCCACAGAATTTAAAATGGGATTCAAGTCTGGGCCACTAAAGGCCTTTGACATTCTTGTTCTGAAGCTAATGGAGACCACTGTGCTCTTGGAAACACCCCAGATTTATGTCTCATCACAATTCTCTCAGATATCTATGGATAGTTCCTTGGACTTCATGGAATAGTTTCTGCTCTGACACACTGTCAACTATGGGACCTTACAGTTAATTTGGAATGTAATTCAGACCCCCTTAACTTTTTCCAGTCTTAGCCTTATTCTGAACCAATTTTTATTTTAAGTTTTTTTTTAAAGCGCACAACAAAGCTAACAAAAAAAAATACTAATGAGATCAGGTGCACCCTGCTTCCATTGATCATCCTTGAGATGTTTCTTCATCTTGGACTCCACCGGTGGTAAATCCAACTTGAGACATGATTTGGAAAGGCACATAACTATACATAAAATTAAAAAGCCCCACAGTTGACAGTGCATGTCAGAGCAAAAAACAAGCCATGAGGTTGAAGGAATTGTCCGTAGAGCTCAGAGACATAATTATGTCGAGGCACAGATCTGGGAAAGGGTACCAAAACATTTCTGCAGAATTGAAGGTCCCCAAGACACAGTGGCCTTCATCATTCTTAAATGGAAGAAGTTTAGGAAGTGTCTTGATGGTTCCAGATTTGGCCGCCCGGCCAAACTGCGCAATCGCAAGAGAAGGGACTTGGTCAGGGAGGTGACCAAGAACCCAATAGTCACTCTGACAGAGTTCCTCCTTGGAGATGGGAGAACCTTCCAGAAGGACAACCATCTCTGCAGCACTCCACCAATCAGGCCTGTATGGTAGTGGCCAGGCAAAAGCCAATCCTCAGTAAAAAAGGCACAACAGCCCACTTAGAGTTTGCCAAAAGGCACCATGAGTAACAAGAGAGACTGGTCTGATGAAACCATGGTTGAACTCTTTGGTCTTCATGCCACGCATCATGTCTGGAGGCAACCTGGCACCATCCCTACGGTGAAGGATGGGTAGCAGCATCATCCTGTGGGGAATGTTTTTCTAGCGGCAGCGAATGGGAGATTAGTGAAATAATTGTTGGGGAAATGGTGTGAGTCATGCACAAAGTAGATATTCTAACCAACTTGCCAAAACTATAGTTTGTTAACAATAAATGTGTGGAGTGGTTGAAAAACAAGTTTCAATGACTCCAACCTAAGTGTATGTAAACGTCAACTATACATGTGAAATTTGTTTCGATTTAGAAAAGACCATTATCATGCACCCATCTCAAAACAGGCAGCAGGGAAAAAAATAAATGTAATCTATGCACTTAAATAGCGAATGGAGGACAATTATCCCATTGTTCATTTTCATGCCAGCCAGGTAGGCTATACTCCTGGTGTAAAGAGAAGCAATGTGCTTAATATTAGGAAAGTTGCATAGCCTATAGAAATGATGCGCAACAAGACCACTCATGAAGTTCGAGATTAGATTTGTGTTAATGTCAGTGATTAGAGGGACAGAGTACCAGGCAGTTATCAAATTTGGTGATGACTTTTTTAAAACTTAGGAATGCGTTTATTTTTCCATGATCGTGTTTTGTAAATAAATAAATTCACTTGTAAATGTTTATGACATTCGAATTGTAAATATGTATGATTGTGTACAGGGCTCCCAAGTAAAAGAGGCCTTGGTCACAATGAGATTCCCTGTTTAAATAATCTGAGTATACCAAACATAAGAACACCTTCTTAACATTGAGTTGCAAAACATTTGGCCATCAGAACAGCCTCAATTCTTCAGAGCATGGATTGCTGGCCCATGTTGACTCCAATGCTTCCCACAGTTGTGGCAAGTTGGCTGGATGTCCTTTGGGTGGTGGACCATTCCTGATACACACTGGAAACTGTTGAGTATGAAAAACACAGCAGTATTGCAGTTCTTGACACACAAACTGGTGAGCACGGCTACCATACCCGGTTCAAAGGCACTTAAATCTTTCGTCTTGCCGATTCACCCTGAATAGCGCACACATACACAATCCATGTCTCAAGGCTTAAATCTTTCTTGAACCTTCTCCCCACTGATTGAAGTGGAATTAACACGTGAAATCAATAAGAGAACATAGGTGAAACCTAGTCAGTCTGTCATGGAAAAGGCAGGTGTTAATATTATGTATACTCAGTTTACATTTAAATTCAATTCTGTCCATCCAGTTATAGTAAATCAAAACAGTTGACAGACTACTGTGTGAAGCTTTAACCTACCCTATCATATGTGACCGAACGGCTCAAGTCGGTCTTATGTAGCAAAAATTGAAATAGTTTACATTGGAAAAAAGATTGGATAAAAGACTGAGAAATCATACATTGTATATCATACACTTGAGTTGAGAAACAATGGGACAGTAATTCTGCTCTGAAAGTTGATAAACCCCACTTATGAGAAAATGGCTCTTGAATGTTTTGGTACACCTACTGGAGAGCTCTGTCTACAACCATTCAGCATCGGTCACACGCTCTTAAGCTTTAGCCCCACCCATCTCTTTAAGGATTCAAATGAGGCCATGTACTAAAACAGATTAAGACTAAGTGCTGGTTTATACCGTGTCTATTGATATATCTGTTGACAGTTGTCAGTGACATCATTTTGTCTTCGACATCAAATTTGTCCTGGTGGTCCAAAATAGCATAATTGGTGTATTTTACCGCCAATAAACCAATCCTTTAAAAAAAATGTATGTCAATATAGCAAACCAGGCAACTAGATTTCTAGCTTGTTAACTAGCTAGATAACATTAAGGAAGCTGGCTAGCCAGTTCAAATAATGACCATATCATATAGCTGACATCTTCACTTAAGCTAATCTGTATTCATTACTACATGAAAATAAACGTAGTCATTATTTATAAGTTAATGGCAAGCCAATTACAGAAATTAGCTTATGGTTGCGAGTTAAGAAATAAAAGCAAGGCCTTTACTGGAGAATTTTTGAAATTGGACACGAAGTGTTTACATTCAAATGCCACTCCTGTAAATTAGTGACGTGCATCACCTACTTTCCTGAAACGAGTAACATATACATAAATACAATTTTGTAATGTTACTAGGCTAAACAGTCAGTATAAATCAGTGACTACAGCTGATAAAGTACAGTAGGGGTATTCAAGTCATGTTCTTCTTTACTAAAGGTGAACATCAACTGGCCCAACATTCACAACATTCACTAGTTGAAGAACCCTGTAGTAAGGTATGTTGTACAAACCAGTTAGGCTGCCTACTGCTCTGTGGATGCCTCGTGGGAATGCAGAGAGGGTCACTGTCCGGCTGGGAGTCATTGGATTTCTCTCTGCTACTCTTTTCTTCCTTTCTTGGCACGGGCACTGAGGGAAGGAGCTGGCTCTTCACCTTCTGAGACAAATCTTCTGCATTCTTGAATACACTGACAGAGAGGAGGATCATGTCAATACCAACACGTTTTAGATAATTATAGGAATAGTAAGGTAAATTCTGTACAAATCTGGAATAAAAATTGTAATGCATGAAAATGTATTTTGTCGCAAGGAGCTTTGATTCATACTTGTCATTGTATCTACACTGAACAAAAATATAAAAACACAAGAGCAACAATAAAGGGTTTATTGAGTTCATAAAGATATCAGGCAATTGTTTAGGTCCTAATCTATGGATTTCAAATCAAATTTTATTGGTCACATACACATGGTAATGCTTGTGCAGCGAAATGCTTCTGCTTCTAGTTCCGACCATGCAGTAATGTAACAATTTCACCAAAGTGTAAAGGAATGAATAAGAATATGTACATATAAAATATATGGATGAGCGATGGCCGTGAGGCATAGGTAAGATGCAGTAGATGGTAGAGAGCACAGTATATACAGTGGGGAGAACAAGTATTTGATAACACTGCCGATTTTGCAGGTTTCCTACTTACAAAGCATGTAGAGGTCTGTAATTTTTAAAATCTTAGGTACACTTCAACTATGAGAAATGGAATCTAAAACAAAAATCCAGAAAATCACCTCCCTCCAAAGATGTTCTATCGGGTTCAGGTCTGGAGACTGGCTACGCCACTCCAGGACCTTGAGATGCTTCTTACGGAGCCACTCCTTAGTTGCCCTGGCTGTGTTTTTCGGGTCATTGTCATGCTGGAAGACCCAGCCACGACCCATCTTCAATGCTCTTACTGAGGGAAGGAGGTTGTTGGCCAAGATCTCGCGCTACATGTCCCCATCCATCCTCCCCTCAATACGATGCAGTAGTCCTGTCCCCTTTGCAGAAAAGCATCCCGAAAGAATTGTTGCCACCACCATGCTTCATGGTTGGGATGATGTTCTTGGGGGCTGTACGGTCATTGGCAAACTTCAGACGGACCTGGACATGCGCTGGCTTGAGCAAGGGGACCTTGCGTGCGCTGCAGGATTTTAATCCATGACGGCCCAGCTCTCTTCAGGTCATTGACCAGGTCCTGCCATGTAGTTCTGGGCTGATCCCTCACGTTCCTCATGATCATTGATACCCCACGAGGCGAGATCTTGCATGGAGCCCCAGACTGAGGGTGATTGACCGTCATCTTGAACTTCTTCCATTTTCTAATAATTGCGCCAACAGCGGTTGCCTTCTCACCAAGCTGCTTTGCCTATTGTCCTGTAGCCCATCCAAGCCTTGTGTAGGTCTACAATTTTATCCCTGATGTCCTTACACAGTTATCTGGTCTTGGCCATTGTGGAGAGGTTGTAGTCTGTTTGATTGAGTGTGTGGACAGGTGTCTTTTATACAGGTAACGAGTTCAAACAGGTGCTGTTAATACAGGGAATGAGTGGAGAACAGGAGGGCTTCTTAAAGAAAAACTAACAGGTCTGTGACAGCCGGAATTCTTACTGGTTGGTAGGTGATCAAATACATGTCATGCAATAAAATGCAAATGAATTATTTAAAAATCATACAATGTGTGATTTGTGTTTTAGATTCCTTCTCTCACAGTTGAAGTGTACCTATGACAAATTACAGACCTTTACATGCTTTGTAAGTGTAAAAAAAGTGTATCAAATACTTGTTCTCCCCACTGTACATATGAGATGAGTAATGTAGGGTAAGTGGCATTGATTAAAGTGACTAGTGATACATTTATTATATCAAATTTTTTATTATTAAAGTGGCTAGAGATTTGAGTCAGTATGTGGGCAGCAGCCACTCAATGTTAGTGATAGCTGTTAAACAGTCTGATGGCCTTGAGAGATCGAGAGACTGAAAAACAGCTTCCGTCCCAGCTTTGATGCACCTGTACTGACCTTGCCTTCTGGATAATAGCGGGGTGAACAGGCAGTGGCTCGGGTGGTTGTTGTCCTTGATTATCTTTTTGGTCTTCCTGTGACATCGGGTAGTGTAGGTGTCCTTAAGGGAAGGTACCATGCCCCCCCAGCGATGCGTTGTACAGACCGCACCACCCTCTGGAGAGCCTTACGTTTGTGGGCTGAGCGGTTGCCGTCCTAGGCGGTGATACAGCCTGACAGGATACTCTCGATTGTGCATCTGTAAAGATTTGTGAGTGTTTTTGGTGAAAAGCCAAATTTCTTCAGCCTCCTGAGGTTGAAGAGACACTGTTGCACCTTCTTCACAACACTGTGTGGGTGGACCATTTCAGTTTGTCTGTGATGTGTACGCCCAGGAACATAAAACCTTCCACCTTCTCCACTACTGTCCCATCAATGTGGATAGGGGGGGGGGGGGGGGTGCTCCCTCTGCTGTTTCTTGAAGTCCACAATCATCTGTGTTTTGTTGATGTTGAGTGAGGTTATTTTCTTGCCACCACCTCCTCCCTGTAGGCAGTCTCGTTGTTGGTAATCAAGCCTACCACTGTAGTGTCATCTGTAAACTTGATGATTTGAGTTGGAGGCGTGCATGGCCACGCAGTCATGGGTGAACAGGGAGTACAGGAGAGGGCTGAGAACGCACCCTTGTGTGGCCCCAGTGTTGAGGATCAGCGGATGGTGATGTTTCCTACCCTCACCACCTGATGGCGGCCTGTCAGAAACTCCAGGACCCAGTTGCACAGGGCGGGGTCGAGACCGATGGTCTCGAGCTTAATGACAAGTTGGGAGGGTACTATGGTGTTAAATGCTGAGCTGTAATCGATGAACAGCATTCTCACTTAAGTATTCCTACTGTCCACGTGGGTTAGGGCAGTGTGCAGTGTGATTGCAATTGTGACGTGTGTGGACCTATTGGGGCGGTAAGCAAGTTGGAGTGGGTTGAGGTGGAGGTGATATGATCCTGGACTAGTTTCAAAGCGATTCATGATGATGGAAGTGAGTCGTTTAGCTCAGTTAGCTTTCTTGGGAACAGGAACAATGGTGGCCCTCTTGCAATGTGGGAACAGCAGAAAGAGCTCAGGATTGATTATGTCCGTAAACACACCAGCCAGCTAGTTTGGGCATGCACTGAGGACTCGGCTAGGGATGCCGTCTGGTCCGGCAGCCTTGTGAGAGTTAACATGTTTAAATGTTATACTCACGTTGGCTGCGGTGAAAGAGCGCCCGCAGGTTTTGGTAGCGGGCCGTGCCAGTGGTACTGTATTGTCCTCAAAGCGAGCAAAGAGGTTGTTAGGTTTGTCTGGGAGCAAGACTGTCCGCAGCGAGGCTGGCCGTCTTTTTGTAATCCGTGATTTTCTGTAGACCCTGCCACACACCTCTCGTGTCTGAGCCATTGAATTGTGACTCTTTGTCTCTATACGGACACTTGGCTTGTTTGATTGCATTGTGGAGGGAATAGCTACACTGTATTCACTCATGTTTCCGGTCGCCTCGCCATGATTAAAAGCAGTGGCTCGCGCTTTCAGTTGAGCGAATGCTGCAATCAACCCACGGTTTCTGATTGAGGGAAGGTTTTAGTCACCGTGGGTACAACATCACCGATGCACTTGCTAATAAGCTCGCTCATCGAATCAGCATGTATATGCGGATATCTCAATGTTGTCTGAGGCTAACCTTAACATATCTTTAAGAGTGGAATCTGATTAGTCAGACCAGCGTTGAACAGACCTGAGCACAGGAGTTTCCCGTTTTAGTTTCTGTCTATAGGCTGGGAGCAACACTATGGAGTCGTGGTCAGATTTGCCGAAAGGAGGGCTTTGTATGCGTCGCAGAAGTTAGAGTAGCAATGATCTAGAATGCTGCCCGCCTGGGTTACGCAGTCGATATGCTGATTAAATTTAGGGAGCCTTGTTTTCAGAGTAGCTTTGTTAAAATCCCCAGCTACAATAAATGCAGCCTCAGGATGTTGTTTCCAGTTTACATAGAGTCCAATGAGGTTCTTTCAGGGCAGTTGAGGTGTCTGGTTGATGGGGGGGGGGGGGGGGACACACAGGGCTGTGATTCTAATCGAAGAGAATTCTCTTGGTAGAGAATGCGGTCGGCATTTGATTGTAAGGAACTCTAGTTTAGGTGAACAAAAGGACTTGAGTTCCTGTATGTTGTTATAATCACACCACGACTCGTTAATCATAAGGCATACACTCCCGCACTTCTTACCAGAGATGTTGGTTTCGATGCGTGAAGAATCCAGGTGGCTGTACAGACTTTGATAACGTATCCCGAGTGAGCCATGTTTCCATGAAACAGAGAATGTTAGTCTCTCTGGAAAGCAACCCTTGCTCGAATTTCGTCTACCTTGTTGTCAAGAGACTGGACACAGGCGAGTAGTATACGCGGGAGAAGTGATCCAGTCTAAGGAGCCTGGCCAGAACACCGCAGTTGTTTTGGGTCGCCTACTGGGCTCTGAGCCATTGTCCTGGGTGGTGGTCCAAACAGAGGATCCGCTTGGGAACGTCGTAATGTTGGTAAGTTGACGGTGCTCTTACAGTGGGGCAAAAAAGTATTTAGTCAGCCACCAATTGTGCAAGTTCTCCCACTTAAAAAGATGAGGCCTGTAATTTATCATAGGTACCCGTCAACTATGACAGACAAAATGAGAGAAAAAATATCAAGAAAATCACATTGTAGGATTTATGAATTTATTTGCAAATGATGGTGGAAAATAAGTATTTGGTCAATGACAAGTTTCTCAATACTTTGTCATTGCCAACAAAGGGTATATAACAGAGGTCAAACATTTTCTGTAAGTCTTCACAAGGTTCTCACACACTTGCTGGTATTTTGGTCCATTCCTCCATGGAGATCTCTAGAGCAGTGATATTTTGGGGCTGTTGCTGGGCAACACTGACGTTCAACTCCCTCCAAAGATTTTCTATGGGGTTGAGATCTGGAGACTGGCTAGGCCACTCCAGGACCTTGAAATGCTTCTTACGAAGCCACTCCGTTGCCCGGGTGGTGTGTTTGGGATCATTGTCATGCTGAAAGACCCAGCCAAATTTCATTTTCAATGCCCTTGCTGATGGAAAGAGGTTCTCTCAAAATACATGGCCCCATTCATTATTTCCTTTACACGGATCAGTCAACCTGGTCCCTTTGAAAAACAGCCCCAAAGCATGATGTTTCCACCCCCATGCTTCACAGTAGGTACGGTGTTCTTTGGATGCAACTCAGCATTCTTTGTCCCCCCGTGTGGTTCTGGGATTTTTGCTCACGGGGTGAGATCTTGCGTGGAGCCCCAGATCGAGGGAGATTATCAGTGGTCTTGTATGTCTTCCATTTCCTAATAATTGCTCCCACAGTTGATTTCTTACCTATTGCAGATTCAGTCTTCCCTGCCTGGTGCAGGTCTACAATTGTTTCTGGTGTCCTTTGACAGCTCTTTGGTCTTGGCCATAGTGGAGTTGAGTGTGACTGTTTGAGGTTGTGGACAGGTGTCTTTTATACTGATAACAAGTTCAAACAGGTGACATTAATACAGGTAACAAGTGGAGGACAGAGGAGCCTCTTAAAGAAGAAGTTACAGGTCTGTGAGAGCCAGAAATCTTGCTTGTTTGTAGGTGGCCAAATACTTATTGTCCACCATAATTTGTAAATAAATTCATAAAAAATCCTACAATGTGATTTTCTGGATTTTTTTTCTTCTCATTGTCTATGATGAAAATTACAGGCCTCTCATATTTTTAAGTGGGATAACTTGCACAATTGGTGGCTGACTAAACACTTTTTGCCCCATTGTATATCCAATAGTTCTTCCTGGCTGTATGTAACAAGACTTAAGATTTCTTGGGGTAACAGTAAGAAATAATACGTTAAAAATTTAAAAAAAATACTGCATAGTTTCCTAAGAACCCAGAGCGACCATCTGTCAGCGCCAAATCACATGACTGAATAGAGATATGCATCAGTTGGTCACAGATACCTTAGAGGGGCATGGATTAGAAAAACAGTTAATATCTGGTGCGACCACCATTTGTCTCATGCAGCGCGACATCTCCTTCACATGGAGCTGATTAGGCACCAGTAGAATGTTGAGGAGTTTCTGGACATTGGTGGGTCCTGGAACATGCGGTCGTAGACGTCGATCCACAGCATCCCAAACATGTTCAATGGGTGACATGTCTGGAGAGTATGCAGGCCATGGAAGAACTGGGACATTTTGGCTCTCAGGAATTGTGTACAGATCCTTGAGACACGTGGACATGCTGAAACAAGAGGTTATGTGGCAAATGACCAGCACAAAAATTGGCCCCAGGATCTCATCACAGCATCCCTGTGCATTCAAATTGCAATCGATAAAAAGCAAGCATGTTTGTTGTCCGTAGCTTATGCATGCCCATACCAAAACCCCACCATGGGGCACTCAGTTCACAATGTTGACATCAGCAAACCTCTCACTCACACGACACCATCTGCCCAGTACAGTTGAAACAGGAATTCATCCATGAAGAGCCCTCTTCTCTAGCATGTCAGTGGCCATCAAAGGCGAGCATTTGAAGTCAGTTATGACACCAAACTGCAGTCAGGCCAAGATCCTGGTATGGACGACAAGCAAGCAGATGAGCTGACCGGAGACGGTTTCTGACAGTTTGTACAGAAATTCTTCAGTTTTGCAAACTCACTGTTTTATCAGCTGGTCTCAGACAATCCATGTTGGTAAAGAAGCAGGATGTGGAGGTCCTGGGCTGATGTGGTTACATGTGGTCTGCGGTTGTGGGGCCGGCTGGATGTACTGCCAAATTCTCTAGAAGGATGTTTGTTGGAGGCAGCTTATGGTAGAGAAATGAACATTGCATTTTCTGGCAAGAGCTCTGGTGGACATTCCCAGTCAGCAAAACTGCACATTTTAGAGTGGCCTTTTATTGTCCCCGTACAAGATGCACCTGTGTAATGATCATGCGGTTTAATCAGGGGCGGCAGGTAGCCTAGCTGTTAGAGCATTGGACTAGTAACCAAAAGGTTGTAAGATCGAATCCCCGAGCTGACAAGGTACAAATCTGTCATTCTGCCCCTGAACAAGGCAGGTAAGCCACTGTTCCTAGGCAGTCATTGAAAATAAGAATTTGTTCTTAACCGACTTGCATAGTTAAAATAAAAAATTCTCAATATGCCACCCCTGCCAGGTGGATGGATTATCTTGGCAAAGGAGAAATGCTCACTAAAAGGGATAAACACAAAATTAGAGATATGCTTTTTGTGCCTATTGAACATTTCTGGGATCTTGGGTTTCTATTTTTGTTCAGTGTAAAAGGATTGATGAGAAATATTTACTTGGTTGGGATATTTGGACTTAGCCAGGCCTCATCGAAGACTCTTGGCAACAAAGCAAGAATTGGTGTAATATAAAGATTTACAGCATGGCCTATAATATGGAGCAGTATTTCGGTAAGTCACTATTTTTTGTGTGTGTGAAAAAAATGTTATACGTGTGGTCCAGTGG
Organism: Oncorhynchus gorbuscha; assembly: GCF_021184085.1. NCBI lineage: Eukaryota > Metazoa > Chordata > Actinopteri > Salmoniformes > Salmonidae > Oncorhynchus > Oncorhynchus gorbuscha. Next base: position 36,935,818 of record NC_060193.1, on the reverse strand, counting down.
ATTTCCTTAGCCAAATACTTATAAATCTGTTGTTCATCACTTTTGCTCCATTAAGTGAGGTTCAAATTGAGCAAGACTTCAATACATCCCCAAAAATATGACATACTGACCAACCTTTCAAATGTCTGCAAATGATCTGCATCCACATAATCACTGACATTCATTGTCAGGTCTGACACCTGTTCAGTGGCCGAGTCCTGACACAATAGAAAAGAGTCACACTTAGGCCTACTGTAGATGTTGTCTAACTACATTTCTGAGAAATAACCACTTGAAAGACTTGAAATAGCATTTTGAATAGCTGTATAGTTACCATTAAGTTGAAGATCAAGGTGGAATCCACAGTGATGGCTTTGACCAAGAAATTAGACTTGTCATCATTTGACTTGTACCGCAGGGTGTACAATTCCTTGCTGTCATTCCACCCTGTAGGAAGCAACTCCGACTTCTTGTCACCACTCCGAGGCTGAATTAAATGTAAATGACAGATTTATTCATTCATAATTACAGGTATGCATCATCACGTCATGTTGCATAACGTCAGACCCTCTCAAGATAACTATTTAAAGCCACAATCATGAGGGTTTCAGCCCAATGTTAACCCCGCCACTTTCTAAAATGTAAACTAAGGAGGAGGCTGAAAGAATGTAACCACACATATTCATAGATGGATCAGATTCAAAGAATGACGGCCCTAGCTACAGATTTTAAGAGCAAAGAACTTGATTTAACCAAACAGATGTGGTATCCATTGTAATTGGGGATTACATGTTAGGTACGGTTAGGCGTAGCACAGCATTTCAACAAACTTTAACTAGGCGATAACTCTTCGTTCTCGTTTCGGTCAAACATGCATCTTCTAAAGTCTCCAGTTGCAGGTGGTTAATTAACGCAATAAGGCCCGAGGAAGTGTGGTATATGGCAAACAACGCGGAGTGCCTGGATACAGCCCTTAGCCGTGGTATATTGGCCATATACCACACACCCACGAGGTGCCTTATTGCAATTATAAACTGGTTACCAAGGTAATTGGACCAGTAAATAGTATTATCGTTTGGTCATACCTATGGTATATTGTCTGATTAGCGTGTTACAAAATCTAACTAGAGACCTGATTGGCAAGCTAATTCACAAGACACATCCACATAAGCAAAATAATTACTATTATTTACATATTGGCATTCATACAAATTCAAGAAACGTATTGATTTGTCAACCCAGTTTGCTGACACCATCACCACTGGCTACCAGCAACAGATTAGCAGTCTGACATGCCTTGCTAACTAACTATCGTTAGCTATAGCTAGCTAATTTAGCCAATTGACAAAGGTACCAACTATGTATATATATATATTAATGCTTGTAAATTAACTAGCCAACTATAGTTGGTTAGCGAGGATACATGTCAGACGGCTAATCTGGCGTTGTTAACCAATTGGGAAGTTGTCAGTAAACTCTAAAGCACTTATCCATAAAACATGGAATTATAAATTAAATCATTTGTAGCCTGCAGGCATCACACTCACCTCATCTCCTAACCCAAGGCATTTGTACCCACTCTTTACAATTTCCCAGTGAACAAAACACACGACGACGTCTTGTGGACAGGTAATATTGCCTGCTACGCAGCTATACAAAAGCTCTAAACCAGCCATCTTTCGGAAAGTTATGAATCGATAGCAATGTTTGACCGAAAACGAAAGCCGTGCGAGAGGCACGGCTGTTTATGTTACTCATTGGGACGATCTCAATGGCTCGCAAACGCGATCTCTCCTTTCCCCTTGTCTCCTTCTCAAAACCCATTGGATGAGAAAACCAGAGGTACCGCCCCCCTGACCTTCTCCTCCAATGTGTTGTGAGGAGACGAGGAGAAAAGAAGCGAGGACGATACAATTGAGATATTCCCATTTTTAGAACGTGAAAGTGATCCCTGGGGGAAGTGAACTCATCTCAGATTTTCAGAAAATGATGCCTAAAAAACAGTGTCTCGTGAAATATATGCCACTCAGAAGAGGCTTTCCCTAGCATTGTACAGTACATTGACTGCATACATTTATAATTAGGGCTATGGGAACGTGATCCCTACGGGAATTGAGGACCACAATACGAGTCATAATACCCATAAAGCCTAGCGGTGACACCCGGAAATGATTCCAATCGTTTTTCCACCATTCATTTTACCATAGAGGATTTTAGAACTGCTTCATATAAGGTCTGTGTTCTGTGTTGGCTCATCCTGCAGTGAGTTTTGATACTGAGCAAATCTTTCTCGGACAAGGTCACTTTTGTCAATATATTCACCTGTATGCTATGTACCAGATTGTAACCACTACTGTGGTGGAAAAAGTACCCAATTGTCATACTTGAGTAAAAGTAAAGATACTTTCATAGAAAATGACTTGAGTAAAAGTCACCCAGTAAAATAATACTTGAGTGCAAATCAAAAACTATTTGGTTTTAAATATAGTTAAGTATTACAAGTAAATGTACTTGCTGAAATATACTGAAGTATAAAAGTATAAATGAGGTCAAATTCCTTATAATAGGCAAACCAGATGGTGCAATTATTGTTATTATTATTATTTTTTACATATAGCCAGAAGCACTCTCCAAAACTCAGATACAAATGACAAACACAGCATTCTTGTTTAGTGAGTTCGCCAGACCAGAGACAGTAAGGGTGACCAGGGATGTTCTCTTGATAAGCGTGTGAATTGGACCGTTTTTCTGTCCTGCTAAGCATTTGAAATGTAGCAAGTACTTTTGGGTATGTATGGAATAAAAAGTACATTCTTTTCTTTAGAACTGCAGTGAAATACGTAAAAGTTGTCAAATATAAATAGTACAGTAAAGTACAGATACTAAAAAAACGACTTAATTAAGTAGTAGTTTAAAGTATTTTTACTGAAGTAGTTTACACCACTGCCACTACTCCAATAAGCATACGTGAATTGTATAGTTTTCTGACCTCTGTATACAAGAGGCATTGCTGGAGCTGTGTGTTAAGGTAAGAATAAGCCCTGTTTGCTGACAAGCTATTTTGGTTAGGTAAAAGATCTGTGGTTAGCTAGATGCTTTTGAAAATTTGCTAGATAACCACCAACTGTAGTTACGTGTACAATGCACGTTACCTTCCTTACAAGTAAAAAGAAAACCAGCGTAGGCTAGCATAATGACTGTTTTGACCTTATATTATTGACAAGTCCTTTGTGAGATAGCCAGCTAGTTAACATTAGCTCACGGTTTGTTTAGTCATGATTTTTCATGTGGTGACCTGCTAGCGAATGTTAGCCAACCAGGGCAGCAATATAGCTATCTAAATATTGCCTGGTGGGCTAGTTAGTTAGTCACCTTGGATGGCTACTGTGAGGATTGAAAATATGCTTGGCGTATCATGAGGGTGTCGGTGTATGTTAAAAGCAACATTTTGCAACATATTGTGTGACTAGTGGAAAGGCTGTGGCTGGCCTTGGGTGTAGGCAGCTATCATGAATTGTTGGGGGCACATACAGAACGTAGGGTAGGGAACAAACGGTCTTTTGTTAGATAACAGGAGCCAGGTGTGTGAAAGCTGTATCGAGTGCATGAGCGCATAGATATTCTACACAACTACAACGACTGACCGCTGAAGCACCTAGGGGGCTGGGACCAGCTCGTGCGCCAACAATCAACGATAGGCTGAGTAAGTTTAAACCACGCCCAGTCTCTACTCTGACAGGCCGGCTCGGAAGCAGGAACTACTTCTGTCAGAGTATATTATAATAACTGTGTCAGGAACAAGTCAGTTCTCTGTTCTACCCTGCGTGGCGTTACAGCGAACCCGTATATACGAAAATTGCATTTACCACTTATTGCTTAGCTAATAAAAAGTACATAGTATACAATATGGTGACTCAGTGTCATATTTATCCTGATACCAGATTTGATTGACGCAACCCTTAACACTACATTCGCTAACGTTGCACTGTATCTCATCGTGGTGTAATCTGACTTTTCCAAGCGGTGACATGCTGGCGAATGTGCCTAATGTTAGCGATTAGCACTAACTAGCTATCTTTAAATATTCCTGCCCTGGTGGAATAGCTAACATATGGGGTCTGGGCAAAAGTCTGATGACACTAACAATGAGCTAACGTAATTAGCTAGCTAATGTTGATAAAGGATATGTAGAAGGGCGAGCCGGTCAAGGATCGATTCAGACAAGGTGGTAAAATTGTACGACAAGCGACAGTTTATTCAGAGTAAAGATATCTGGTACAGCGTAATTACGGCCCTTCCGTTAGCCCATAAGACCAGCAGGAAAGAGAAAGAGTTAACCGTTACACACACAATTTATACAGAACAGAAAGTAGGTTGATTCTAGAAGATCGGTTCTTCGGATTGGTTCAGGCTGGGGGTAGTCTTCTTGCATTGGCTCAGCTGGGCCGTCCGTCACTCTAGAATCCCGCCGTCACACAATGTTCAGCTAACAAAGGAGATTTGGTGTGTGCGCTGTGTGAAAGCTATCCTGTATGGGACCTAACATGTTTCACTGTGAAAATACGTTGTCTCAGTTATAGCAATGTAATAGCAGTAAGCTGGTCATTAGCATAAGAAATAGCACTTCCTTACACTAAACATTAGCTAAATATCCCTGCCCTGGCATGTCACCACGTGGAAAAGTGTGACTACACAAACGGTGAACTAACATTAACTAGCTCGCTCATAAAGTACTTGTAGGCTCAATGTTTCCACATACAAAACACAAACGGTTTTGTTCCACGATTGCATCTGATGTTTCTGACTAATCAAATTACCTGGAAGTGATTTATACATATCAGCAGGGATGGAAATCATTTTCAGACTGGACTAGTAGACAATGTGCCAAACTAGCCTGACACAGCAGTAAAATGGTTAGTAGAAAATGTGCCAAACTAGCCTGACACAGCAGTGAAATTTTGCCTATAGAAACATCGCATGCCACAGATTTAGGACCTGACTGTTATCTGGGCTAGTAGAAATCGTGGTCTGCTGGCCAGTGCCCAAAATTGTTATGTTCCATCCCTGCATGTCAGTCCCTTTCAGACGATCCTTGTTTATCACTGTTGGTCCTCCTCGGTGACATCACGGCTGAGGGTTTTAACTTTTGTCTTGAGAATTAGAATCAGAAGTACAGCGTACAGTTAATCACAATATTTCACCTCTTCAGGCAAATAGTACCCTACACTCAGTGACAACACACAGGTCAGCAGCTGCCATTTTCCGGTGGGAAAGTGAAATGGCCCTGTATTTTCCAGAAAAAGGTAGCTCATCCACTGTGGCAGAAGAGGAAGATCCAGACTGTTGATTGGGGAAACAAGAACAAACAATGAGGCATGAGGATCGGGTGTTGAGGGATTACTTGTCGCCTTGTCAAATGTGGGTTTGTGTTATGATAAATAATGCGTTTTCGTTCCAGATAAAGATCAATCAATCATCAATGAAATGTATTTTAAAACCCCTTTTTACATCAACCAATGTCACAAAGTGCTATACAGAAACACAGCCTAAAACTCCAAACAGTAAACAATGCAGATGTAGAAGCACGGTGGCTAGGAAAAAACACCTAGAAAGGCCAAAGCCTAGGAAGAAACCAATAGAGGAACCAGGTTCTGAGGGGTGGCCAATCCTCTTCTGGCTGTGCCGGGTGGAGATTATAACTGTACATAGTCAATATATTCAAACGTTCATAGATGATCAGCAGGGTCAAATAAAAGTAATCACAGGGGTTGTAGAGGTGTAACAGAGGGTGCAACAGGTCAGCACCAGTAGTAAATGTCAGTTGGCTTTTCATTACTGAGCATTCAGAGTTCGAAACAGCAGTTGTGGTAGAGAGAGTCGAAAACAGCAGGTCCGGGACAAGGTTGGCACATCCGGTGAACAGGTCAGTGTTCCATAGCCACAGGCAGAACAGTTGAAACTGGAGCAGCAGCATGATAAGCATGACTGTGGACAGCAAGGAGTCATCGGGCCAGGTCATCCTGAGGCATCCTGAGGGAGAGAGAATTAGCGGGAGCATACTTAAACTCATACAGGACACCGGATAAGACAGGAGAATTACACCAGATATAACAGACTGACACTAGCCCCCCGACACATAAACTATTGCAGCATAGATACTGGAGGCTCAGAAAGAGGGGTCGGGAGACAATGTGGCCCCGTTCAACAATACTCCCGGACAGGGCCAACCAGGCAGGATATGACCCCACCCACTTTGCCAAAGCACAATGCCCACACCACTAGAGGGATATCTGCAAACCACCAACTTACTACCCTGAGACAAGACTGAGTATAGCCCACAAAGTTCTCCCACACGGCACAAACCTGAGGTGGTGCCAACCCGGACAGGAAGATCACATCAGTGACTCAACCCACTTAAGTGATGCACCCTTCCTAGGGATGGCATGGAAGAGCACTAGTAAGCCAGTGACTCAGCCCTCGTGATAAGGTCAGATGCAGAGATTCCCAGTGGAGAGAGGGGAATCTGCCAGGCAGAAACTGCAAGGGTGGTTCGTCACTCCAGTGCCTTTCCGTTCACCTTCGCTGAAGAGATGAGTCTTTAATAAAGACTTAAAGATGATGATACAGCATTGAAAAAGACCTACCACTGACCAAATGTCTCTTTGTTTTCCAGTCCAACAGGAGTGCATCTCTCAGACCATTCTGTGCATGGATATCCTGTGCCAGTGTGATCTGAGCGCGAGGACGACAACGATTAAATCGGACGATTTTTAAAATGTTAATTTGTAATAATGACAATTACAACAATACTGAATGAACACTTATTTTAACTTAATATAATACATCAATAAAATCAATTTAGCCTCAAATAAATAATGAAACATGTTCAATTTGGCTTAAATAATGCAAGAACAAAGTGTTGGAGAAGAAAGTAAAAGTGCAATATGTGCCATGTAAGAAAGCTAACATTTAAGTTCCTTGCTCAGAACATGAGAACATATGAAAGCTGGTGGTTCCTTTTAACATGAGTCTTCAATATTCCCAGGTAAGAAGTTTTAGGTTGTATTTCATATACCTTTGACTATTGGATGTTCTTATAGGCACTTTGGTATTGCCAGTGTAATAGTATAGCTTCCATCCCTGTCCTCGCCCCTACCTGGGCTCGAACCAGGAACACATCAACAACAGCAACCCTCGAAGCAGCGTTACCCATACAGAGCAAGGGGAATAACTACTCCAAGTCTCAGAGCGAGTGACGTTTGAAACGCTATTAGCGCACACCCCACTAACTAGCTAGCCATTTCAAATCGGTTACACCACCCTAATCTCGGGAGTTGATGGGCTTGAAGTCATAAACAGCGCAATGCTTGAAGCACAGCAAAGAGCTGCTGGCAAAACGCACGAAAGTGCTGTTTGAATGAATGCTTACGAGCCTGCTGGTGCCTACCATCGCTCAGTCAGACTACTCTATCAAATCATAGACTTAATTATAACATAATAACACACAGAAATCCGAGCCTTTGGTCATTAATATGGTCGAATCCCTTAACTATCATCTCGAAAACAAGACGTTTATTCTTTCAGTGAATTACGGAACCGTTCCGTATTTTATCTAACGGGTGGCATCCATAAGTCTAAATATTCCTGTTACATTGCACAACCTTCAATGTTATGTCATAATTACGTAAAATTGTGGCAAATTAGGTGGCCCAAACTGTTGCATATACCCTGACTCTGCGTGCAATGAACGCAAGAAAAGTGACACAATTACACCTGGTTAATTGTGACTAGGGGGCAGTATTTTCATTTTTGGAAAAATAACGTTCCCGTAGTAAACAGGATATTTTGTCAGGACAAGATGCTAGAATATGCATATAATTGACAGCTTAGGATAGAAAACACTCTACAGTTTCCAAAACTATAAAAATATTGTCTGTGAGTATAGGAAAACTGATGTTGCCTGAGAAGAATCCAATCCGGAAGTGCCTCATGTTTTGAAAGCTCTGTGTTCCAATGCTTCCCTATTGAGCAGTGAATGGGCTATCAACCAGATTACTCTTTCTCCGTATTCCCGAAAGTGTCTACAGCATTGTGACGTAGTTTTACGCATTTATGTTGAAGAATACCCATAAGTGGCTACATTGCGCAAGTGGTCACCGGATGGCTCCCATAGTGACTCTCGCGTAAAATACAGAGGTAGCCATTATTCCAATCGTTCGTACTGATTGTCCCGACGGATATATTATCGAATAGATATTTGAGAAACACCTTGAGGCTTGATTATAAACAACGTTTGCCATGTTTCTGTCTATTATGGAGCTAATTTGGAATATTTATCGGGGTTTTCGTGACTGCAATTTCTGGGCGATTTCTCAGCCAAACATGAAGAACAAACGGAGCTATTACTCCTACAAAAATAATATTTTTGGAAAAAAAGGAACATTTACTATCTAACTGGGAGTCTCATGAGTGAAAACATCCGAAGCTCATCAAAGGTAAACGATTTAATTCGATTGCTTTTCTGATTTCCGTGACCAAGTTACCTGCTGCTAGCTGGATAAAATGCTATGCTAGGCTATCAATAAACTTACACAAATGCTTGTCTAGCTTTGGCTGTAAAGCATATTTAGAAAATCTGAGACGACAGGGTGATTAACGAAAGGCTAAACTGTGTCTCAATATATTTCGTTTGATTTTCATGAATAGGAATATTTTCTAGGAATATTTATTTATATTTAACATACAACAGGGCGTGAGGTATCAACACCCCCCCCCCTTTGGATACATTCATGCCAATTGTCTATGGCTCAATTTGTGGAAATCACTCATCGCCTTTAATGTTGTGATTCACTGACACACGATGACCACGATTTGAATGCTGCAACTGAGACGGAACACATGCTGAGACCCCGAGTATGATTGGACTTGGGCTGGATATTTGTGACAACCACCTAAAAGGGGTGCAGAAGCACACCAGCTCCCCATTTTATGTTTATTCCATGGCCAACCATCTCTCTAGCTACTTCTTATTCCACACTATGCCTTTAATGTCTCATAGTCCCTCAACTTTGGAACTCTCCATCTTATCTCTATAAACCCATCCTACCTTAACCTATTTTCTCTGTGCTGCTTCCTCCACTTGATCTTCTCCTGATTTTGATAACATCTACACTCAGTAACACGTTTAAAAGTGTTGTTTTGAAAAAACAAAACTGTGCAATGCTGTCCTCCTGGTAAATGTGCTGCTCACAATTGACAGCAGAAACATGGACCTGTTAAATTGAAAAGAAGGGTGTTGATATAGCTGCGTTTAGGCATAGCTTCCTTGTTCTGAGTCTTTCTCATTGTGCTGGAGTTGAACTAGTATTTTATATAAAACCTACCCTACGCATCCAGTTTTTCCATTTTCCACCAAAATCACAATATGCGGTTTACATTGTGTTATTTGTGCAGGTCTAATTCCTTAAAAGGAAAAGCAGAATCTCTCTTGGATAGTAATAATAGTTCATATGGTGCTCTTTGATGCCCCAGTTTTGGGGCATTTTGAATAAATGTTTACTTAAATTCAGATGATTATATGTTATTGATTTCTTTACAACAATGTAATTGTTTGAGTTCAGGTGAAGGATGAGTGACTAGGTGCATCCTTGTCATATAAATATGCTTATTCATTCATGATGTTTGATACATTCTGCAATGACTTAATCTGGCTTTGAATCTGCAACAGAACATGTCAACAAGTTAGGTCTGAATTTATTTAAAACAGCAGTGCATTCTGACACAATGAATTGAATCTTGTTCAAATAGTTGGCAGAAATGATAAGGTATTAAATAAAGCTCTCCACTAGCTGAAGGAAAAGAGGATCTGGTAAAATAAAAAAATAAAAAATGCCTTTTTTCTAATGTGCTAATATCATTGTAGGTAGCTAGCTAGCTGTATTTGTATTAATTATGGATCCCCATTAGCTGCTGCCAAAACAGCAGCTACTCTTCCTGGGGTCCAGCAAAATTAAGACAGTTTATATAATTTTTAAAACAATACATTCACAGATTTCACAACACACTGGGTGCCCTCAGGCACCACTACCACATATCTACAGTACTAAATCAATGTGTATGTATAGTGCATATATAGGTTCTTTGCAAAACCTATCCTAGTATTTGTGGAACATCATAAATATCTGACTGCTACTAGAATAGTATTTTGTACAAGACAAGACCAAATGCATAAATAAAACAACCAATATTAGTTCAATAAAATATGTAAGAGTAAATTAAAATGTTCAATATATCTTTCGATTTGGATCAAGGTAGCTAATGACTAGCTAGCAGACAGCAAAGGTTTCAGTTAGAGATGACCTGCAGGAGCTTGCAGGGATTTGTCGTCTTGCATAATGTCTACTTTGATGCTAATTAACATTTACGAATCTGTAAATCGAGCTGAATATTGATAAGTCACCTTTTTCCCGAGAGATTTGCATGGTTATCAAAACGTCACGCAACAGCCAACAATAAAAACACAACTCAATTTTGACGTATTTAAAAAAAATCCACAATGGATAAAACGAATGGTGGAAAAATAATTGGAACCATTACTGTTTTGACCGCTAGGTTTTATGGGTATTATGACACGCCCATAAAAATAATTGGAACCACGGTGGGCGTGTCATAATACCCATAAAACCAAGCAGTCAAAACATAAATGGTTCCAATTATTTCTCCACCATTATTTTTCCTCAATTCTAGGGGTGTGCCGAGCTCGTCGTACTTGTATTCTTAATCATATTCGTTTTATAAAACTTGATAATCATAATCAGATTTACTCGTGATTGGAACACCTGAAAGTGTGCTTTAAATGCCTGGTAAAGCCTATACTTTAAGTGTGCATTACTGCGCTATCACTCAGATTGTATCTTTATGTTCCTTCACTCATTCACACACATTGTTCAAAGCTAAATGACCCTGACAGATGAAAATGCACATAAGGGCTATTTACTTATTCAGTCCTATTCAATTATCAACAAATTAGGCCAATAAATACCCTGATGAATGACTGGCTACTACTGCCTGTGTTTATTCCAGACAGATTTAGATTAAGTTAGGCTAATTTGCTTGCCCCATATATTGTTTCACTTTAGAGAGGATACATTTTTTTCCTCTCTTGACACTTATGCCACAACATTTGTTAAATAAACATGCCTGGATGAGAATAAATAATAATAGCAAGAAGAATGGTCTTGAATCACGACACAATTTTCAGCAATGGAAAAATTAAACCGACAGATTGATTGAATTTATTTGACAATTTCTAAAATAAACTCAGTAAAAAAGGAAACATCCCTTTTTCAGGACCCTGTCTTTCAAAGATAATGCATTGAAATCCAAATAACTTCACAGATCTTCATTGTAAAGGGATTAAACACTGTTACCCATGCTTGTTCAATGAACCATAAACAATGAATGACCATGCGCCTGTGGAACGGTCGTGAAGACACTAACAGCTTACAGACGGTAGGCAATTAAGGTCACAGTTATGAAAACTTAGGACACTAAAGAGGCCTTTCTACTGACTCTGAAACACACCAAAAGAAAGATGCCCAGGGTCCCTGCTCATCTGCGTGAACGTGCCTTAGGCATGCTGCAAGGAGGCATGAGGACTGCAGATGGGCCAGGGCAATAAATTGCAATGTCCGTACTGTGGGACTCCTAAGGCAGCGCTACAGGGACACAGGGCAGACAGCTGATCATCCTCGCAGTGGCAGACCACGTGTAACAACACCTGCACAGGATCGGTACATCTGAACATCACACCTGCGGGACAGGTACAGGATGGCAACAACAACTGCCCAAGTTACACCAGGAACGCACAATCCCAGTGCTCAGACTGTCCGCACTAGGCTGAGAGACGCTGGACTGAGGGCTTGTAAGCCTGTTGTAAGACAGGTCCTCAACAGACATCAGCGGCAACAACGTCGCCTATGGGCACAAACCCACCGTCGCTGGACCAGACAGGACTGGCAAAAAGTGCTCTTCAATAATGAGTTGCGGTTTTGTCTCACCAGTGGTGATGGTTGGATTCGCATTTATCGTCAAAAGAATGAGCGTTACACCGAGGCCTGTACTCTGAAGCGGGCTCGATTTGGAGGTGGAGGGTCCGTCATGGTCTGGGGCGGTGTGTCACAGCATCATCGGACTGAGCTTGTTGTCATTGCAGGCAATCTCAACGTTGTGCGTTACAGGGAAGACATCCTCCTCCCTCATGTGGTACCCTTCCTGCAGGCTCATCCTGACATGACCCTCCAACATGACAGAAATGTCAGTGTTCTGCCATGGCCAGCGAAGAGCCCGGATCACAATCCCATTGACCACGTCTGGGACCTGTTGGATTGGAGGGTGAAGGCTAGGGCCATTCCCCCCAGAAATGTCTGGGAACTTGCAGGTGCCTTGGTGGAAGAGTGGGGTAACATCTCACACCAAGAACTGGCAAATCTGGTGCTGTCCATGAGGAGGAGATGCACTGCAGTGCTTAATGCAGCTGCCTTGTCTCACATACCCTTGATACCTATGATGAAAATTACAGGCCTCTCCCATCTTTTTAAGTGGGAGAACCTGCACAATTGGTGGCTGACTAAATACTTTTTTGCCCCACTCTATATAAAACAATCAATCCCTAATATATACAAGAAAATCACAATATAATAAACAGGTAGCAAAAGGCAGACCATAAGCTAACCCAGGCATTTCCTTCTCAGCCACATACTATAATCTTATGACTCACTTTTGAGACATACTACTATTTAGCCATTTTTTCAGTGAGAACTTGAAACTACCTCATTATTTTAGAAGACTATTGCAAAGAATTGCAGCTGAGTGTGAAAAAGTTTATTTCCCCATACCACTTTTAAATCTAAAAGGAACAACGTCAGTTTCACTCCTTCTCGTGGAATAGTTATGGTTATCCCTTAATAATTTAAAGACAAAGTAGACCTACAAAACAACAAAAAAGTAGGCCAAAACATTTCGAATCCCCCCGTACCTTCTCCGCTATGCAATCTGGTTTCAGAGCTGGTCATGGGTGCACCTCAGCCACGCTCAAGGTCCTAAATGATATCATAACCGCCATCAATAAAAGACAATACTGTGCTGGCAGTATTCGTCTGTAGTCCGGACCTCTGGCAGTCTCTATGGGGGTGCCACAGGGTTCAATTCTTGGACCGACTCTCTTCTCTGTATACACCAATGATGTCGCTCTTGCTGCTGGTGAGTCTCTGATCCACCTCTACGCAGACGACACCATTCTGTATACTTCTGGCCCTTCTTTGGACACTGTTTTAACTAACCTCCAGACGAGCTTCAATGCCATACAACTCTCCAACTGCTCTTAAATGCAAGTAAATTCTTCCATTTAAAAATCTCCTTGCCAACAAAGAGGCTTCTCCTCTTGGCCTTTCGGCCCAAAATTCAAAACCGGATAAAGCCAACCCTCTCAGCACTCTTAGTACGGAGCGCCTTGACAAAATTGTCAAGAACTTTTGCACCTTTAACCCCATTCCAGGGAAGCCAAACAACACATACATTCTTATCAGACATAAAATATGTCTTGGATGGCTACCCAAACACTACGGGTACTGAAATGCTTTAACTGTTGAATCAAACATTGAATAGACACATGACAAGGTTCATCCGTCTACAACTATATTTTAACATTATAGATTACAGTTACAGTTTTTTGGTTATCCCTTACATGTAAAACCTGTTTTCAAAAAGCCACCTGCTGTCCATCACTACTTTAAATAAAAACACAGCATCTTGTTTACATTCTTTATTGTAACCACAATGTCACAAATCATTTGCATCTACCTTTCCAATTACTTTTAGAGTTTGGGATTTACAAATGTGTGCTTTTCATGTCATTTTTCGTTAATTCCAGTTAGGATTTAAGTATAACATTTGAGTGGTGGCTTTAGTGAGAAGTGTAATGGTTTAATATTCAATAATATCTGCCCTCCGAATTCATATCGAAGGAGAATTTTTCACGCCCTTATTAGTTACATTGTTTAAGTTTGAACGTGCAGACTGGCACTAAGAACAGCGGGAAAGTTTCCCTAGTCAACGCCATTATTAGCGCAATGCCCTTCCCCATGGGCTAGGTCCGTCTTCTGTGCGCGGCTCTGTCGCCCATCCCATGCCCCATGGCCCCCGCCTTGAACCTTGCGCGCCCACGGCTATTTCAGTGGATACAGCTGGAGAACTGCAAGGCAATCCCATTGTGCGTCACTCGGGAGCCATGACCTATATGACCAATAAATATTGTCCTGCTAATAACAGGGTTAATAATATATCTGTGAGAAGATCCAAGGGGCTTTTATATCATTCTAAATTAATAATAATAATAATTGCTTTGTTTAAAAAATAATATTTTGGAAATTATTTTGTTTTCAAATAACGTAAAATGAGCGAGAAAAAGGTCATTCTTGAACATGGTGAAACATGTATTAATTTGTAATTAAATTATTGTTACTAATTTGTAATTAAAGCCAGTTTGTTATTTAGAATTATTTATTTTGGTTTTTAGAGGGAGAGAAACCAAAAACCTTCAGTCATCTTATGGATCTGCCAGTCGAGGCCGGCATGTGTATTGAACCAGCATCTGTAGCAACACAGCTTGCACTGCGATGCAGTGTCACCGCTGCGCCACTAAGGTGCTGTACAATATAACCGGTCGGGAGAGGCCACAGTACTACAGAGACACAGTAGCGCCTTGGGACCCAAAAGCATAATCAGTGCTCTAACCCCCCCTTGGGCTGATCTGGAGCAATGAAGTAGTGACTCAGGGTACAGTACTAAACCACAAATTACCTCTAAATCCCAGAGAATAGTCACAAAACTTTTAGTGGAGCAACCACTGTACCAAGCAGTCAAACAGGGAAATGGCTTCAATTTTTCCATCATTCATTTTTCCCATAGGGAATTTTAGAAACACTTAAAATAAGGTCTGTGTTTTGTGTAGGTTTACCCTGGCTTGATGTTTTGACAACCATGTAAATCTCTCTCGGACAATATGCAATTTATTATTATATTCGGCTCGATTTACGTTCAGATTCGAAAATGCTCATTTACATCAAAGTAGACATCATGCAAGACTACACATCCCTGCAATCTCCAGCACATCTTCTCTAGCTGACACCTTTGCTAACAGGTATTGTGTCAATTTAAAACTTGCACAAGACAGTTCAAATAATTGTCAATTTAATCCAATGAACTTTTGCCTTTCTGTTCAAAATTTTGTAACAAGACTGCCCAAATGTGTCTAATTGTTTTTTTATAACTTTTCAAGTACACTCTCCTCAAACAATATCATGGTATTCTTTCACTGTAATAGTTACTGTAAATTGGACAGGCAGTTAGCTTAAATTCGTGTTAATCATTCTGCCAATATCAGATATGTCTATGTCCTGGGAAATGTTCTTGTTTACTTACAACCTCATGCTAATCGCATTAGCCTACGTTAGCTCAACTGATCCTGAAGAAATTAAAGAAATGTAGCCAATTTCTTAATTACTACATTTGACTACCATTAGATAGTTAATCCAGAGATTCTTACCTTTGCCTCGATTTGGCAGTTTCATCCAGATCATCATGGCATTTGTAGCTCTTCATGATAGCCACATTAGCATCTAATTAGCGGTTCATTTTTTTGTGTGGGGGGGTAAATACAGGCGAATATATCGCGATTTTAGAGATATACAAGGTTATTAAAACGTCTCGCCAGGGTAAGCATACATACACGAAACACAGCCCTTATTTTAAGTGTTTCTAAAATCCCCTATGGGAAAAATGAATGGTGGAAAAACGATTGGAACCACTTCCTTGTTTGACCTCTGGGTTTATGGGTATTATGACTCATACTGTGGAACTCTATTGAGTCTTAACATAGCAATCAATGGTTCAGTACAGTGTATTGATACATACTGTACCATAGATCTGGCAGACGACTGCGATTAAATTTCTCTGGACCGCGACCACAGATTATTTATAGCATGCGTCATTAGATGAGCACGGGAAAAAAGAAGCAACAACAGTGTTTCGCACTCATACATATTTCTCAGCACATCAAGGTTGTTTATATTATTGTCTGTTTACACGGTGTATACTGTTTTGGGATTTAAAAAGGGACCTTTGCAGTTACATGAAGCCATTGTTAGTTTGTATTAGCAACGTGGAAGAAAAGATATTCGGAGCATCAAAACGAGAGGCCTGCTAGCTACTGTTTGCTTGTTGCAACAAGAACCAGCTACAAGAAACCCTCACGAGTTGGTCTTGTTTGAGCAGAAACGTTTTCCACAAGTTTCAGGTACGTTAATGTTCTCTACTTGTATATCTGAACGTTGTATTTCGTAACACGTTGTATAACTAGTTAATTCACTTGCATACAGTATCTTAGTACAGTAACTATCTACGTGTGTGGTCATAGATTGCTACAGTTGTTACCTCCCATGTCCATCTGTGCTAGCTAGCTAACGTGGTCAAGTCAAATAGGGTCTTTGGTCAAATGAACAACCTTAGCTAACCAAGATCAGCCGGTGTGTCAAACACACAGGCCGGTCGGATTTAACTAACTAGTAATGTTATGTGGAGTAAACTGAAACGTAACTGTTCGCTAATTAACTAACTATGTTAGCAGCATGTGTTGGCTAGCTAATGTTAGCGTAGGCAGCAAATTGTGGTACAATAAATGCAAACAATCTTGCATCAACGAAGTGGAAATCCACGGTTCTCGTAAGACTAACGATGTTTATTATGACCATGTTTAAATTATCTTCCCCTTTAGTGCTCAATCATCATGGCTGATGACTTTGACATAGAAGCAATGCTTGAGGCTCCATATCGAAAGGTGGGTTTTGGCCTAAGGTATTGTTTGTGATTGTAATGCACTTTATTGTAAATACTGTGGTGGTCTATGTCACTTCTTTGCCCCAGACCCAAAATGTCTAGCCTATTCTATGTGTGTTTCTGATGTGATGCTGCAGTTCCTTTTCAGACTATGAATAAATGCCCATCTATCTCTTTTTGTAGACTTGCCTAACGATATCTCACCTCTACTTCCATGAATTCCAGTGTGATCTGTCAAAAAATGAAGGTAGTAATTGCCCAATGTATTGCTGTACTGTGGTCCCCTTGGTAACATAATTGTGGTCATTGAATGGCCAGTCTACAAGGCGAATGCAGTGGATGCACAATAACATTTAATTGAGGGACTGGGTTCTTGATCAGGCCTAGTTGGCATTCTCCTTTATCTCAACAACTGGGCTAATGTTTTGTGCATGGACTATGCCGAACCTGTCAACAAATGCCTAAACCATCTTCTGAGCATGTGGGTGTTAACCAAGAGTTTGACAGCTGTCAAACAATGTCTGTCACATATCTGAGAAGTTTGTCAAAAAGTAGAAAAGTGTTCAGAATAGATTCCGTATTTTAGCCTACATGGCAGACGATTGTAGGCCAAACCTTCTGACTGTTTCACCTCACATACAGCCTTTCTGCATTGTGATAAACTGCAGAACTTTAGCCAGCTCGATTAGAAAAACACAAATGCCCATCGGGCCTGGTCGAGAAGCCAGTTCCTTTAATTTAAAAGACATACCATGGAGAGAGTATTCAAATATCTGTATGCATGGTGTGGTTGTTCCACATGATTGACTTTACCCTGCTATTGATTTAAGACCGATATAGTGAAATCGGCCTCTGTAAATGATAAAGGTTTGGTAAGCTGACACATTATAGAAAACATGATTGCATGTCCTTTACTTTCAATACATGAGATGTGTATGGTTAAGTACAGGACGCAGGTATGTTAGTTCACAATGTTCACTCTCATTTCTCATTCCAGTGAGGAAGGAAGTGTGGATTTTGTCGTTACACTGCATTCACCAACAAGTTATACATTTTACATAACCTGTATAACTGAAAATGGCTTTTTCTCCATGGTTGACCAGAATGTAATTTTTTTGCATGCTCATTCACGAGGAGTACATGTTTATTTATTCATAAGTCCATTATATTTGCCACACTTTGATGTAAGGCCTATATTTAATAGAGTACAAACAGTAGGAAACATGGAACTCTTCTATGCTGCTGGCGACAGTACCAACTAGGGAGTTTCATATACCTCATCTTATATTTAATCATGACTTTCCTTGGTAGTTGATATTACTAAGCAGTGTGAATCCCTGTTTGCTTCAGGGCGAGATGTGTGACAGAGGTGGCATCGAGCTCTTACAGTCCACGAACGAAAATTGGTGAAGATCACTGGAATGGCACCCCCCCACTGGAAATCGATCAGTTTTGGGTTGCTAGCATGGCCACATTGGTCTTAGGCAAAGAATAGCCTGGGATCTGATCTGGATGGGGCTGCTTAAGAAAAATGCACCAGAGATATGACTTTAGATATGGATAATTACTCATAGAACTTGACTAGATGCTAAATGTCTCATCGACAGTATGATTGGAGAGAGAGAGAACAAGTGAATAGACACTATTTTAAAGCCCCTAACTGTAGATCTCAGTCCCCATGTAAACTTTAGCATGGATACTTTTTTAAACAATTATTATATTTTCTCTTGTTCCCACCCCCCGTTTATCCTGACAACTTCAAATGTTGCCTCTTCGTCCTCATGCTGTTCTTCTATCGACCCTGCTTAGGATGAGATCAAGCACAGTAGTCCAAATGGGCACAAGGAACACAGCAAGAAGTAAGTGAAACAGACATGGTGTAGTAACAAGCAACGCTCACCCAAATGTATTTATTATTTTGACAATTGTTCTAAAATGTTTATTGATCTTTACTTATTCACTGCCTCACATTGAGTCATTCTCTTTCCTCAGGAAAAAAAAGAGCAGGAGTCGAAGCAGAGACAGGAAGAGAAGCAAAAGCCGGGATCGCAAGAAGAGCCATGACCACAAGCGGAGCCGCAGCCACGAGCGAAAGCGGAGCCGCAGCAGGGAGAGGCGCCGGAGCAGAGAGCGCAGCGGCCGCTACAGGGACCACAAGACCACCTTGTATGTATGCATGCCTCATCTGGTGTCAGTATTTCCCTTCAGTCTGCATCACCCTAGTTTTAGAGGCTGCTGCCCTATGTACATAGTCATGGAACACTGGTCACTTTAATAATGTTTACATTCTGTTTTACCAATTCAGCTTGATTTTAAATTGACCAGAAAGGCATAGCTTTCCATCAATGGCTGAGACAAAGATGGAGAAAATGCATCCCTTGAATGAGTAGGTGTTCTAAAACTTTTGACTGGTACAATATATATATATATATATACATAGACATATGTATGTGTATATATATATATATGTGTGTACATGTGTATGTGTGTATGTCTATGTATATATATATATATTGTACCAGTCAAAAGTTTTAGAACACCTACTCATTCAAGGGATGCATTTTCTCCATCTTTGTCTCAGCCATTGATGGAAAGCTATGCCTTTCTGGTCAATTTAAAATCAAGCTGAATATGAATGAAACTCACATTACCTTGTACAATTGTATTGCTCGCATAAACTTATTTGGCAAATGTTGTTGCGGGTGTAGCAAAATGTTTGTGTTTCTAGCTTCAACCGTGCAGTAATATCTAACAATACACATATCTAAAAATGTTAAGCATGGAATTTTAAAAAATTGAAATGTTAGGACGAGGAATGTCCAAGTCCGGAGTATGAATGTATGTCTCATTCAAGGGTTTTTCTTTATTTTTCATATTTTCTACATTGTAGAATAATAGTAAAGACATCAAAACTATGAAATAGCACATGGAATGGAATCATGTAGTAACCTAAAGTCTATTTATATTTGAGATTCTTCAAAGTAGCCACCCTTTGCCTTCACAGCTTTGCACACTCTTGGCATTCTCTCAACCAGCTTCACCTGGAATGCTTTTCCAAGTTCCCACATATGCTGAGCACTTGTTGGCTGCTTTTCCTTCACTCTGTAGTGCAAACTCATCCCAAACCATCTCAATTGGGTTGAGATCAGGTGATTGTGGAGGTCAGGTCATTTGATGCAGCTCTCCATTGAGCTCCTTCTTGGTCAAATAGCCCTTACACCGCCTGGAAGTGTGCTGGGTCATTGGCCTGTTGAAAAACAAATTACGCCAGATGCAGCGTATCGCTGCAGAATGCTGTGGAAGCCATGCTGGTTAAGTGTGCCTTGAATTCTAAATAAATCACAGACAGTATCACAAGCAAAGCACCTCCTCCTGCTGGTAACTCTAATAAACATATCCTCTGCGGCAGAGGTAACTCTGGGTCTTCCTTTCCTGTGGCGGTCCTCATGAGAGCCAGTTTCATCAGTGTGCCTTGAATTCTAAATACAGTGCCTTGCGAAAGTATTCGGCCCCCTTGAACTTTGAGACCTTTTGCCACATTTCAGGCTTCAAACAAAGATATAAAACTGTATTTTTTTTGTGAAGAATCAACAACAAGTGGGACACAATCATGAAGTGGAACGACATTTATTGGATATTTCAAACTTTTTTAACAAATCAAAAACTGATCAATTGGGTGTGCAAAATTATTCAGCCCCCTTAAGTTAATACTTCGTAGCGCCAACTTTTGCTGCGATTACAGCTGAAGTTGCTTGGGGTATGTCTCTATCAGTTTTGCACATCGAGAGACTGAACTTTTTTTTCCATTCCTCCTTGCAAAACAGCTCGAGCTCAGTGAGGTTGGATGGAGAGCATTTGTGAACAGCAGTTTTCAGTTCTTTCCACAGATTCTCGATTGGATTCAGGTCTGGACTTTGACTTGGCCATTCTAACACCTAGATATGTTTATTTTTGAACCATTCCATTGTAGATTTTGCTTTATGTTTTGGATCATTGTCTTGTTGGAAGACAAATCTCCGTCCCAGTCTCAGGGCTTTTGCAGACTCCATCATGTTTTCTTCCAGAATGGTCCTGTATTTGGCTCCATCCATCTTCCCTGTCCCTGCTGAAGAAAAGCAGGCCCAAACCATGATGCTGCCACCACCATGTTCGACAGTGGGGATGGTGTGTTCAGGGTAATGAGCTGTGTTGGGTGATGAGGGTGATGAGCTTGTGTTGCTTTTACGCCAAACATAACATTTTGCATTGTTGCCAAAAAGTTCAATTTTGGTTTCATCTGACCAGAGCGCCTTCTTCCACATGTTTGGTGTGTCTCCCAGGTGACTTGTGGCAAACTTTAAACAACACTTTTTATGGATATCTTTAAGAAATGGCTTTCTTCTTGTCACTCTTCCATAAAGGCCAGATTTGTGCAATATACGACTGATTGTTTTCCTATGGACAGAGTCTCCCACCTCAGCTGTAGATCTCTGCAGTTCATCCAGAGTAATAATGGGCCTCTTGGCTGCATCTCTGATCAGTCTTCTCCTTGTATGAGCTGAAAGTTTAGAGGGACGGCCAGGTCTTGGTAGATTTGCAGTGGTCTGATACTCCTTCCATTTCAATATTATCGCTTGCACAGTGCTCCTTGGGTGTTTAAAGCTTGGGAAATCTTTTTGTATCCAAATCCGGCTTTAAACTTCTTCACAACAGTATCTCTGACCTGCCTGGTGTGTTCCTTGTTCTTCATGATGCTCTCTGCGCTTTTAACGGACCTCTGAGACTATCACAGTGCAGGTGCATTTATACGGAGACTTGATTACACACAGGTGGATTGTATTTATCATCATTAGTCATTTAGGTCAAAATTGGATCATTCAGACATCCTCACTGAACTTCTGGAGAGAGTTTGCTGCACTGAAAGTGAAGGGGCTGAATAATTTTGCACGCCCAATTTTTCAGTTTTTGATTTGTTAAAAAGGTTTGAAATATCCAATAAATGTCGTTCCACTTCATGATTGTGTCCCACTTGTTGTTGATTCTTCACAAAAAAAATACAGTTTTATATCTTTATGTTTGAAGCCTGAAATGTTGCAAAAGGTCACAAAGTTCAAGGGGGTCGAATACTTTCGCAAGGCACTGTATGGCGGATGCATATTTTGTATATATTTACACACAAAATGACAAAACGACAAGATGTAAAAAATAAAATAAATAAAAAATGCCTCTGTAAAAATCTGACTACAAGACCAAACAGCCTGTGGAATAATGTGAATGTACGTCCATTGAAGACTGAGAAAAATAAATTGGCACACGGAGAACATGTCATTTTGAGAAAATGGCAGATTAAAGATAGTTTTGCTTCTCTAGGGATGTAATTATTGTTTAGATAACCTTATTCACTATTATGTATTGATTTACTTATAATTTCATCACTCTTTATGTGATGTACAATGCAGAGAACGCTGGAAGAATGATCATTTAATCACGATAGTGAATTATTGTAATGTTTGTTTCTGTCAATTAATCCCATAATGGATGGGTTGGCGATTTGACACAAATACAATTGCATTCATTCATTCGATAGGGTAATCCAATTAAAATATACTTTCCATAAATATGACAATTTGTCACATTTAATTCAACTCATTTATATATCACTTCTAAACTGTTTCAAGCAATAGAGCATATGCTTTGAATACTGGTCTGTTGGGCAAGTATGCAGTTTTGGGATAATTCTCATATCACTTTGCTCAATTTATCACATACAATGACTTTGTATGGCTGTTGAAATGTGCAGAACATTAATCAGCAATGCCTGCCCCATATGTAAGGCCCTCTTTGAGTTGTTGCTGGTGCCCCCTTTTTTTCTTGACTGTGTCATGGGACCTGCGCCTACGCTTGGCACTCTCCATTGAAGCAGCATCAGCTCTCACAACTCTTCTCTGATTGCTTCCATTGTCACCAAAGTGTATTAAGCCACATTTTGTTCATCACATTTGATATAGCAGTGGCTTCAACATTGAACGTGGCTACTGCCATACTTGTTGCTCCTTCAATGCGGCTTTTGCCCACGAAGACAGTTTTGGGGTATCGTGACCATATTACAGAGTTCAGACAGTCATTTGCATTCTGGGTTCCTCCGTGCTACATTCTTTTGAGGTTATCATTTGACATTCTATGATAAACAGTTACCATTTTCTGTGCAACCTCTCACATTTTTAAAAAATTATGCCCTCCAAGGTCTTTGTGACAGGGTGGATCTTCATTTCTATGGCTCTCTGTTACCAGCACAAATGCTCACAACTGTCCCGTTGTTGGAAGTGAATCCTCTCTTGTGCCAAGTGCCATCCAAGGATACATGAATGTCTATGATGGCATCCTCATCTTCCTTCAGCAACTCTGCCATGTCTGGGTCTATATCTGCATATGCGCTTCTAATTATATTTGCAGCACTCTCCATTGACTGTAGCCCTCTCTGAATATCTGCAACTAAAGTGGGGGGGGGGGACTTATGTCTGTCGACATTAGTCATAACTGCAGGACTAAATATCAGCATGTTACCCATTGTAAATATTAGCATATCTGCATGTAGTTACTTTATTTATAACTAATTTATCTCTAATCACATTAGGCTACAGCCCTATGACACTGGGCTTATGTAACAGTCTCATTGTAAAGTTATGTTTTCCTATCACTCTGTTTTATTAACTTTGAATACATTTGCTGGAGCAAGGAAATAAATATTATTTATACACAGCAAGTCACCTGACAATATTGGTCTACTCTCCCTTTTTATTTACCTGTCATTTTCCTGTCATGTCTCCATGAGCTGAGATGCAAGGAAGGAATCCCTAGGACTTATTTTCTTGAGCTGCATAACCAAGTCCAAGTTCGTGGGCTAGAAGAACCATCCTCACATTTCTATCAAATGCCACATCTCCCCTGGAGCACTCCTGTAGCCTGGAGGAAGTAGAAACACACCTCAAATTCATCACGATCACCTTCACAGTCTGCACATTCTATCACGACAGAATCCCTGTTGGTGGGGTCTATGGTGATTTTTCAGTCCAGTGTTTAGACCCTTAGGGCAAATCAAATTGGTATATTTGTGACGTGGAATAAAATACACTGTTGACTGGCTGATTGCTGCCAGTTGTCATCTTCATCTCGACTTATTTGCGTCTCTAAGTCTGTACTAAGTACACACCCCTGAGGTGCCCCAGTGTTGAGGATAAGCGTGGCAGACGTGCCTTACCACCTTGGGGCGGCCCGTTAAGAAGTTCAGGTTCCAGTTGCAGAGGGAGTGTTGAACGCTGAGCTGTAGTCATTCATTGTTTTTATTTAGCTTAGGCAAGTCTGTTAACAAATTATTATTTACAATGACAGCCTACCGGGGAACAGTGGGTTAACTACCTTGTTCAGGGGCAGAACAACATATTTTTATCTTGTTAGCTTTAGGGATTCGATCCAGCAACCTTTCAGTTACTGGTCCAACGCTCTAACCACCTAGGCTACCTGCCACCCCAAATGAACAGCATTCTCACGTGGGTGTTCCTTTTGTCCAGGTGGGAAAGGGCAGTGTGGAGTGTGATTGAGATTGCGTCATCTGTGGATCTTTTGGGGCAGTATGCCAATTGGAGTGGGTCTAGGGTATCCGGGAGGATGGTGTTGATGTGAGCCATTTTCAGCCTTTTAAAGCACTTCATGGCTACCGACGTGAGTGCTACGGGGCGGTAATCATTTAGGCAGGTTACCTTCGCTTCCATGGGCACAGGGACAATGGTGATCTGCTTGAAACATGTAGGTATTACAGACTCAGTCAGGAATAGGTTGTCAGTAAAGACACTTGCCAGTAGGTCCACTCATGCTTTGAGTACACATCCTGGTAATCCATCTGGCCCAGCGGCTTTGTGAATGTTGACCTGTTTAAAGGTCTTGCTCACATCGGCTACTGAGAGCGTTCTCACAAGGTCATCCAGAGCAGCTAGTGCTCTCGTGCATGCTTCAGTGTTGCTAGCCCCGAAGCTAGCATAAAAGGCATTTACCTCATCTAGTAGGCTTGCGTCACTGGGCAGCTCGCATCTGGGTTTCCCTTTTGTTGTCCGTAATAGTTTTCAAGCCCTGCCACATCCAACGAGCTTCGGAGTCGGTGTAGTAGGATTCAATCTTAATCCTTCATTGACTCTTTGCTTGTTTGATGGTTCATCTGAGGGCATAGCGGGATTTCTTATAAGCGGCCAGATTAGTGTCTAGCTCCTTGAAAGCTGTGGATGTTGTCTGTAATCCATGGCTGCTGATTGGGATATGTACGTATTGTGTATAAACTGCCTTAATTTTGCTGGACCCCAGGAAGAAAGCAGCAGCTAATGGGGATCCATAATAAATACAAATGCGTACGGTTTCTGTGGAGACGATGTTGTCGATGCACTTATTGATGAAGCCGATGACTGAGGTGGTATACTTCTCAATGCCATTGGATGAATCCCGGAACATATTCCAGTCTGTGCTAGCAAAACAGTCCTGTAGTGTAGCATTCACGTCATCTGACCACTTCCGCATTGAGCGACTCCTGTACTTCCTGCTTTAGTTTTGGCTTGTAAGCAGGAATCAGGAGGATAGAATTATGGTCAGATTTGCCAAATGGAGTGCAGGGGAGCGCTTTATATGCATCTCTGTGTGTGGAGTAAAGGTGGAATAGAGCTTTTATTTGATTTATTTTCCCCTCTGGTTGCACTGATTTTAAGTTTGCCTGCATTAAAGTCCCTGGCCACTAGGAGTGCCACTTCTGGATGAGCATTTTCTTCTTTGCTTATGGCCTTATAGAGTTGATTGAGTGTGGTCTTCGTGCCAGCATCTGTCTGTGGTGGTAAATAGACAGCTACGAATAATATAGATGAGAGCTCTATTGGTAGATGGTGTGGTCTACAGTTTATCATAAGGTACTCTACCTCAGGCGAGCAATACCTCGACATCTTTGATATTAAAATCAAATCAAATCAAATTTTATTTGTCACATACACATGGTTAGCAGATGTTAATGCGAGTGTAGCGAAATGCTTGTGCTTCTAGTTCCGACAATACAGTGATAACCAACAAGTAATCTAACTAACAATTCCAAAACTACTGTCTTATACACAGTGTAAGGGGATGAGGAACATGTACATAAGGATATATGAATGAGTGATGGTACAGAGCAGCATACAGTAGATGGTATCGAGTACAGTATATACATATGAGATGAGTGTGTAGACAAAGTAAACAAAGTGGCATAGTTAAAGTGGCTAGTGATACATGTGTTACATAAGGATGCAGTCGATGATGTAGAGTACAGTATATACATATGCATATGAGATGAATAATGTAGGGTAAGTAACATTATATAAGGTAGCATTGTTTAAAGTGGCTAGTGATATATTTACATCATTTCCCATCAATTCCCATTATTAAAATGGCTGGAGTTGGGTCAGTGTCAATGACAGTGTGTTGGCAGCAGCCACTCAGTGTTAGTGGTGGCTGTTTAACAGTCTGATGGCCTTGAGATAGAAGCTGTTTTTCAGTCTCTCGGTCCCAGCTTTGATGCACCTGTACTGACCTCGCCTTCTGGATGATAGCGGAGTGAACAGGCAGTGGTTCGGGTGGTTGATGTCCTTGATGATCTTTATGGCCTTCCTGTAACAACGGGTGGTGTAGGTGTCCTGGAGGGCAGGTAGTTTGCCCCCGGTGATGCGTTGTGCAGTCCTCACTACCCTCTGGAGAGCCTTACGGTTGAGGGCGGAGCAGTTGCCGTACCAGGCGGTGATACAGCCCGCCAGGATGCTCTCGATTGTGCATCTGTAGAAGTTTGTGATTGCTTTTGGTGACAAGCTGAATTTCTTCAGCCTCCTGAGGTTGAATAGGCGCTGCTGCGCCTTCTTCACGACGCTGTCAGTGTGAGTGGACCAATTCAGTTTGTCTGTGATGTGTATGCCGAGGAACTTAAAACTAGCTACCCTCTCCACTACTGTTCCATCGATGTGGATAGGGGGGTGTTCCCTCTGCTGTTTCCTGAAGTCCACAATCATCTCCTTAGTTTTGTTGACGTTGAGTGTGAGGTTATTTTCCTGACACCACACTCCGAGGGCCCTCACCTCCTCCCTGTAGGCCGTCTCGTCGTTGTTGGTAATCAAGCCTACCACTGTTGTGTCGTCCGCAAACTTGATGATTGAGTTGGAGGCGTGCGTGGCCACGCAGTCGTGGGTGAACAGAGGGAGTACAGGAGAGGGCTCAGAACGCACCCTTGTGGGGCCCCCGTGTTGAGGATCAGCGGGGAGGAGATGTTGTTGCCTACCCTCACCACCTGGGGCGGCCCGTCAGGAAGTCCAGTACCCAGTTGCACAGGGCGGGGTCGAGACCCAGGGTCTCGAGCTTGATGACGAGCTTGGAGGGTACTA
The DNA here is from genome assembly GCF_021184085.1 of Oncorhynchus gorbuscha. Classification (NCBI taxonomy): domain Eukaryota; kingdom Metazoa; phylum Chordata; class Actinopteri; order Salmoniformes; family Salmonidae; genus Oncorhynchus; species Oncorhynchus gorbuscha. The sequence continues at coordinate 36,908,534 of NC_060193.1, read as the reverse complement.
TGGTGTTGAATGCCGAGCTGTAGTCGATGAACAGCATTCTCACATAGGTATTCCTCTTGTCCAGGTGGGTTAGGGCAGTGTGCAGTGTGGTTGAGATTGCATCGTCTGTGGACCTATTTGGGCGGTAAGCAAATTGGAGTGGGTCTAGGGTGTCAGGTAGGGTGGAGGTGATATGGTCCTTGACTAGTCTCTCAAAGCACTTCATGATGACGGAAGTGAGTGCTACGGGGCGGTAGTCGTTTAGCTCAGTTACCTTAGCTTTCTTGGGAACAGGAACAATGGTGGCCCTCTTGAAGCATGTGGGAACAGCAGACTGGTATAGGGATTGATTGAATATGTCCGTAAACACACCGGCCAGCTGGTCTGCGCATGCTCTGAGGGCGCGGCTGGGGATGCCGTCTGGGCCTGCAGCCTTGCGAGGGTTAACACGTTTAAATGTCTTACTCACCTCGGCTGCAATGAAGGAGAGACCGCATGTTTCAGTTGCAGGCCGTGTCAGTGGCACTGTATTGTCCTCAAAGCGGGCAAAAAAGTTATTTAGTCTGCCTGGGAGCAAGACATCCTGGTCCGTGACTGGGCTGGATTTCATCTTGTAGTCCGTGATTGACTGTAGACCCTGCCACATGCCTCTTGTGTCTGAGCCATTGAATTGAGATTCCACTTTGTCTCTGTACTGACGCTTAGCTTGTTTAATAGCCTTACGGAGGGAATAGCTGCACTGTTTGTATTCAGTCATGTTGCCAGATACCTTGCCCTGATTAAAAGCAGTGGTTCGCGCTTTCAGTTTCACGCGAATGCTGCCATCAATCCACGGTTTCTGGTTAGGGAATGTTTTTATCGTTGCTATGGGAATGACATCTTCGACGCACGTTCTAATGAACTCGCACACCGAATCAGCGTATTCGTCAATATTCCCATCTGACGCAATACGAAACATGTCCCAGTCCACGTGATGGAAGCAGTCTTGGAGTGTAGAGTCAGCTTGGTCTGACCAGCGTTGGACAGACCTCAGCGTGGGGGCCTCTTGTTTTAATTTCTGTCTGTAGGCAGGGATCAGCAAAATGGAGTCGTGGTCAGCTTTTCCGAAAGGGGGGCGGGGCAGGGCCTTATATGCGTCGCGGAAGTTAGAGTAACAATGATCCAAGGTTTTACCACCCCTGGTTGCGCAATCGATATGCTGATAAAATTTAGGGAGTCTTGTTTTCAGATTGGCTTTGTTAAAATCCCCAGCTACAATGAATGCAGCCTCCGGATAAATGTTTTCCAGTTTGCAAAGAGTTAAATAAAGTTCGTTCAGAGCCATCGATGTGTCTGCTTGGGGGGGATATATACGGCTGTGATTATAATCGAAGAGAATTCTCTTGGAAGATAATGCGGTCTACATTTGATTGTGAGGAATTCTAAATCAGGTGAACAGAAGGATTTGAGTTCCTGTATGTTTCCTTCATCACACCATGTCCCGTTAGTCATGAGGCATACGCCCCCGCCACTCTTCTTACCAGAGAGATGTTTGTTTCTGTCGGCGCGATGCGTGGAGAAACCCGTTGGCTGCACCGCCCTGGATAGCGTTTTCCCAGTGAGCCATGTCTCCGTAAAGCAAAGAACGTTGCAGTCTCTGATGTCCCTCTGGAATGCCACCCTTGCTCGGATTTCATCAACCTTGTTGTCGAGAGACTGGACATTGACTGGACTGGACTGGACATTGGCAAGAAGAATACTGGACATCGCACACCAGCTGTTTTTGACAAAAAGACACACCCCCACCCCTCGTCTTACCAGATGTACAGTTTAAGTCGAAGGTTTACATACACCTTAGCCAAATACATATTAACTCAGTTTTTCACAATTCCTGACATTTAATCCAAGTAAAAAATCCCTGTTTTAGGTCAGTTAGGTCACCACTTTATTTTAAGAATATGAAATGTCAGAATAACATTAGAGTGATTTTATTTCAGCTTTTATTTCTTTCACCACATTCCCAGTGGGTCAGAAGTTTTACATACTCAATTAGTATATGGAAGCATTGCCTTTTAAATTGTCTAACTTGGGTCAAATGTTTCGGGTAGCTTTCCACAAGCTTCCCACAATAAATTGGGTGAAATTTGGCCCATTCCTCCTGACAGAGCTGGTGTAACTGAGTCAGGTTTGTAGGCCTCCTTGCTCGCACACAATTTTTCAGTTCTGCCCACAAAATGTATACGGGATTGAGGTCAGGGCTTTGTGATGGCCACTCCAATACCTTGACTTTGTTGTCCTTAAGCCATTTTGCCACAACTTTGGTCGCAAATGGGTCTTCCAAATGGACAATGACCCCAAGCATACTTCCCAATCTTTAATATACCACACCATGATGCTGCCGCCCCCGTGCTTCGCGGTTGGGATGGTGTTCTTCGTCTTGCAAGCCTCCCCTTTTTCCACCAAACATAACGCTGGTCATTATGGCCAAACAGTTCTATTTTTGTTTCATCAGCTCCTTCCTGAGCGGTATGACAGCTGCGTGGTCCCATGGTGTTTATACTTGCGTACTATTGCTTGTACAGATGAACGTGGTACCTTCAGGCATTTGTAAATTGCTCCCAAGGATGAACCAGACTTGTGGAGGTCTACAATTGTTTTCTCTGAGGTCTTGGCTGATTTCTTTTGATTTTCCCATGATGTCAAGCAAAAAGACACTGAGTTTGAAGGTAGGCCTTGAAATACATCCACAGCTACAATTGACTCAAATGATGTCAATTCGCCTATCAGAAGCTTCTAAAGCCATGACATCATATTCTGGAATTTTCCACAGGAATTGTGATACAGTGAATTATAAGTGAAATAATCTATATGTAAACAATAGTTATTAATGTCCCGTTGGTAGGATAATCGTAATCGTAGGTCATCAATTCTATTTTCCAATGATTGCATGTTAGCAAGTAGGACGGATGGCAGTGGAAGTTTACTCGCTCGCGGCGGATTCTGAGAAGGCAGCCCAATCTGCGTCCTCTTTTCCTTCGTCTTTTCTTCACGCAAATGACAGAGATTTGGGCCTGTTTCCAGGATAGCAGTATATCCTTCTCGTCGGACTCGAAGGCACACCTGTTAATTGAAATGCATTCCTGGTGACTACCTCATGAAGCTGGTTGAGAGAATGTCAAAAGTGTGCATAGATGTCATCATGGCAAAGGGTGGCTACTTTGAAGAAACTCAAATATAAAATGTATTTTGATTTGTTTAACACTTTTTTGGTTACTACATGATTCCATATGTGTTATTTCATAGTTTTGACATCTTCATTATTATTCTACATAGTAGAAAATAGTAAAACTAAAGAAAAACCCTTGAATGAGTAGGTGTGACCAAACGTTTGACTGGTACTTTACTCCGGACTCGGACATTCCTCGTCCTTATATTTCTATTTTTTTTTCTTCCATTCTTAACATTTTTAGATGTGTGTGTATTGTTAGATATTACTGCACTTACTTCAAGGAACACAAGCATTTTGCAACACCTGCAATAACATGTGCCAAATAAGTGTATGCGAGTAATACAATTGAACAGGGAAATGTGAGTCTCATTCACATTCAGCTTGATTTTAAATTGACCAGAAAGGCATAGCTTTTCGTCAATGGTTGAGACAAGAATGGGGAAAATCCATTTATCCTTGCAGGGTAAAGCCGGGTGTACACTACGTGACTTTCAAAATCCTAACATCTCGTCGCCTCTCACATTAAACTATCTTTCCTGTAGTTTTTTGTCTTGTCAATGTAGTGGTGCACACACTAAACAATGTGGCACAGATCGGAGGAAGGGGGATGCCTAGTCAGTTGTAAAACTGAATGCATTCAACTCAAATGTGTCTTCCACATATAATCCAACCCCTCTGAATCAGAGAGGTGTTCGGGGCTGCCTTAATTGACATCCATGGCGCTAAGGGGCAGAATCACAGATTTTTACCTTGTCAGCTCTGGGATTCTATCCATCAACCTTTTGGTTACTGGCACAATGGCACAACGCTCCTACCCACCAGGCTACCGGCCGCCCCACACCCTTGGTCATGAGGATTCTTGACACTGCGCTGTCTCGCGAAAACAAATATGTAATTGTAAACATATTCAGTCAGACATTTCATCTTGCCATGCAGAGTTGAAATATCTAGCCAATACCTTTAAAAATATATATATTATTATTATTTATTTTTTGTGATATCCAATTGGTAGTTACAGTTTTGTCCCATCGCTGCAACTCCCATACGGGCTCGGTCGAGAGCCGTGCATCCTCCGAATCACGACCCCGCCAAGACGCACTGCTTCTTAACAATGCTTGCTTAACTCAGATGGTTGCATAACCCTTTCTCCGGGAACTGGGAGGTAGTGTGAAAACTACTGTCTTCCCTGGCGCTCGCAGTGCAATCCTTTTAGAACCGTAGATAAACAAGCTCGTAATGGTATCAGGCTGAATTCTATGGTCCCCAAGCAACCAGTATACCATTCATGGGGAGACTGCACATGCGCGGCAAATCTTCCCCAGCTAGTGGGGTGTGTACGTGCTGAGACTTGTATGCCTGAGGCAAGAATGCCTTCTGTTGGCATGCAGTGTTTTCTACCAGCGCCGTCTGTCGGCTATACAGCAGACTAGTCATTTGTAGCCGGTTACCTTTTAGGCTTCTCTTCAAATCGCTAGTCAGAAAATAGTCTGCAGAGCCCTATCCTGCTAGAATGAACAATATTATGCATCTTCTAGCGATCTATTGATGGGACACAAAGTGTATTGCAGATAGCTGAGAATAATGCCAATGAAATGGAAGCTTGAAAAAAAAGTGCAACTGCCAACCCTACCATTGTGTAGTGAGGTCAAAAACAAGAGCCGCTGTATAGTGGATAGGTATAACAAACGTAGAGGAATTCTTCCTTATCAACCCGTTCTACCTAGAGAGATGTCTATGCTGAACTGGAGAGAGGGTAGGGCAAAGAGCATGGAGTTCTTTGTGAACTGCCTCTTATAGGCTAGGGTGCTACTCCTAGGCTTTCCAGTCCTCCAGCCTACCATGGGGCTTGAGAGGTCAGAATTTCACTGTGATAGCAGCAAAGGACTGTTTGTGTCTGTGTCTGCCCTGGTTCTGGGACTTCGCCTGGGTATTAAAAGTCGGCTTTTCCGTTCTCCGTCCCCCTTGGTCCGGCGGAACATTGGACCACTCGATGCCGAGTTTGGCCGCGGCTTGCTTGCAGATGTCGATGAGCGTGTAACCTGGGAGGGGTTGGCAACCTTCTTACCGTCTGTGCCCTTGGCTAGGTGCCTGGGGACAGGTGCTGTGCTTGAGAGGGAGGTTGCGGGGGCTCCCCCTCACTTGCTCCATCCTCGGGCTCAAAGTTTGAGAAGCTGCTATTAGCTTGAGCCTCCTATCTCCCCTTCTCACAAGATTGTGTCTTCGTTAAATGAGGGAAGAGAATTAAGGTTATCCATCTCCTCTGCCCAGCTTTGTACAGACGAGCGCTTGTCCCATATCCTGGGGGGTGGCTCGGATGCGGGATTGCACAGAGCAGGAACAATCTTTTTTAGTCTCCTTCTCTTGCTAACCTTCGACAGTGTACTGCAGTGCAGACACGACTCTGGGTAGTCGACTGTTTCTTGAGTATGCTTGTGTCCTAAACAGGCAAAGCATAGAGATTGCTCTTTCTCTGAGATGTGAGAGCAACAGGGGGTAGAGCTGGGGCTCAGGTGCCTGTCTTGGGTCATCCTGGCAAGGGTAAGCGGTAGAATTGACTCTGTGGAGAGGTTAATGGCACCCAGTAAGCCGGAGAGCACCGCAAGGTGGAGTTGCTCTGTAGGCTAGCAGTGGTGTAAAGTGAGGTAAGGATGTCGCAGAATACAGTTCCCATGCAGGAACATCACTCAGCGGAATTTCAGAGCGCAACCTATAGTTTTTGATAAAACTCAAACTTTCATTAAACTTTCATTAAAATACACATTCAAGGTAGTGAATTAAAGCTACACTCGTTGTGAATCTATCCACCAAGTCAGATTTGTAAAATGCTTTTCGGCGAAAGCATGAGAAGCAATTATCTGATAGCATGTACCCACAAAATACTGCAACGTCACCTAACACGACAGATTTTGCGTTAGCCGGCGCTACCCAAAACGCAGAAATAAAATATAAAACATTCATTACCTTTGACAAGCTTCTTTCTTGGCACTCCTAGATGTCCCATAAACATTTATTTGGGTCTTTTTTCGATTAAATCGGTCCATATATAGCCTAGATATCGATCTATGAAGACTGTGTAATCAAGGAAAAAACTGCGTTTGATAACGCAACGTCATTTTTTTAAATTAAAAAAGTCGACGATAAACTTTCACAAAACACTTTGAAATACTTTTGTAATGCAACTTTAGGTATTAGTAAACGTTAATAATCTATCAAAATGATCACGGGGCGATGTTTATTCTTTAGCTCCACGTCTTGAAATCATGTCCGGATATTCCTCAACCAAAACATCCTGTCGGAGACCGGAAGAAATCGGCTTCTTTGTGTTCGTTTGTCCAAGAAACAAATCCGAGACAAATGACAAGACTGTTGACATCGTGTGGAAGCTGTAGGTATTGTAACCTCGGCCCCATTTAATGTGGGTCACTTTTAACAATTGTTTGAAGTTGCGCATGGATATATTTTCCCATTTTCAGTGATCAGATTTTCCTGCACTTTTCGATGAAACGCACGTTCTGTTATAGTCACAGCCGTGATTTAACCAGTTTTAGAAATATCTGAGTGTTTTCTATCCACACATACTAATCATATGCATATACTATATTCCTGGCATGAATAGCAGGGCGCTGAAATGTTGCAAGATTTTTAACAAAAAGCTGCGAAAATTCGCAGCTTCCTTAAAATACTTTAAAATACTACGTATCGACTTCTTAGGGCTGAAATCCCATTAACGGGATCGATATGACAACAGCCAGTGGGTGCCAAATTCAAAACAACAGAAATCTCATAATTAAAATTCCTCAAACATACATGTATCTTATACCATTTTAAAGGTTATCTTGTTGTTAATCCCACCACAGTGTCCGATTTCAAATAGGATTTACAGCGAAAGCACCACAAACGATTATGTTAGGTCAGAGCCATGTCACAAAAACACTCACAGCCATTTTTCCAGCCAAAGAGTGGATTCACAAAAAGCAAAAATAGAGATATAATTCATCACTAACCTTTGATGATCTTCATCAGATGACACTCATAGGACTTCATGTTACACAATAAATGTATGTTTTGTTCGGTAAAGTTCACATTTATATAAAAAGAATCTCAGTATACATTGGGTGCGCTATGTTCAGTAGTTCCAAAAACATCTGGTCAATTTGCAGAGAGCTACATCAATTTATAGAAATACTCATCATAAATGTTGATGAAAATACAAGTATTATACATGGAATTAAAGATATACTTCTCCTTAATGCAACCGCTGTGTCAGATTTTTAAAAAGTAAATCATGCTATAATCTGATAACGGTGCTCAGAGAACAAATACATATACCCGCCATTTTGGAGTCAACAGAAGTAAGAAATAACATTATAGATATTCACTTACCTTTGATGATCTTCATCAGAATGCACTCCCAGGAATCCCAGTACCACAATAAATGTTTGATTTGTTCGATAATGTCCATTTATGTCCAAATAGCTACTTTTGTTAGTGTGTTTGGTAAACAGATTAAAACTCACGAAGTGCGTTCACTAGTTGCAGACGAAATGTCAAAAAGTTCCATTACAGACCGTAGAAACTTGTCAAACGATGTATGGAATCAATCTTTATGATGTTTTTAACATAAATCTTCAATAAAATTCCAATTGGAGAACTCCTTTGTCTTCAGAAAAGCAAAGGAACGGGAGATACCGCTTTGGATAAAAGCGTCTGCTAAATGGCATATATTATTATATTATTATGTGAAATGCGTGTGACCAGACCTCTGACTCATTCAGCTCTCATTCGGCCCCACTTCCCAGTAGAAGCATCAAACAAGTTTCTAAAGACGGTTGACATCGAGTAGAAGCCTTAGGAAGTGCGAGATGACCAATATCCCACTCTATCTTCGATAGGGGCTGAGTTGAAAATCGAAGAACCTCAAATTTCCCACTTTCTGGTTGCATTATTTTAAGGTTTTTGCCTGCTATATGAGTTCTGTTTTACTCACAGACATCTTTCAAACAGTTTTAGAAACTTCAGAGTGTTTTCTATCCAAATATAATAATAATAATATGCATATATTAGCAACTGGGACTGAGGAGCAGGCAGTTTACTCTGGGCACCTTATTCATCCAAGCTACTCAATACTGCCCCCCAGCCATATGAAGTTAAGTAGGTTTTTTTGGTATCTTTACTTTACTATTTTTATATTTTTGACAACATACTTTTACTCCACTACATTCCTATCCTACGCTCTGCGGTGGAGTCCTTGAGGGTCCACCTGTGAACAGGTAAGTAGTAGAGCAGAGGTCCTAGTCAGTAGCTGAAGAGAATAGAGGCTCTTAATCATATATGTAAGGAAGCCAAAAAGAATGGAAGCTGGGAGCGGACTACGGACCCTAATGTGAAGTGTAGTGGTCCACTATTGGCCGTTGCTCCTGTCTCTCTACGAGAGATGTGTGATTGGATATTCATGGACTCCGCTCCTAAAAGCGGACGCTACCCATAATTGAGAGACCTAACAAGTAATTGAAATAGAATTCATTCTAGGTAATGCAATACAACATCAACGTCACACTGGCTTCTCATCTGGTGAGCTCTCATTGGCTATTGCTTACCACCGTTGTCAAAACTTGTCGTTGCACATCTCACTACAAGAGCATTGCATATTTTGTGCTGATAAAATAAAAGGTTGGAAAATATTTTGACGGTTCAAAGACTGGATCAGTGGCACTCAGATTGTGTCTCTGAGGGAGAATTAACGCTTACATTAAACGAGTGTCAGTGACGGCCGCGTGCCTCGAGTAGGCAATGACATGGGGATTTTGTCTTCAATCTCTAAAACTTGTCTGGCAGAAATTGTGTAGTGTACATCTGGCTTAAGGGTTTTGTTCAAGAGAAGAGATACGGAATAAAGAGTTCCGACCCTTGACTAGGCCAAAATAGAAGTGTTTAGACAGAACAGAGCCATCACATGTTCCCCAATACCCCCCACTCCCACCTACAGTGTATTGACTGGCATACTTTAAGGTCTGGAGTGCCTTTTCCCTCTTATGAGATCAGTAGTAGTGGACTGAGATTAACCTTGTTTTCAATCGCAGCTCTGGGCCGAAATTTAATGGTGGTTCCAGAGGGAAGATTGGCCCCCCAACTGTCATCAAGCTAAGGTTTCTATTTCACAATTTTTCTGTTGTTTGTGTGGGTAGTTTTGTGCTGTGTATGTGTGAATGTGATGGAGCAACTCAAATAGATGCTAATGGAACCCTTTCTTTCAGCCGAAGACGTTCTAGAAGCCGAAGCCCTTTCAAGAAAGAGAAGAGTCCTGTGAGGCAAGTGTTCCTTGGGGAGATGACGCAAAAGAGCTCAATCAGGTTGACGTTCCACTTTTAAAGCTTGTGTACCCTTGTTCGACAAAGTAGGCTTACCATTTTGATAATACCTTGTTGACAGACATACAGTGGGGCAAAAAAAGTATTTTGTCAGCCAACAATTGTGCAAGTTCTCCCACTTAAAAAGATGAGAGGCCTGTAAATTTCATCATATGTACACTTCAACTATGACAGACAAAATGAGACACTTTTTTTCTCCAGAAAATCACATTGTAGGATTTTTTATACATTTGTTTGCAAATTGTGGTGGAAAATAAGTATTTGGTCACCTACAGACAATCAAGATTTCTGGCTCTCACAGACCTGCAACTTCTTCTTTAAGAGGCTCCTCTGTCCTCCACTCGTTACCTGTATTAATGGCACCTGTTTGAACTTGTTATCAGTATAAAAGACACCTGTCCACAACCTCAAACAGTCACACTCCAAACTCCACTATGGCCAAGACCAAAGAGCTGTCAAAGGACACCAGAAACAAAATTGTAGACCTGCACCACGCTGGGAAGACCGAATCTGCAATAGGTACATTTACATTTACATTTAAGTCATTTAGCAGACGCTCTTATCCAGAGCGACTTACAAATTGGTGCATTCACCTTATGACATCCAGTGGAACAACCACTTTACAATAGTGCATCTAAATATTTTAAGGGGGGGGGGGGGTGAGAAGGATAACTTTATCCTATCCTAGGTATTCCTTAAAGAGGTGGGGTTTCAGGTGTCTCCGGAAGGTGGTGATTGACTCCGCTGTCCTGGCGTCGTGAGGGAGTTTGTTCCACCATTGGGGAGCCAGAGCAGCGAACAGTTTTGACTGGGCTGAGCGGGAACTGTACTTCCTCAGTGGTAGGGAGGCGAGCAGGCCAGAGGTGGATGAACGCAGTGCCCTTATTTGGGTGTAGGGCCTGATCAGAGCCTGGAGGTACTGAGGTGCCGTTCCCCTCACAGCTCCGTAGGCAAGCACCATGATCTTGTAGCGGATGCGAGCTTCAACTGGAAGCCAGTGGAGAGAGCGGAGGAGCGGGGTGACGTGAGAGAACTTGGGAAGGTTGAACACTAGACGGGCTGCGGCGTTCTGGATGAGTTGTAGGGGTTTAATGGCACAGGCAGGGAGCCCAGCCAACAGCGAGTTGCAGTAATCCAGACGGGAGATAACAAGTGCCTGGATTAGGACCTGCGCCGCTTCCTGTGTGAGGCAGGGTCATACTCTGCGGATGTTGTAGAGCATGAACCTACAGGAACGGGCCACCGCCTTGATGTTAGTTGAGAACGACAGGGTGTTGTCCAGGATCACGCCAAGGTTCTTAGCGCTCTGGGAGGAGGACACAATGGAGTTGTCAACCGTGATGGCGAGATCATGGAACGGGCAGTCCTTCCCCGGGAGGAAGAGCAGCTCCGTCTTGCCGAAGTTCAGCTTGAGGTGGTGATCCGTCATCCACACTGATATGTCTGCCAGACATGCAGAGATGCAATTCGCCACCTGGTCATCAGAAGTGGGAAAGGAGAAGATTAATTGTGTGTCGTCTGCATAGCAATGATAGGAGAGACCATGTGAGGTTATGACAGAGCCAAGTGACTTGGTGTATAGCGAGAATAGGAGAGGGCCTAGAACAGAGCCCTGGGGGACACCAGTGGTGAGAGCGCGTGGTGAGGAGACAGATTCTCGCCACGCCACCTGGTAGGAGCGACCTGTCAGGTAGGACGCAATCCAAGCGTGGGCCGCGCCGGAGATGCCCAACTCGGAGAGGGTGGAGAGGAGGATCTGATGGTTCACAGTATCGAAGGCAGCCGATAGGTCTAGAAGGATGAGAGCAGAGGAGAGAGAGTTAGCTTTAGCGGTGCGGAGCGCCTCCGTGATACAGAGAAGAGCAGTCTCAGTTGAATGACTAGTCTTGAAACCTGACTGATTTGGATCAAGAAGGTCATTCTGAGAGAGATAGCGGGAGAGCTGACCAAGGACGGCACGTTCAAGAGTTTTGGAGAGAAAAGAAAGAAGGGATACTGGTCTGTAGTTGTTGACATCGGAGGGATCGAGTGTAGGTTTTTTCAGAAGGGGTGCAACTCTCGCTCTCTTGAAGACGGAAGGGACGTAGCCAGCGGTCAGGGATAAGTTGATGAGCGAGGTGAGGTAAGGGAGAAGGTCTCCGGAAATGGTCTGGAGAAGAGAGGAGGGGATAGGGTCGAGCGGGCAGGTTGTTGGGCGGCCGGCCGTCACAAGACGCGAGATTTCATCTGGAGAGAGAGGGGAGAAAGAGGTCAGAGCACCGGGTAAGCAAGGTAAGGTAAGCAGCTTGGTTTGAAGAAATCAAATGTGGGAGCAATTATTAGGAAATGGAAGACATACAAGACCACTGGTAATCTCCCTCGATCTGGGGCTCCACGCAAGATCTCACCCCGTGAGCAAAAATCACAGAACCACATGGGGGGACCTAGTGGATGACCTGCAGAGAGCTGGGACCAAAGTAACAAAGCCTACCATCAGTAACACACTACGCCGCCAGGGACTCAAATCCTGCAGTGCCAGACGTGTTCCCCTGCGTAAGCCAGTACATGTCCAGGCCCGTCTGACGTTTGCTAGAGAGCATTTGGATGATCCAGAAGAAGATTGGGAGAATGTCATATGGTCAGATGAAATCAAAATAGAACTTTTTGGTAAAAACTCAACTCGTTGTGTTTGGAGGACAAAGAATGCTGAGTTGCATCCAAAGAACACCATACCTACTGTGAAGCATGGGGGTGGAAACATCATGCTTTGGGGCTGTTTTTCTGCCAAGGGACTAGGACGACTGATCCGTGTAAAGGAAAGAATGAATGGGGCCATGTATCGTGAGATTTTGAGTGAAAACCTCCTTCCATCAGCAAGGGCATTGAAGATGAAACATGGCTAGGTCTTTCAGCATGACAATGATCCCAAACACACTGCCCGGGCAACGAAGGAGTGGCTTCGTAAGAAGCATTTCAAGGTCCTGGAGTGGCCTAGCCAGTCTCCAGATCTCAACCCCATAGAAAATCTTTGGAGGCAGTTGAAAGTCCGTGTTGCTCAGCAACAGACCCAAAATATCACTGCTCTAGAGGAGATCTGCATGGAGGAATGGGCCAAAATACCAGCAACAGTGTGAGAACCTTGTGAAGACTTACAGAAAACGTTTCACCTCTATCATTGCCAACAAAGGGTAAATAACAAAGTATTGATCAACTTTTGTTATTGACCAAATACTTATTTTCCACCATAATTTGCAAATAAATTCATTAAAAATCCTACAATATGATTTTCTGGATTTTCTTTTTTTTTGTCTGTCATAGTTGAAGTGTACCTATGATGAAAATTACAGGCCTCTCTCATCTTTTTAAGTGGGAGAACTTGCACAATTGGTGGCTGACTAAATACTTTTTTGCCCCACTGTATGTAGCATAAATGGTATCGTAACATATGTCACCATACTGGGATTTAGAACGTAGGCCCACAGTAAATTTGCCCGAAACTTGCAGACAGGAGCAGGCACAAGATTTTTGTTCTGGGTAATCCAGATTACCATTTTGCTGACAAAATATAGTAAAATAAATACACAAGTGCTTTTACAGTGCTTTTACAACTTTTACAGTGCTGATACAAGATTGGGGCCACTGGAAAACAAAAAATGGCTTGACCACATAAGAGTAATTCAATGCTTTGTTTCTACAGGCAGCCAATAGACAACCTGACTCCAGAGGAAAGGGACGCTCGCACAGTGTTCTGCATGCAGCTGGCAGCCAGAATCCGACCACGTGACCTGGAGGAGTTCTTCTCTGCAGTGGGAAAGGTGAGTGTCTTTACTTGTAATGTCATTGTCATTCTTGCCGAAAAAAAATGTGGCCACCGATTTGCTAAGCATTTGTACCAGGTGAGATGTTTGCTCCAGTTTTTTTCAGAAAACTATTTAACACCAAAGTAAACATGAAACTTTGCAATTTACAATAGTTTTTATTTGATTTATTCTGACCTTTTAGTTCAAGCCTCAATGTTTTATTTAGAAAAGATGGGTGTTAAAAATGTAAATGTATTTAGGTGTTATTCACAGCCAACAAGAGCAATGGATTTAGCAATGTCTTCTCTTCTTATGCTCCATCCATTCTAAAACAGATTATTTTGTTCATTTTCAAGGTGAGAGATGTGCGCATGATCTCTGACAGAAATTCGAGGAGGTCGAAGGGGATTGCTTACATCGAGTTTGTGGAGGCCAACTCGGTGCCACTGGCTATAGGATTGTCTGGCCAGCGACTTCTGGGGGTGCCAATAATTGTTCAGGCCTCACAGGTAATGGTTAGTAATCATCTCACAGAGATTTTATTCTTTCTATTTATTTTAACTAGGGCTGTCAATGTTAACGTGTTAATTACAGTTACATTTTGAAATTTTTTCCGCACACATTCCTTTGAGCTCACACACTCTTTGCACTCGACAGCTAGCAACCTTTCTTGTGGTGGGGAGACCATCCACTATGCGTGCAGCTTTCAGCTACAAATGTTAAGGAAAACTTACAGAAAGTTCAACCATAAACACTTTCTCAGGTATTTCTTTAAATCACAGCAAAAACATATTTGCACAGAAGTAGCTAGTCAGTTATGCTAACATTAGCTAGCTGGCTAACCAAACAAGAATATTTAGAATGCCGTGGCTGATTGCCTCTAGATTCAACACTAATTTCCCACAATGATTTGAATTAAAACAGAACTTCAATTCCATTTAGCTATTGTTTTTGTTGTCTAATTTCTAGTACAGTAGCACCTTGTGACTAGTTCATGTTGGGCATGGATAAGAATTAGAATAGGCTTGATCTAATAGCTGTATGATATTTTACATTTATATCACACCTGAGGCGACTTCAACAAGGCTTCTGTTTGTGGTGAACATGTTGTCAGAGTAACAATTTTAGTTGAATGAACATTGCAAAATGTTATGGTGAAGCATCAAACATTTACTTTTTGTAAGGATTACTGTGACTTTTTAGCGACAATGTTCAAACTGAAAATGACTTCGCTATTCCTACTAAATATAGTGGAAAGTCTACATAGCCAATTAATATATGTTTTTGCGCCAGTTAAGACCTGAAACACACACTTATGTTCGCGGCACACTACCTTCTCAGACTGTTAGCTAATGTTACGAACGGTCGCTGCTAACACAAAACAAATGGATTATGTTAACTATTTCCCTTGTTGAATGCACCTTGGCTGAGATGTTATTGTCTTAGAAAACAGTTTATTTTGAGGTTTCGGTGAGGTTCTGTTGACATGCATTGAAACGTGTGGCCTTTCCATGGATTTCTTTTCCAAATTACTACCAATGAACATATAAATTTCCTAAAACTTCCTAATACTAAACATAAAATACTTTAAATAAGGTGTGGGACAACATTGGTCTATTACATTTCAGCAAGTAGCAGGTCTATTACGCACCAGCAGCTAGAATTTGTCCATCCACAATTCAACTGTGGGAACATGGCAGCTATCAACAGCAGACAACTGAAAGAGCTGGCCGGTACTATACGAGAGATTGTTTGTGAGGAGATTACCTCTGCCCTCGATTTAAAATAAAAACCTGTAAATGAATCACTGGTAGTGCTCACTGCTAAATTGGATACCTGTTCAACTGAAGTGTAAAGTCTGGAGAAGACAGCCAATGCGACACAGGTGCGACTGAAAACAGAGCAAGAAGCTATGTTTGAAGGGATAATCAAACTCTTAAAAGAGGAAACAAGTATCTGAAAGACTACAACTTGGTGGTACTTCCTGCTCTGGGCCACAGTCTCTTGGTGGGCTTTTTTGAAAAGGAGGCAGACACTAACAACACAATCCTTTGTTTAGGGACAATGAGGGGACATTGGGAGCTGCTTTTGAGAGGAAAGCTCAGTCAACATAGTGAATGGGTTGGGGGCCTAAAGTTTTAGGAGGGCAGTTCTTACACAGTATGAAATCAGTGTCTTGTTTGTAAATAATGCATGGGACAGTATTGTAGGATTTGGCTATACCGACATCTATGGTTAGCATAATTGTGTTTGTCAAACAGGTAGGCCTACCACGTTTTTGAATAGGAAGAAATAGGCTCAAATTCTATATGTAATTCTATGATTAGGCCCATAAAAAATGTTGGTGCGCGCGTGCACATATAGCGGGCATAAAATAATTTTACTTTAACCCCTGTATCGGAAAGTTACAATGTTTCAATCACTGTGCAGCCAACTGCCTATAGTAGGTAACAGTTTATTTCTAATAAAGACACCTGTTATCACACATGGCACGACCCCACCCTTGTTACAATTAGAATAAAAATAACATATTATCATTTAATAATCCTGTAGAACTGTAAAAAGAGTGAGATCCTTTGAACTTTGGAAACAAGTGCTTTCGTAAATGCATGGCGGGCCTCGTTTTGCTGGAGCAGTGTAAAATATTTTTTTTGTCAATGACCCAGCCTTAACTAATTTTGTTTATTTACATATCGAATTGGATTGTCCAACATTTAAATTTCATAATTTCTTCATTTTGTGGCCCACATAGTGGCCTCTTCCGTCTGCTGTTGTGCTGCATTTCAGTCAGCAATGTTTTGTCTTGGTAGCTTCTCCATGGTCCTTAAATCAAATCAAAGATACCCAGCATTTCCACATTCAGCCTGTCGGTGGTCCCATGTAGCGCAATGTTCTGGGTGGCCATTACGCGTATCAGGGCTATGAGCCTCTGCAGCACCTGCTGCCAATGGAGAGTCTCTCCGTCAATAGCCCATTGGGATTGGGCATTGATAGTTTGCTTGGACACTAGCCTGTTCTCCAGCATTTTGCTTGGAATAAATGAGCCATGGTCTCTCCACTCTCACCCCGTTTCCCATCCTCCTATTGTAGTGGGCCACCGAAAATATTTGTTTTATCTCTTGGGAAATTCCCCACCTTATTCTGATATTGCCCAGCATGCACTAAAATGTCCCGTAAAGATCCATTCATATCTTTTGGCCACTCCCCGGGATCGTTTATGTTTCTTGTCTGGGAGTTGGATTTAGCAATAGCAGCACCACTGTCATCGGGGACGTAGAAAGACAAATCTGAGTCCGTGTCCCAGATAGTAGGGTCTCCGCTGGCATTGTTTGGAGGTGTGGTCAACTGGTGCGACAACCTATTCTTGTCCACCCAGAGAGCAGTCATCATAGGTGGAAATGGATGGCTCGGAATCCTCCGGTTCGCCCTCTTTGCTGCTAGAACTAGCGAATGGGGGCTCGTCTGTCTCTGAATTTATGTCTTTGGAGACTTGTTCTCCACAATGGCTTAATGGACATTGCTGCACGCTTATACATTTCAGCATTTCTTTTGCTCAGAGATTGTGCCTCTTCTCTCATTATTTCTACAATATTTTTGATATATATTTGCTTCCTGATAGTTTTTGTCTCTTAGACATGGTAGTAAATTTGGTTGCAAATCTCTGAACTTCGGGAGAAGCGGGAATGGGAACTGCAGCAACAGCTATGAGCTGGTTGCGTGGGTACCGCTGGCGGTGTAGTAGCCGATCAGGGGTACCGGAGGGCAGCAGCCAATTTCCAAATTGCCGCCCCAAATTCAAGTGACCGCTTCAAATCAAATTGTATTTGTCACGTGCTGAAAACAACCTTACAGTGAAATGCTTACTTACAAGCCCTTAACCAACAATGCAGTTTTCAGAAAATACTTAATAAAATAAGAAATGAAAGTAACAAATAATTAAAGAGCACCAGTAAAATAACAATAGCGAGGCTATATACAAGGGGTACTGGTACATGTGGGGGCACCGGTTAGTCGAGGTAAGATGTACATGTAGGTAGAGTATTTAAAGTCACAATGCATAGATACTAAACAGAGAGCGGCGTAAAAGAGGGGTTGGCAATGCAAATATTCTGGGTAGCCATTTGATTAGGTGTTCAGGAGTCTTGTGGCTTGGGGTTAGAAGCTGATTAGAAGCCTCTTGAACCGAGACTTGACGTTCTGGTACCGCTTGCCATGCGGTAGCAGAGAGAACAGTCTATGTCTAGGGTGGCTGGAGTCTTCGACAGTTTTTAGGGTCTTCCTCTGACACCGCCTAGTATAGAGGTCCTGGATGGCAGGAAGCTTGGCCCCAATGATGTACTGGGCCGTACGCACTACCCTCTGTAGTGTCTTGCTGTCGGATGATGATGCAATCAGTCAGGATGCTCTCGATGGTGCAGCTGTAGAACCTTTTTAGGATCCATTGCCAAATCTTTTCAGTCTTCTGAGGGGGAATAGGTTTTGTCGTGCCCTTTTCATGACTGTCTTGGTGTGCTTGGACCATGTTAGTTTGTTGGTGATGTAGACACCAAGGAACTTGAAGCTCTTCACCTGCTCCTCAAATCAAATCAAATTGTATTTGTCACATACACATGGTTAGCAGATGTTAATGCAAGTGTAGCGAAATGCTTGTGCTTCTAGTTCCGACAATGCAGTGATAACCAACAAGTAATCTAACTAACAATTCCAAAACTACTGTCTTATACACAGTGTAAGGGGATAAGGAATATGTACATAAGGATATATGAATGAGTGATGGTACAGAGCAGCATACAGTAGATGGTATCGAGTACAGTATATACATATGAGATGAGTGTGTAGACAAAGTAAACAAAGTGGCATAGTTAAAGTGGCTAGTGATACATGTATTACATAAGGATGCAGTCGATGATGTAGAGTACAGTATATACATATGCATATGAGATGAATAATGTAGGTAAGTAACATTATATAAGGTAGCATTGTTTAAAGTGGCTAGTGATATATTTACATCATTTCCCATCAATTCCCATTATTAAAGTGGCTGGAGTTGGGTCAGTGTCAATGACAGTGTGTTGGCAGCAGCCACTCAATGTTAGTGGTGGCTGTTTAACAATCTGATGGCCTTGAGATAGAAGCTGATTTTCAGTCTCTCGGTCCCAGCTTTGATGCACCTGTACTGACCTCGCCTTCTGGATGATAGCGGGGTGAACAGGCAGTGGTTCGGGTGGTTGATGTCCTTGATGATCTTTATGGCCTTCCTGTAACATCGGGTGGTGTAGGTGTCCTGGAGGGCAGGTAGCTTGCCCCCGGTGATGCGTTGTGCAGTCCTCACTACCCTCTGGAGAGCCTTACGGTTGAGGGCGGAGCAGTTGCCGTACCAGGCGGTGATACAGCCCGCCAGGATGCTCTCGATTGTGCATCTGTAGAAGTTTGTGAGTGCTTTTGGTGACAAGCCAAATTTCTTCAGCCTCCTGAGGTTGAAGAGGCGCTGCTGCGCCTTCTTCACGACGCTGTCAGTGTGAGTGGACCAATTCAGTTTGTCTGTGATGTGTATGCCGAGGAACTTAAAACTTGCTACCCTCTCCACTACTGTTTCATCGATGTGGATAGGGGGGTGTTCCCTCTGCTGTTTCCTGAAGTCCACAATCATCTCCTTAGTTTTGTTGACGTTGAGTGCGAGGTTATTTTCCTGACACCACACTCCGAGGGCCCTCACCTCCTCCCTGTAGGCCGTCTCGTCGTTGTTGGTAATCAAGCCTACCACTGTTGTGTCGTCCGCAAACTTGATGATTGAGTTGGAGGCGTGCGTGGCCACGGAGTCGTGGGTGAACAGGGAGTACATGAGAGGGCTCAGAACGCACCCTTGTGGGGCCCCCGTGTTGAGGATCAGCGGGGAGGAGATGTTGTTGCCTACCCTCACCACCTGGGGGCGGCCCGTCAGGAAGTCCAGTACCCAGTTGCACAGGGCGGGGTCGAGACCCAGGGTCTCGAGCTTGATGACGAGCTTGGAGGGTACTATGGTGTTGAATGCCGAACTGTAGTCGATGAACAGCATTCTCACATAGGTATTCCTCTTGTCCAGGTGGGTTAGGGCAGTGTGCAGTGTGGTTGAGATTGCATCGTCTGTGGACCTATTTGGGCGGTAAGCAAATTGGAGTGGGTCTAGGGTGTCAGGTAGGGTGGAGGTGATATGGTCCTTGACTAGTCTCTCAAAGCACTTCATGATGACGGAAGTGAGTGCTACGGGGCGGTAGTCGTTTAGTTTAAAAAAAAAATGTTTAGTTTATTTTATTTTTACAGGGACAGTGCACATTAATCAACGTTTCAGTAAAAGTGCCGGTTTTAGCCAGCCGGCTAATTTTCAACCGCAGTCCCTGGGCAGGTTATTAAACAATTACAATATAGACAATAGCACCATAGACATAGCAACATAGGACAAGCAAGACATAGCATACAGACAGAGCAACATAGAACAAAAAGCAGCAAGACAAAATTCATAAAAGCAACAAAGTGTTTCCACACCTCACAAGCTACAGACAACAGACAACATGGAAAGCGGCAACACACAGCTAGGGACCATGTTCACAAATCTGATTGACCTTTAGCCAGGTCTTCAAGCATTTTGTGAAAGTGTGATATGTGGTGCAGTTATGTGTGTCTGATGGCAGTGTATTCCAGACATGGGAAGCTCTCACAGAGAATG
The DNA here is from genome assembly GCF_021184085.1 of Oncorhynchus gorbuscha. Taxonomy (NCBI): domain Eukaryota; kingdom Metazoa; phylum Chordata; class Actinopteri; order Salmoniformes; family Salmonidae; genus Oncorhynchus; species Oncorhynchus gorbuscha. The sequence continues at coordinate 36,888,497 of NC_060193.1, read as the reverse complement.
CAGATTTACTAAAGGTGCTTTTACTTAGGGGAACTATACAGTCACCTCTCATGGCAGACCTTGTGGATCTGCTGCCATATGTCTGGGTTTTCTGTTTAACAAAAATATTGAGTGGAGGGGGAGCCAGGCCATTAAGGATCTTGAATACAAGACATGCGTCGGTGTATTGCACAAGATTTTCCCAACTCAAGATCTCATGCTTTCTAAGGATGTGACAATGATGATTGCTATTGGGCTTCCTATCAAGCACTTTGAGAGCCTGTTTGTAGACAGACTGAATAGGTTTTAATGTTGTACAGCAAGCTTGGGCCCAACTAGTCAAGCAGTATGTTAAGTGGGGGAGTATCATAGAATTGAAGTACAGTTTTGATACCACCTGGAGCTTCTCCCCTGACACATAGACATCTGGCTCAGTAGCATCTGTTGCCCTCTTTGTGAAGAACATGCAAACAGTTTTTCTCACATTGAGATGCAAACACGAGTCACTGAGCCACTTTGTAACCTGGACCATTACAGTAGTGAGTTCTTGTGCATCTTGTTGTTTGCTCTTTGCATGCACATATATCACTGTATCATCTGCATACATTTGAACTTCAGACCCAGTACAGACAGAAGGCAGATCATTAATGTACAGGCTGAACAGGAGGGGCCCCAGTATTGACCCTTGGGGCACGCCCACATCATAGCTACGAGTGGGCGACAGCTCATTGCTCACTCTGACACACTGAGTTCTGCCTTCAAGGTATGATTTCATCCATCTCAAGGCATCAGGGGAAAAGTTGAACTTACACAATTTTGTGATGAGAATCTCATGGTTAACAGTATCAAAAGCCTTCCTTAGGTCCATAAACACAGCCCCAACAGCACCCCCTTTGTCCATCTTGGACTTCACATTTTCCAGAAGAAAGCAGTTGGCCGTTTCTGTGGAGTGTTTCGCTCTGAAGCCAAACTGCATGGAGTGTAATATGAAGGGGCTGTTGTTGAGGTGGGCAATCAGTTGTTCTGCTACACACTTTTCAACAACCTTTGACACCACAGGCAGGGTCGCCTGATTTAAAGATGGCCGTTATTATGGCCGACTTCCATACCCTTGGAAACACACCGAGACCAATAGATGTGTTGGTGACCTTAGTAATGGGGCCAATGAGTGACTCTTTGTAGTTTTTAAGAAAGGTAGAGTCCATCCCAAACACATCTTTGCTTTAGAGTTCTTTAGTGAGCTAATCACCTTGTTCACCTTTGACTCAGAAACCTCCCTTATGATGAAGACAGGTTGAGTATCATTCACTAGCACTGAGCCCAAGAAATCAGTGGAGGGGTTCTGTGTCAGTAACCTGACAGTCAATAAAGTAGGAATTGAAGGCTGTTGCTATTTCAACTGCATCCTGTGTTAGATTGTTATTCACCATGATTTCTAGTCTTTTTGCAGTGTTACTATGGTCTTTCCCTGTTAACTTTTTTAGATTCTCCCATATCAATTTAGAATTTCCCTTTGCTTCACCAATTATGTTAATAAAAAAGTTTGCCTTGGCCTGTCTGATTTCTTTTATCACCTTATTTCTCAACATGGTAAACCTACGTCTGTCATGCTCTAATTTAGATTTTAGAGTTTAGCTCAGTTACCTTAGCTTTCTTGGGAACAGGAACAATGGTGGCCCTCTTGAAGCATGTGGGAACAGCACACTGGTATAGGGATTGATTGAATATGTCCGTAAACACACCGGCCAGCTGGTCTGCGCGTGCTCTGAGGGCGCGGCTGGGGATGCCGTCTGGGCCTGCAGCCTTGCGAGGGTTAACACGTTTAAATGTCTTACTCACCTCGGCTGCAGTGAAGGAGAGACCGCATGTTTTCGTTGCAGGCCGTGTCAGTGGCACTGTATTGTCCTCAAAGCGGGCAAAAAAGTTATTTAGTCTGCCTGGGAGCAAGACATCCTGGTCCGTGACTGGACTGGGTTTCTTCTTGTAGTCCGTGATTGACTGTAGACCCTGCCACATGCCTCTTGTGTCTGAGCCATTGAATTGAGATTCCACTTTGTCTCTGTACTGACGCTTAGCTTGTTTAATAGCCTTGCGGAGGGAATAGCTGCATTGTTTATATTCGGTCATGTTACCAGACACCTTGCCCTAATTAAAAGCAGTGGTTCGCGCTTTCAGTTTCACGCGAATGCTGCCACCAATCCACGGTTTCTGGTTTGGGAATGTTTTTTTCGTTGCTATGGGAACGACATATTCGACACACGTTCTAATGAACTCGCACACCGAATCAGCGTATTCGTCAATATTTTCATCTGATGCAATACGAAACATATCCCAGTCCACGTGATGGAAGCAGTCTTGGAGTGTGGAATCAGCTTGGTCTGACCAGCGTTGGACAGACCTCAGCGTGGGAGCCTCTTGTTTTAGCTTCTGCCTGTAGGCAGGGATCAGCAAAATGGAGTCGTGGTCAACATTCCCGAAAGGGGGGGCGGGGCAGGGCCTTATATGGGTCGCGGAAGTTAGAGTAACAATGATCCAAGGTTTTACCACCCCTGGTTGCGCAATCGATATGCTGATAAAATTTAGGGAGTCTTGTTTTCAGATTAGCTTTGTTAAAATCCCCAGCTACAATGAATGCAGCCTCCGGATAAATGGTTTCCAGTTTGCAAAGAGTTAAATAAAGTTCGTTCAGAGCCATCGATGTGTCTGCTTGGGGGGGGGGGGGGGATATATACAGCTGTGATTATAATCGAAGAGAATTCTCTTGGAAGATAATGCGGTCTACATTTGATTGTGAGGAATTCTAAATCAGGTGAACAGAAGGATTTGAGTTCCTGTATGTTTCCTTCATCACACCACTACAGTCCAGTCGAGGAGAAATGGGGCGTGCTCAATCATTTATTTTGTCTTGATCACGTTGAGGGCGAGGTTGTTGTCCTGGCACCACAAAGCTAGGTCTCTGTCTCGTTGTTGTCAGTGATTAGGCAAGTCGGTTGGTCCTTCTGTAGCTCAGTTGGTAGAGCATGGCGCTTGTAACGCCAGGGTAGTGGGTTCGATTCCCGGGACCACCCATACGTAGAATGTATGCACACATGACTGTAAGTCGCTTTGGATAAAAGCGTCTGCTAAATGGCATTTATTATTATTATTATTATTATTATATTATTAAGAACAAATTCTTATTTACAATGACTGCCTAGGAACAGTGGGATAACTGCCTTGCTCAGGGACAGAGCGACAGATTTTTACCTTGGCAGCTCGGGGATTCGATCTTGCAACCTTACGGTTAGGCTACCTGCCGCCCCAACTTAATGATGGTGTTGGAGTCGTGCCTGGCTGTGCAGTCATGAGTGAACAGGGAGTACTGGAGGGGACTGAGCACGCACCCCTGAGCGGCCCCATCAGCTTGGAGGATGTGTTGTTACACTTACCACCTGGGGATGGCCCGTCAGGAAGTCCAGGATCCAGTATCCAGTTGCAGAGGGAGGTGTTTAGTCCCAGGGTCCTTAACTTATGAGCTTTGAGGGCACTATGCTGTTGAACGCTGAGCCGTAGTCAATGAATAGCATTCTCACGTAGGTGTTCCTTTTGTCCAGGTGTGAAAGGGCATTACGGAGTGCAATAGAGATTGCATCATCTGTGGATCTGTTGGGGCGGTATGCAAATTGTAGTATGTCTAGGGTTTCTGGAATAATGGTGTTGATGTGAGCTATGACCAGCCTTGCAAAGCACTTCATGGCCACAGATATAAGTGCTACGGGTCGGTAGTCATTTAGGCAGGCTACCTTAGTCCCTGTGCCCAATAACATTATGGTGGCTGCTTGAAATATGTTGGTATTACAGACTCAGACATGGCGAGGTTGAAAATGTCAGTGAAGACACTTGCCAATTGGTCAGCGCATGCTTGGAGTACACGTCCTGGTAATCCATCTGGTCCTGCGGCCTTTTGAATGTTGACCTGTTTAATCAATAAAGTAAAAATTTGACGTACGTATCTGATCATCGTGCTTATTACTGGCAGATACAGATGTCAGAATCTCCTTTAAAGAGCCACAGGATGGCGGTTCCTTACTAGAAAATCAACCATTATAAACTGATTTAAATGAATTAGTATTGATTAACAAAACATTTGTTGATGATCCTCGGATTCTATGGGGCGCCATCAAAGGTTTTAATAAAAACAACGCAAATGCATTTGCATCTGGGCTGAATAAATCACAGCTAAAGAAGATATCAGAATTGGAAAAGTTGTTAACAACGTTAGAGCGTTCTCAACAAACACTTTTTTGGATTAGGTAGCTACTACTCTCTTCAAATTCGTGTCAGAACTAACTCTATTAATAAGACAGAGCGAAATTGCTATCCATCGAGTTGGACTCGCAGTAATGATCATGTCATGTTTGTCATTTATTATCATGTCTTGTCCCTGTGCTCCCCATTCTATTCGTTTCCCTCTGCTGGTCTTATTAGGTTCTTTCCCTCTTTCTATCCCTCTCTCTCCCCCTCCCTCTCTCACTCTCTCGCTCTCTCTTCTCTCTATCGTTCCGTTCCTGCTCCCAGCTGTTCCTATTCCCCTAATCATCATTTAGTCTTCCCACACCTGTTCCCGATCCTTTCCCCTGATTAGAGTCCCTATTTCTTCCTTTGTGTTCCGTTCCTGTCCTGTCGGTTCCTTGTTTAGAATTCACCGTGCTGTGATTGTGTATCGCCCTGTCCTGTCGTGTTTTTGCCTTCATCAGATGCTGCGTGTGAGCAGGTGTCTCTGTCAGCTACGGCCTGCGCCTACCCGAAGTGACCTGCAGTCTGTGGCCGCTTCTCCTGTTATTCCCTCTACAGACTAGAGGATTTCTGTTATTCCCTGTTTGGACATTTCCTGTTAAGGATTCAGGATTTGTCGTTTTCTGTTTGGACTTGAATAAACTCTGTTTCTGTTAAGTCGCTTTTGGGTCCTCTTTCACCTGCATGACAGAAGGAACCGACCAAGGAATGGACCCAGCGACTTCAGACGCTCGTTACACTGCCGTCGAGATCCAAGGAGCCATGCTCGGCAGACACGAGCAGGAATTGTCTGCTGCTCGCCATGCCGTGGAGAACCTGGCCGCTCAGGTTTCCGACCTCTCTGGACAGTTCCAGAGTCTACGTCTCGTGCCACCTGTTACTTCCTGGCCTGCCGAGCCTCCAGAACCTAGGGTTAATAACCCACCTTGCTACTCCGGGCAGCCCACTGAGTGCCGCTCCTTTCTCACGCAGTGTGAGATTGTGTTCTCTCTCCAACCCAACACATACACTAGAGAGAGAGCTCGGGTTGCTTACGTCATTTCACTCCTTACTGGCCGGGCTCGAGAATGGGGCACAGCTATCTGGGAGGCAAGGGCTGATTGCTCTAACAAGTTCCAGAACTTTAAAGAGGAGATGATTCGGGTTTTTGACCGTTCAGTTTTTGGTGGGGAGGCTTCTAGGGTCCTGGCTTCCTTATGCCAAGGTGAACGGTCCATAACGGATTATTCTATTGAGTTTCGCACTCTTGCTGCCTCTAGTGAGTGGAACGAGCCGGCGCTGCTCGCTCGTTTTCTGGAGGGACTCCACGCAGTGGTTAAGGATGAGATTCTCTCCCGGGAGGTTCCTTCAGATGTGGACTCTTTGATTGCTCTCGCCATCCGCATAGAACGACGGGTAGATCTTCGTCACCGGGCTCGTGGAAGAGAGCTCGCATCAACGGTGTTTCCCTGCTCCGCATCGCAACCATCTCCCTCCTCTGGCTTTGAGACTGAGCCCATGCAGCTGGGAGGGATTCGCATCTCGACTAAGGAGAGGGAACGGAGGATCACCAACCGCCTGTGCCTCTATTGCGGAGTTGCTGGACATTTTGTTAATTCATGTCCAGTAAAAGCCAGAGCTCATCTGTAAGCGGAGGGCTACAGGTGAGCGCAACTACTCAAGTCTCTCCATCAAAATCCTGTACTACTTTGTCGGTCCATCTACGCTGGACCGGTTCGGGTGCTACATGTAGTGCCTTGATAGACTCTGGGGCTGAGGGTTGTTTCATGGACGAAGCATGGGTTCGGAAACATGACATTCCTTTCAGAGAGTTAGAGAAGCCTACGCCCATGTTCGCCTTAGATGGTAGTCATCTTCCCAGTATCAGATTTGAGACACTACCTTTAACCCTCACAGTATCTGGTAACCACAGTGAGACTATTTCTTTTTTGATTTTCCGTTCACCGTTTACACCTGTTGTTTTGGGTCATCCCTGGCTAGTATGTCATAATCCTTCTATTAATTGGTCTAGTAATTCTATCCTATCCTGGAACGTTTCTTGTCATGTGAAGTGTTTAATGTCTGCCATCCCTCCCGTTTCTTCTGTCCCTACTTCTCAGGAGGAACCTGGCGATTTGACAGGAGTGCCGGAGGAATATCATGATCTGCGCACGGTCTTCAGTCGGTCCCGAGCCAACTCCCTTCCTCCTCACCGGTCGTATGATTGTAGTATTGATCTCCTTCCGGGGACCACTCCTCCTCGAGGTAGACTATACTCTCTGTCGGCTCCCGAACGTAAGGCTCTCGAGGATTATTTGTCTGTGTCTCTTGACGCCGGTACCATAGTGCCTTCTTCCTCTCCGGCCGGGGCGGGGTTCTTTTTGTTAAGAAGAAGGACGGTACTCTGCGCCCCTGCGTGGATTATCGAGGGCTGAATGACATAACGGTTAAGAATCGTTATCCGCTTCCCCTTATGTCATCAGCCTTCGAGATTCTGCAGGGAGCCAGGTGCTTTACTAAGTTGGACCTTCGTAACGCTTACCATCTCGTGCGCATCAGAGAGGGGGACGAGTGGAAAACGGCGTTTAACACTCCGTTAGGGCATTTTGAGTACCGGGTTCTGCCGTTCGGTCTCGCCAATGCGCCAGCTGTTTTTCAGGCATTAGTTAATGATGTTCTGAGAGACATGCTGAACATCTTTGTTTTTGTCTATCTTGACGATATCCTGATTTTTTCTCCGTCACTCGAGATTCATGTTCAGCACGTTCGACGTGTTCTACAGCGCCTTTTAGAGAATTGTCTCTACGTAAAGGCTGAGAAGTGCTCTTTTCATGTCTCCTCCGTTACTTTTCTCGGTTCCGTTATTTCCGCTGAAGGCATTCAGATGGATTCCGCTAAGGTCCAAGCTGTCAGTGATTGGCCCGTTCCAAGGTCACGTGTCGAGTTGCAGCGCTTTTTAGGTTTCGCTAATTTCTATCGGCGTTTCATTCGTAATTTCGGTCAAGTTGCTGCCCCTCTCACAGCTCTTACTTCTGTCAAGACGTGTTTTAAGTGGTCCGGTTCCGCCCAGGGAGCTTTTGATCTTCTAAAAGAACGTTTTACGTCCGCTCCTATCCTCGTTACTCCTGACGTCACTAGACAATTCATTGTCGAGGTTGACGCTTCAGAGGTAGGCGTGGGAGCCATTCTATCCCAGCGCTTCCAGTCTGACGATAAGGTTCATCCTTGCGCTTATTTTTCTCATCGCCTGTCGCCATCTGAGCGCAACTATGATGTGGGTAACCGTGAACTGCTCGCCATCCGCTTAGCCCTAGGCGAATGGCGACAGTGGTTGGAGGGGGCGACCGTTCCTTTTGTCGTTTGGACAGACCATAAGAACCTTGAGTACATCCGTTCTGCCAAACGACTTAATGCCCGTCAAGCTCGTTGGGCGTTGTTTTTCGCTCGTTTCGAGTTTGTGATTTCTTACCGTCCGGGTAGCAAGAACACCAAGCCTGATGCCTTATCCCGTCTGTTTAGTTCTTCTGTGGCTTCTACTGATCCCGAGGGATTCTTCCTTATGGGCGTGTTGTCGGGTTAACAGTCTGGGGAATTGAAAGACAGGTTAAGCAAGCACTCACGCACACTGCGTCGCCGCGCGCTTGTCCTAGTAACCTCCTTTTCGTTCCTGTTTCCACTCGTCTGGCTGTTCTTCAGTGGGCTCACTCTGCCAAGTTAGCTGGTCATCCCGGTGTTCGAGGCACTCTTGCGTCTATTCGCCAGCGCTTTTGGTGGCCGACTCAGGAGCGTGACACGCGCCGTTTCGTGGCTGCTTGTTCGGACTGCGCGCAGACTAAGTCGGGTAACTCTCCTCCTGCCGGTCGTCTCAGACCGCTCCCCATTCCTTCTCGACCATGGTCTCACATCGCCTTAGACTTCATTACCGGTCTGCCTTTGTCTGCGGGGAAGACTGTGATTCTTACGGTTGTCGATAGGTTCTCTAAGGCGGCACATTTCATTCCCCTCGCTAAACTTCCTTCCGCTAAGGAGACGGCACAAATCATTATTGAGAATGTATTCAGAATTCATGGCCTCCCGTTAGACGCCGTTTCAGACAGAGGCCCGCAATTCACGTCACAGTTTTGGAGGGAGTTCTGTCGTTTGATTGGTGCGTCCGTCAGTCTCTCTTCCGGGTTTCATCCCCAGTCTAACGGTCAAGCAGAGAGGGCCAATCAGACGATTGGTCGCATACTACGCAGCCTTTCTTTCAGAAACCCTGCGTCTTGGGCAGAACAGCTCCCCTGGGCAGAATACGCTCACAATTCGCTTCCTTCGTCTGCTACCGGGTTATCTCCGTTTCAGAGTAGTCTGGGTTACCAGCCTCCTCTGTTCTCATCCCAGCTTGCCGAGTCCAGCGTTCCCTCCGCTCAAGCGTTTGTCCAACGTTGTGAGCGCACCTGGAGGAGGGTGAGGTCTGCACTTTGCCGTTACAGGGCACAGACGGTGAGAGCCGCCAATAAACGCAGGATTAAGAGTCCAAGGTATTGTTGCGGCCAGAGAGTGTGGCTTTCCACTCGCAACCTTCCTCTTACGACAGCTTCTCGTAAGTTGACTCCGCGGTTCATTGGTCCGTTCCGTGTCTCCCAGGTCGTCAATCCTGTCGCTGTGCGACTGCTTCTTCCGCGACATCTTCGTCGCGTCCATCCTGTCTTCCATGTCTCCTGTGTTAAGCCCTTTCTTCGCACCCCGTTCGTCTTCCCTCCCCCTCCCGTCCTTGTCGAGAGCGCACCTATTTACAAGGTACATAAGATCATGGACATGCGTTCTCGGGGACGGGGTCACCAATACTTAGTGGATTGGGAGGGTTACGGTCCTGAGGAGAGGAGTTGGGTTCCGTCTCGGGACGTGCTGGACCGTTCACTCATCGATGATTTCCTCCGTTGCCGCCAGGATTCCTCCTCGAGTGCGCCAGGAGGCGCTCGGTGAGTGGGGGGTACTGTCATGTTTGTCATTTATTATCATGTCTTGTCCCTGTGCTCCCCATTCTATTCGTTTCCCTCTGCTGGTCTTATTAGGTTCTTTCCCTCTTTCTATCCCTCTCTCTCCCCTCCCTCTCTCACTCTCTCGCTCTCTCTTCTCTCTATCGTTCCGTTCCTGCTCCCAGCTGTTCCTATTCCCCTAATCATCATTTAGTCTTCCCACACCTGTTCCCGATCCTTTCCCTGATTAGAGTCCCTATTTCTTCCTTTGTGTTCCGTTCCTGTCCTGTCGGTTCCTTGTTTAGAATTCACCGTGCTGTGATTGTGTATCGCCCTGTCCTGTCGTGTTTTTGCCTTCATCAGATGCTGCGTGTGAGCAGGTGTCTCTGTCAGCTACGGCCTGCGCCTACCCGAAGCGACCTGCAGTCTGTGGCCGCTTCTCCTGTTATTCCCCTCTACAGACTAGAGGATTTCTGTTATTCCCTGTTTGGACATTTCCTGTTAAGGATTCAGGATTTGTCGTTTTCTGTTTGGACTTGAATAAACTCTGTTTCTGTTAAGTCGCTTTTGGGTCCTCTTTCACCTGCATGACAGATCAATTAGCGGATATTGCAACTATTGAATCTGATTCGGGTGAATTTTCAACCAAAGATTTTCCCGTTTCGATAAAGAATACACCTCTTGTAAATCCACACCAAGCCAGATATATCTTTTAAAAATAATTAAGAACTCCTCTTCTCTCAACTGATGAAGCCGGTGTGCTAGGAGCCCAAATCTCTCTCTATGAACTCAAAAGGGCATTTGATAACATGAATAAAGGTAAATCACCTGGTTGTGACTGTATTCCTCTTGACGTCGATTTAAAATGTTGGGTTCAATTAGGTCCACTGTTACCTGAAATTATTATTATTATAGCAAATCGGAGAAGGGCCTTCGTCAGGGAGGTGACCAAGATCCCAGTGGTCACTCTGGCAGAGCTCCAGAGTTCCTCTGTGGAGATGGGAGAACCTTCCAGAAGGACAACCAACTCTGCAGCACTCCATCAATCAGGCCTTTAGGGTAGAGTGGCCAGACGGAAGCCACCCCTCAGTAAAAGGCACATGACAGCCTGCTTGGAATTTTCCAAAAGGCACCTAAAGACTCTCATACCATGAGAAACAAGATTCTTTGGTCTTATGAAACCAAGATTGAACTCTGACCTGAATGCCAAGCGCCACATCCCTTGGAAACCTGGCACCATCCCTGCGGGTCAATGGAAAGATGAATGGAGCAAAGTACATATAGATCTTTGATGAAAACCTGCTCAGGACCTCAGACTGGGGCGAAGGTTCACCTTCCAACAAGACAATGACCTTAAGCACACAGCCAAGACAACGCAGGAGTGGCTTCGGGACAAGTCTCTGAATGTCCTTGAGTGGCCCAGCCAGAGCCCGGACTTGAACCCGATCGAACATCTCTGGAGAGACCTGAAAAAAGCTGTGCAGCAATGCTCTCCATGCAACCTGACAGAGCTTGAGAGGATCTGTAGAGAAGAATAGGAGAAACTCCCCAAATACAGGTGTGCAAAGCTTGTAGCGTCATACCCAAGAAGACTCAAGGCTTTACTTGCTGCCAAAGGTGCTTCAACAATGGGTCTCAATACTTATGCAAATGTGAAAACTACAAAGCAAATAAAAACGTGTTTTCTTCCCCTATAATCAAAATATATTATACCTAATTAGCTTCAAATTTGAACTTGAATTTCTTAAATTTCTTATGATTAATTAATAAATTTATGATTAATCTCTGCGGTTAACTCTTTTCATTCTTTTTAAATAATTTGACAGCCTTTTATTTAAACAGCCTGAGGCAATCTGCACCGTTTCCCTACGTTCACTTTGTGTGTGCTTTCTCTAGGCTGAAAAAAACAGGGCTGCTGCCATGGCCAACAACCTGCAGAAGGGCAACGCTGGCCCAATGAGACTCTACGTCGGATCCTTACACTTTAACATCACAGAGGAGATGCTACGAGGAATATTTGAGCCCTTTGGAAAGGTAAGAGGCGTTGTACAATGTACCGTAGGCTTCGCATAAATGTCAACTTTGGGGAAGCTGTTTTTTCACATACTCCACAAAAATCACCTTTCTAATAACGCATTGCATGCATCCATCACATTTGCAGACTAACATAAGGTAAAATGCCTAATGTGATGAGTAGATTTGTGAACCGTATGCCAAGTCATTGTTATAAGTATATATAACTCAATGAATGTTTGCAAAAATTACTGTTCTGAACAGAATGCAGGTGAGCGATTGCAGGGGTTAAAATTCTCCATCACTGCAATAAAAATCTCTGGGGGGTGGTTTAGAGATGACATAACCTAATCCAGAAGCATGACTGTTCTACGAAATATATTCCCAAATATTTATCTTCTCTGTTAAACTGTGTGCACTGAACTGACATGCGTGACTGTTACTGACGAACAGCTCTTTGCGCAATACCAAGTGTCGGCTGGAGTGGTGTAAATCTCACCGCCTTTGGACTATGGAGCAGTGGAAACGTGTTCACTGGATGGTGATGAATCACGCTTCACCATCTGGCAGTCTGACAGAAGAATCTGGGTTTGACGGATGCCAGGAGAATGCTACCTGCCCCAATGCATAGTGCCAACTGTAAAGTTTGGCGGAGGAGGAATAGTGTTGTGGGGCTGTTTTTCATGGTTCGGCTAGGCCCCCAGTGAAGGGAAATCTTTATGCAACAGCATACAATGAAATTCTAGACGATTCTGTGTTTCCAACTTTGTGGCAACAGTTTGGGGACGGTCCGTTCCTGTTTTAGCATGACAATGCCCCCTTGTTCAAAGTGAGGTCCATACAGAACTGGCCTGAAGGGAGCCCTTACCTCAATCCCATCGTACACCTTTGGAATGAATTGGAATGCCAGCTGCGAGCCAGGCCTTATTGACACCACGATGTTCAGAAGAAGGGAATGAAATAGTCTATAATGTGGCGCTCAACCCAACTGTGTAGCCTACTGCAGCTAATTGCAAAGCAAATCAATGCCACTACTTTTAGTATTCAGGTAAGGATTTCCAGTGCTACTATTTTTGCCATGTAATGCTGTTATTAAAACAAAATCAGACAACCCCATAGTAGAGTAGTTGACCTATTTACATAGTCGGCTTGTTGTGTGTTCTGTAAGATATATTCCTCTCGAGGCGCATTCAAGTTGCGATAGGGAGGCGAACCTGCATTCTGACAAGCAGTTAATGCACAACAATTCTTAATAAATGTACAAAATGATCCTCTTTCCCTAAAAGCATGACCGTCATCATCACTTTCTTACATGGAAGGGGAGGTTAACCCTGCTCCGTGTGTTGCATTGAGCAAACCTAGAGCTGAGCAGAAGCGTTTATTAGGATATGCATGCAGGGCCTGGGAAAAATAAATATTTACCCATTTCATCCAATTCTATGTAATTTCACATGACAGGAGAAATTAGCATCTTTTTAATACCACAACATGACCGAAAAGACAGTCTACCCGACAAACTGAGATAAATAAAAACAACATTGACTTGAATGCAACCAATTGCGTAGTCCTTTAAAAAGAAGGGGGAGACAGATTGTAGGTCTACAACATATCAGTGCTATGTAGACTTTAATCTGTAATCCATTTCCTTCCACCAGATTGAGAGTATTCAGCTCATGATGGATAGTGAGACGGGGAGATCCAAAGGATATGGCTTCATCACTGTAAGTAGCACATTCAATCCAGTCAATGGATGCACACAATACTATGATTATTGTGAATACTCAGAATAATGAAATTGTTCGATTAAAATGTTTACATGCTTTGCAAGTAGAACAATTTCCCTTAAAATCCGATTTCCATGGACATATATTATAATCTGATGGGAAATAAACGTTATATCACAACGACCATATTGTTAATGACTGGGAATTCCCAGGTATCTCATTATACGATGTTATCACGATAAATTAGGTGCGGATACGATATATATTGTGATTCTATATGCATTTTAATTCTTTATGTACACTATTTATACAAAAGTATGTGGACACCCCTTCAAATTTGTTTATTTGGCTATTTCAGCCACACCCTGGCTGACAGTTGCACACGTGCAATCTCCATAGACAAACATTGGCAGTAGAATGGCCTTACTGAAGAGTTCATTGACTTCGAATATGGCACCGTCATAGGATGCCACCTTTCCAACAAGTTAGTTCGTCAAATTTCTGCCCTGCTAGACCTTCCCCGGTCAACTGTAAGTGCTGTTATTCTGAAGTGGAAACCTTTAGGAGCAACAACAGCTCCGACCGCGAAGTGGGAGACCATACAAGCTCACAGAACGGGGGTGCTGAAGCGTGTAGCGCATACACATTGTATGACCTTAGTTGCAACACTCACTAACGAGTTCTCAGACTGCCTCTGGAAGCAATGTCAGCACAATTTCTGTTCGTCAAGAGCTTAATGAAATGGGTTTCTATGGCCGGGCAGCCATACACAAGCCTAAGATCACCATGCGCAATGCCAAGTGTTGACTGGAGTGGAAACACGTTCTCTGGAGTGATGAATCACGCTTCACCATCTGGCAGTCCAACAGAAGAATCTGGGTTTGGCAGATGCCAGGAGAACGCTACATGCCCCAATGCATAGTGCCAACTGTAAAGTTTGGTGGAGGAGGAATAATAGTCTGGGGGCTGTTCTTCATGGTTCGGGCTAGGCCGCCAGCAAAGGGAAATATTTAAGATACAGAATACAATGACATTCTAGACTATTCTGTGCTTTCAACTTTGTGGCAACAGCTTGGGGAAGGCCCATTCCTGTTTAAGCATACCAATGCCCCTGTGCACAAAGCGAGGTCCATACAGAACTGGCCTGCACAGAGCCCTGACCTCAACCCCATCAAAGACCTTTGGAATGAATTGGAATGCCGGATGCGAGCCAGGCCTAATCGCCCAACATCAGTGCCGACCTCACTAATGCTTTTGTGGCTGAATGGAAGCAAATCCCCGCAGAATTGTTTCAAAATCTAGTGGAAAGCCTCCCCAGAAGAGTGGAGGCCATTATAGCAGCAACGGGGGACCAACTCCATATTAATGCCCATGATTTTGGAATGAGATGTTGGACAAGCAGGTGTCCACATACCTTCGTCATTGCAATTCAATACTGCAGTTGTATTGCCATTCAGTGTTCCGAACATATTGCTTGTGCTCATTGCGGTTAAACCATGTGCCAACAATATAAGCAAGAAAACATTGAATGTTGGGTTCAACTTGGCTTTCCATGGAATGCGTTCTGTTATAACATGATTAGCAACCGCTACTTGGACAGTGTGTTTGTGTCAGGAGAACTTTCCAGTATAAAAAAAAAATGACAATAATGCATGTAGTCCATTTTTAGAGCCCACATTATTCTGACATATTTTAGAATGTAGTAATAATGTGTTTGTCAATGCTTAATGCCATTGGGAAGACAATTCATTATTGTTATTGTAAATGCATACTTTTTTGCATGCATTTTTTGGGGGGAGTGCTTTTTCTATATTACTACAATTAAATATAAAATTGAGGTTCTTGAAAATGACAATTAAGTGCTTAAGAAACTCCTTGAATTTGACTCTTCAATGTCTTTATGAATCATGATTGGTGTGCATGTAAACATAGTCACTTCATTTTCTCTCCAGTTCTCAGACACAGAGTGTGCCAAGAAGGCTTTGGATCAGTTGAACGGCTTTGAGCTGGCTGGCCGGCCGATGAAGGTGGGCCATGTGACTGAGCGCACAGACGCCTCCAACGCCAGCTCCTTCCTGGACAACGACGAGCTGGAGAGGACAGGCATCGACCTGGGCACCACTGGGCGCCTGCAGCTCATGGCCAGACTGGCTGAAGGTAAAGCCAGAGAGAGCCCAGGGCCTGTATTCACAAAGAATTCTGAGGAATCATGTAAGGGATGGTTCATAATGTACAGAATGAGGATCTGCAAGGAAAGGGGGAGGGTCATGTCATGTAATTGATGAAAGCAATGTCAGCACAATAATAATTTCAACATTTCTCAGTGTTTTAGAATTAGTTGCTTATTAGGCCTGACGCTGCCCCTCATCTCTGATTCTGAGCTGAGCACGCAATATCAAGTGCACCTTTAGGTATTTAGTGTGGTGTCAATCAAATGATCCATAGGCTGTACGAAGTGCATGCTCAGAGAAGCAGAGAGCAAAGTAATATTTTGATGAAAATGAACTTAATTGAGTCATTTGCACTGCTGGTATGGAGTAAATAAAACGAGGCTGCATTACACACTACAATGGATATTCCAACCCTGAACCCGGACAGCTTTTTTTTTGTGCTGCTGAACCAGTGGCTGTGCAGTGTAGGCAGTTCAGGAGGAGAGACAAAGGCTTTTCCTCCAAATATAAAAAAATAAATAATTCTAAATGTAATATCGTGCGTGCGGACTAGCCTATATATTCTGTTCAGTTTGAGAAGGAGAGCGCTTTAGATGGTAAGTAGGACCGGAGGTAAACTTTGATAGCTTGCTACTACTATAATTGATATGATTAAAAACAATGTTTCTTGCTCATGATGTATTTATCAGAGTTATTGACCTCACAATAATCCAGATTCGAGTAACTTACATTGTGGTGCTGAAACTTGAAGTGGCAGCGGGGCGAAATCTAGCGGAAATCGACAGCTCATCAAATCAAATTTTATTGGGCACATACACATATTTAGCAGATGTTATTGCTGGTGTAGGGAAATGCTTGTGTTCTAGCTCCAAAGGTGCAGTAATGTCTAACAATTCACAACAATACACACATCTAAAAGTAAAAGAATGGAATTAAGAAATATATAAATATTAGGACGAGCAATTTCAAGAGGGCATTGAGTAGAATACAGTATATACATATGAAATTAGTAAACATTATTAAAGTGATCAATGATAACATGTCCTATGTACATTGCATTTGGAAAGTATTCAGATCCCTTGACTTTTTCCCAATTTTGTTACGTTACAGCCTTATTATATGACTGTTAGTGATCCCTCTAAATTACATAAAGGGGTGCCCCAATGTTTGATACTCGGCCCACTACTGTTTACAATGTATATCATATACAGTGCCTTCGGAAAGTATTCAGACCCCTTGACTTTTTCCACATTTTGTTACGTTACAGCCTTATTATAAAATTGATTAAATACACAATACCCCAATAGCTATTTTCAGGTCTCTCCAGAGAGGTTGGTTTGGGTTCAAGTCCGGGCTCTGGCTGGGCCACTCAAGGACATTTAGAGACTTGTCCCGAAGACACTCCTGCGTTGTCTTGGCTGTGTGCTTAGGGTCGTTGTACTATTGGAAGGTGAACCTTCGCCCCAGTCTGAGGTCCTGAGTGCTCTGTAGCAGGTTTTCATCAAGGATCTGTCTGTACTTTGCTCCGTTCATCTTTCCCTTGATCCTGACTAGTCCCCCAGTCCCTGCTGCTGAAAAACGCCCCTACAGCATGATGCTGCCTCCACCATACTTCACCGTAGGGATGGTGCCAGGTTTCCTCCAGACGTGACACTTGGCATTCAGGCCAAAGAGTTCAATATTATTTCTCATGGTCTGAGAGTCTTTAGGTGCCTTTTGGCAAACTCCAGGAGGGTTTTCATGCGTCTCTTACTGATGAATGGCTTCCGTCTGGCCACTCTACCATAAAGGCCTGATTGGTAGAGTGCTGCAGAGATGGTTGTTCTTTTGGAATATTCTCCCATCTCCACAGAGGAAGTCTAGAGCTCTGTCAGAGTGACCGTCAGGTTCTTGGTCACGTCCCTGACGAAGGCCCTTCTCCCCTGATTGCTCAGCTTGGCCGGGTGGCCAGCTCGAGGAAGAGTCTTGGTGGTGCTGTCTCTGAGCTCTATGGACAATTCCTTTGACCTCATCGTTTGGTTTTTGCTCTGAGATTTACTGTCAGCTGTGGGACATTATATGTGACCAACTGGCTCAAATCGGTGTTATGTAGAGCTACAAAATGGAATATCATACACTTTATTTTTGAGGAACAATTGGAAAGTAATTCTGCTTTGAAAGTTGATAAACTCGTATAATCACTTTTGAGAAAATGGCCTTTGAATGTTTTGGTACCTACTGGAGAGCTCTCCTTTGTCAACACCCATTCAGCATTGTTTACACCCTTTTAAGCCAGCCCCACCCATCTCTATAAGGATTCACATGTGAGCTCATGTGCTAAACAGTGAGTAGTATAGTAAAGATTAAGACTAAAAGTGGTAAAAGTAGTAGCCTACAATAAGGAAAAATTCCAGGTAAACAAAGTGTCCAGATAAAAATATTTTATAGATATCAGATGACGCTTACCCAGACACACTTGTCTAAATTTGATGGGTCATGTGAAAGAAATGCTTTAACCTCCAGCCACATTTTGCCAAGTGGATGGGTCTCTACATAAGGTGTAAACTGTATAGCCAAATGGGTACTTGCATAGTAGCAATATCAGAAATAGATGGTGTCAATATAAAAATAATAATATACAGTATGTACAAGAACAAAATCAGTGATAGATGAGGTAGTTATATACTTACAGGGGTAAAATGGCTGAGCAGCAGGATAAAGAAAAAATAGTAGCAGCAACGTATGAAATCCAATATTATTGGTCATATACACGTGTTTAGCAGATGTTATTGCGGGTGAAGCGAAATACTTGTGTTTCTAGCTCAGACAGTGCAGTAATATCTAACAATTATATAACATATACCCAATAAACACAAATTTAAGTAAAGGAATGAAATTAAGAGTATATAAATATATGGATGAGCAATATCCGAGCGGCACAGACTAAGATACAGTAGAATAGAATACAGTAGACATAAGAGATGAGTAAAGCAGTATGTAAACATTGTTAAAGTGACTAGTGTTTCATTTATTAAAGTAGCCAGTGTATTCAAGTCTATAGGCAGCATATAGGCGGAAGACTAATGTGATAGTGATGGCAAATGTGCTAGTGATGGCCTAGTGGTGTGTGTGTTAGGAGAGAGTAATTTGAATAGAGGCACTGCAGATAGTGCTGATGACGGGTCCCTCCGAACCACACAAGGGAATCTAATTTTGGAGATCCTGTTTCTGTCCTGCCCATGACATTGGTGCAGGGCATTTGATGTCCAGATCCTCTTCGTTGCAAAACTCCCTGATCTTCTCAAAAACATAACTATGTCTAGCTGTGTCCAGTCCAGGTGGTGCTTGTACAGGCAGATCATCTATGGAAGGATGATCTTGCGCAGCAGCTGAAACCTGGTCCGACTGAGTCGGAACACTCCTTGGTGACAAAAACACCAGGCTCCAGAGCATCGACGCTGTAAAACAGGAAATAACCAAAAAATGTAAGACATTACATCCTTGCGCAACATCAATTCACCTCCCAAATTTAAATAACCTCATACAATGCAATGAAAATTATATTCAGCTGAAGTGCTGGTACTGCTTGAACTGTGGCAGCGGCCTGAAGTACGGAGTCAGGTGTTGTTGCCAGCAATCTCAGGCAGTGTTCACTGGTCTTTCTGAAGTGCTGCTTGATGAGGCCAAAGCACCAGCAAACTTGATGTGGCCTGTGATCAGGAAGTGAAGGTCCAGACTGATGGAGGTTGTGTGTGGTCCGCCAGGCCCAATACCAGAGCACAAACCTGTTCTTGTTTTGGCCACCACAGTTGCGAGGAGTTAAAAAGTAGATGGAACTTAGCGGCAGAAGGATAGTGCACCTGCAAACAACAAAATTACATTAAGTTAATGAAAAGAAAATGTAATGTAAAACGTAATATTATTTTTTATGCATCATTATCATGTTAGTTTCACTTACCTACAAATGTGCAGACCAGCAGCACTGCATACAGAAACATCTTGTAAACTGGAAGTAAAAATGATAACACACAAAATACAGAAATAATGTGAGATCAATAAAAGTAGTGCCAATCATGTTGGAGGTCAATTAAATAATCAAAATGTGTTGTTTATGCTTTACATACCAAGTGTTGTCATCGATTCCTTGTAGAGATGCCACACTGCTGCATTCGTCACATGGGATGGCAGCAGCTTTCCACCAAAGTGTTTGTGTCCTGGGAGGAGAGTCAGGCGTGTTCTACTAATGCTGAAAGATAAATTCCAGATACAAATATTTTGGCATTATTATACAATAGATAGCCGTAATCACCGCCAGACACACCTGGCTAACTTGGTGGGTGATTATCTGGTCGAAGTGGAGTCTTTTGTTTAGACATGCTAGCTAAACAATGAACCATAATCCTAATCCATAGAGTACTATCAAGACAAACCAATTATCATAGCTGGCTAAAGTTAACCAAATTGGTTCAATTTTTTGGCGATGTTTACTGACACACACCAAATTCAAACGGTGTTGAGCGTTCGTAAATTAATCGGTTATTCTACGCTCAGGTACACAGACGAGAGTGCTCTAAAACAGTTGTTGCAGTGACGGTCTATTAAAATGCATACTTGCATACTGGAGTGTTTTGTTTGGCCCTAATGTGTCTGTTACATCTTCTTTTTACCATCACCCACTCTCCTGGCACTACGTCATGTCCCCCCTCGGGTGTTATTCCCCACACCTCTTTTACTTGTATGTAATAGTTAATAGTTAAGCATTGTGTCACTCATAAAGTGAACATCTGCTTTTCTCAAATCTAACGTGCCTGGTAGTGACATGGGTCGACCTGTGACGACCCCAAACAGACTCAACCCTGTGGTTTTGTTATCTGTTGCCCGTATACTAAATAATACAATGCATCCGGCCATGCAATCCCTCCTTGATGCATCTTTGAAAGTCTCTTTCAAAACTTTAATTTGTGCATTCTACCTGCCCTCTCGATCGAGGATGGTACGGGCAGTGTAGTTGCCAGTCTATGTTCAGAAGACAAGCTACGTCCTGACACACTTTTCCTGTGAAATGAGTGCCTTGGTCGGAATCTAATTGTTCCGGAAATCCCCATCTGGGAATGATTTCTCAGTCAGAATTTTAGCTGTGTGTTGTGCAGTTCCTTTTTTTGTAGTGTTGGCTTCAACCCATCATGAGAAATGATCAACAACAACCAGCACATCTTCATGTCCTTTACATTTGGGCAGTGTGATTTTGTTAAGCTGTAGATGTCTGAAAGGTCCTGGTGGGGCAGGCGCTCGTCATGTGTCTGTACTTTCCCTCGGCCCTTGGTGTTGTTTTCCATACAAATGTTGCAATTCGCCACAACATCCTCAGCCTCTTTCAGCACACCAGGATTCCACCATTTGCCCACAAAACAGTGAACTATCTTGTCCACACCAATGTGTGCCAAAGAGTAGATCTGTATCACCAAGTAGGGTAAGAGTGCATTTGGCGCTACACATCTCAGGTTGTATTTCCACACACCTTCTTGATTGAGTTTGCACCCTGCAGCCATCCATTCCCACACTTTATCATTTGGTGCACTGCTTTGGATGTTTATAATGTGTTGCAATGTATCCAAGGTGTATTTCCTAATCAGTTTATGTGACAGCCAAATCATTACCTTTACTCTCGTCTGTAAATATTTTTCCATGTGCTTTCATTTTCAAAATTGCAACTTGTCCAGGTAACTGGAGAACATTCAGTAGAGCCATCACCTCTGGTCCATTCTTCACAGGAACTCCCAGTGATGTCATGAATCCTCAGTTTTTCCATATTTTTCCTAAATCCTGGGTAACGCTCAAAGCATACCTTGAGTCTGTGTAGATATTAGCTGTTTTTCCTTCAGCCGGTTTGCATGCGTCTGTCAAAGCCACCAATTCTGCCACCTGTGCAGGTAACGTGTCTGTCACTATCACATTGTTCACTGTAGTAACTGCCCAGCCTGCCTTCCTCACAGCCCTCTCCACAATGCTTGAACCATCTTTGTAGAACATAAACTCAGGGTTCTCCAACGGATGACTTTTAGTAAACCCATCGGAAAGCTGTTTCATATGTCTTCCCCCCCACTCCTGTTGCTCTCATCTTCTTGCCCGTGTACTGAGGACATATATGTTTTGCATAAGATATGGGCAATACAGTGACTTCGGTGCCCGTATCTACTAAACAATCTACTGCAAAGTTGTTAACCATCATGTTCACATATATTCCATCCGATTTCATATGTACACCAGCTGAGATGGGATGTAAAGAGGGGGTCTGTTAGTTTACCTCCACGACATCCAGCAAACTCCCCTGCTGACTGCTAAGCCGGAGAGAGCTTCATAAATTTGCACATCAGCATTGTCTCATTAGGGCTGTTGTCCTGTGTACATTTTCCCTTTGACAGATCATGCTTCTCCTCGCCATTCCTCATAAATATTTTCTTTTCCAACCTTCTCGATGCCAGAAATCCAGCAATAATGACATACACCAGGTTTCTCTTCTGCTGAACGAATAATGTTGTTGGATTCACTTAGAACCTGCACAACTCTGATGACAGCAGGTTTATTGTGTTGATTGATGTCTCTGTCCAGTTGTGACAGCCTGTCGATGATGTTGCCGTAGTTTTGTTTCTCCCAATCAGTAGTTGTGGAAACAACAGTTTTTTGCAAATCATTGTGTACGGATTGCACCATCTGATGTGTGATTGCCCATTTTTGGAGGAATTGAGTGCATCTTCATCTTCCATGTCAGGTAACCCTCTGTGTCTAACCACCTCTGCTTTGAACCTTTCTTCAAATTCAGCAAATGGTTGTTTCAGTTTTTGGACACATTTGGACCACCAATTGGTGGTTGCATTGGTCAGACCCTTAACTTATTGGTGACAGGGGGCAGTATTTTCACGTCTGGATGAAATGCATGCCCAAATTCAACTGCTTGCTACTCATCCCCAGAAGATAAGATATGCATATTAGTAGTATATTTGGATAGAAAACACTCTGAAGTTTCTAAAACTGTTTGAATCATGTCTGTGAGTATAACAAAACTTATGTAGCAGGCAAAACCCAGAGGACAAACCATTCAGATTCTTTTTTAGGTCACTTTCTTTTCAATGAGTTTATATTGAGAATCCAGATTTCTAAGGGACCTTCTTGCAGTTCCTATTGCTTCCACTGGATGTCAACAGTCTTTAGAAATTGGTTGAGGTTTTTCCTTTGTGTAATGAAGAAGTATGGCCATCTTGGACAAGGATAACTTGAAGTGTACTGTTAGATAGAGACGCGTGACCAGAAAGCTAGCTACTGTTTGTTTTCCTCCTGTATTGAACACAGATCATCCCGTCTTCAATTCTATCAATTATTTACATAAAAAAATAACTAAAGTTGTATTACAAAAGTAGTTTCAAATGTTTTGGCAAAGTTTACAGGTAACTTTTGAGATATTTTGTAGTCACGTTGCTCAAGTTGGAACCGGTGTTTTTCTGGATCAAACGCGCCAAATAAATGGACATTTTGGATATATATCGATGGAATTAATCGAACAAAAGGACCATTTGTGATGTTTATGGGACATATTGGCGTGGCAATTAAAGAAGCTCGTCAAAGGTAAGGCATGAATTATATTTTTATTTCTGCGCTTTGTGTCGCGCCTGCAGGGTTGAAATATGCTTCTCTCTCTTTGTTTACTATGGTGCTATCCTCAGATAATAGCATCGTTTGCTTTTGCCGAAAATACTTTTTGAAATCTGACATGTTGGCTGGATTCACAACAAGTGTAGCTTGTGTCCCACATATCCCAGAGAGGTTAAGGAAATAATGTATGGCTCTCCATCCATCGGCCAGATCTTGCTCTCCACCACCCACAGCTCTATAAAACTTTACGCCATGTTCACGGTTGTTCAAAACAAAGGCTAATAACTGTAACCCATCATAAGGATGTAAACTGTAGAGTTTCTTATCACTTCAAATGGTCCCACGTCTTCATACCCACGTCTCGTGGATGCTTCAAAGTCTTTGACCATTCGTCCAACTGTTTTAGAGATGCTGATTTTATGTGTGATTACTGTCACTGGAGGTCTGTCTTCACTTCCTTTAACAGTCTGTGTTCTGGTTGGCCTAAGACATCGTTCCTCAACGCTGTCAGAATCTGTTGACTCAAAGCCAGGCAGTGCTGACCAGATGCCTGAAACCCGATCTGCCTTGCACAATTCAATGTGAGGGTAGATTGAGGGAACAGAGAACCCACAGGTGGGGTCAAATCTAGCCTTCAATATCGCTTGTTTCATAGTCTGCTAAGCATCATGATCTACTTTTACATAATGATGTTCAGTGGCAAAGGTAATAATGCTCTCAAGAGAGTGGCCTTATGTGAGCTTAGGGAGGAGATAGTTGCTTTTCTCCGCGATTGCCGCCACAAGAAAGCCAACACATACAGAATCTAGCATCAGGAGGATTTCTAAGGGATGTGAAAGATTCAGCAGACTGCTGACATTACACCTCTGGCTAAAATATTACTGTAGCTCTGCTGGAGTCACTTTTATTCATATCTTTGATACCTTCTTGAAATAGAAGATCCTCTCAAGGAATGACGGAGTCCATCCTAATCATCTTGGCTCCTGGACTCTGTCCACGCATTTCAAGGCTGTGTTGATACAATGACTGGTAAATGATCCAAGACCAGCTCAGTTAAACCCTACCATTGTGACAATGAGTCGTCATAATGCTGCATCAAAAGTACATGATCTTAGGGGCATTGGCAAACACAATGTAAGTCGTTTAATTTATGTACCCCTAATTGCACCTAATACATTTGTTTATCCTACAGCTATTGTAAGCAGTAATCATGAGCCTATAAACCAGAGTTACATTGTTAGCACTGAGGCAGTGTGCAATAGTAAGAAGACCACTTAGTGCAGGGTGAGCTGCATAATCACTCCAATGTAAATAACATGAGTAAGTCTACCTCTAATACGCTTCCCAGTAAAGCATTAAAAGCAATCAAGCAACCCAGAAAAGTGCTAAACAAATAGCCCATATTAACATATGTAGCCTAAGAAACAAGGTCCATGAAGTCGATAACTTGCTTGTAACAGATGACATTCATATTCTGACTATCTCTGAAACTCACTTAAGTAATACATTTGATGATACAGTGGTAGCAATACATGGTTATAACATCTACCGAAAAGACAGTAATGCCGACGGTCTATATTCAGAACCACATTCCTGTAAAGCTTAGAGATGATCTAATGTTATATACTGTTGAAGTAATATGGCTACAGGTTCATTTGCCTTACCTAAAGCCCATTCTGGTGGGAAGCTACTATAGACCACCAAGTGCTAACAGTCAGTATCTGGATAATGTGTGTGAAATGCTTGATAATGTATGTGATATCAACAGAAGTATATTTTCTGGGTGATTTAAATATTGACTGGCTAACATCAAGCTGCCCACTCAGGAAAAAACATCAAACTGTAACCATTGCCTGCAACCTGGATCAGGTTGTCAAGTCACCCTACCAGGGTAGTTACAAACAGCACAGGAATTCAATCATCAACATATATTGATCACATTTTTACTAACGCTGCAGGTATTTGCTTTAAAGCAGTATCCAAATCCATAGGATGTAGTGATCACAATATAATAGCCATATCTAGGAAAACCAAAATTCCATAGGCTGGGCCTAATATAGAGAATAAGAGGTCATACAAAAGTTTTGTAGTGATTCATACACTGCTCAAAAAAATAAAAGGAACACTAAAATAACATATCCTAGATCTGAATTAATGAAATATTCTTATTAAATACTTTTTTCTTTACATAGTTGAATGTGCTGACAACAAAATCACAATATAATTATCAATGGAAATCAAATTTATCAACACATGGAGGTCTGGATTTGGAGTCACACTCAAAAGTAAAGTGGAAAACCACACTACAGGAACTGAGAAGTGGTCTGTGGTCACCACCTGCTGAACCACTCCTTTATTGGGGGTGTCTTGCTAATTGCCTATAATTTCCACCTGTTGTCTATTCCATTTGCACAACAGCATGTGAAATTTATTGTCAATCAGTGTTGCTTCCTAAGTGGACAGTTTGATTTCACCAAAGTGTGATTGACTTGGAGTTACATTGTGTTGTTTAAGTGTTCCCTTTATTTTTTTGAGCAGTGTATGTTGATGATGTAAAGAATATTTGCTGGTCTGTGGTGTGTAATGAAGAGCAACCAGACACTGCACTTGACACATTTATGAAACTACTTATTCCAGTTACTAATAAGCACCCACCCATTAAGAAAATGACTGTAAAAATTGTTAAATCCCCTCGGATTGATAAGGACTTGAAAAATGGTATGGTTGAGAGGGATGAGGCAAAATGTATGGCAATTAAGTCTGGCAGCCCAACTGATTGGCAAACGTACTGCAAATTAAGAAATCATGTGACTAAACTAAAAAAAAGAAAGTACTCTATGAAACAAAGATAAATTATATAAAGAATGATAGTAAAAAGCTTTGGGGCATCTTGAATTAAATTTTGGGGGGGAAAGCCAACTCGGCTGCTTCATTCATTGAATCAGATGGCTCATTCATCACAAATCCCACTGATATTACAAACTACTTGAATGCCTTTTTCATTGGCAAGATAAGCAAACTTAGGGATGACATGACAGCAACAAACGCTGACACTACACATCCAAGTATATCTGACCAAATTATGAAAGACAAGAATTGTACTTTTGAATTCCGTAAAGTCAGTGTGGAAGAGGTGAAAAATGATTGTTGTCTATCAACAATGACAAGCCACCAGGGTCTGACAATCTGGATGGAAAATTCCTGAGGATGCTGGCAGACGATTTTGCCACTCCTATTTGCCACATCTTCAATTAACCTTTCTAGGGTAGGGGTTCCGCTAGCGCCCAAGCCTTCCCCATTTCTCCTTCTCACAAAACCAGTCAGATGATGTTCTGAAAGAGCTGCAAAATCTGGACCCCTACAAATCAGCCGGGCTAGACAATCTGGACCCTTTCTTTCTAAAATGATCTGCAGAAATTGTTGCCACCCCTATTACTAGCCTGTTCAACCTCTCTTTTGTGTCGTCCGAGATTCCCAAAGATTGGAAAGCAGCTGCGGTCATCCCCCTCTTCAAAGGGGGGGACACTCTTGACCCAAACTGCTACAGACCTATATCTATCCTACCCTGCCTTTCTAAGGTCTTCGAAAGCCAAGTCAACAAACAGATTACCGACCATTTCGAATCTCACCATATCCTCTCTGCTATGCAATCTGGTTTCAGAGCTGGTCATGGGTGCACCTCAGCCACGTTCAAGGTCCTAAACGTTATCTTAACCGCCATTGATAAGAAATATTACTGTGCAGCCGTATTCATTGATCTGGCCAAGGCTTTCAACTCTGTCAATCATCACATCTCATCGGCAGACTCGACAACCTTGGTTTCTCAAATGATTGCCTCGCCTGGTTTACCAACTACTTCTCTAATAGAGTTCAGTGTGTCAAATTGGAGGGTCTGCTGTCCTGACCTCTAGCAGTCTCTATGGGGGTGCCACAGGGTTCAATTCTTGGACCGACTCTCTTCTCTGTATACATCAATGATGTCGCTCTTGCTGCTGGTGAGTCTCTGATCCACCTCTACGCAGACGACACCATTCTGTATACTTCTGGCCCTTCTTTGGACACTGTGTTAACAACCCTCCAGGCAAGCTTCAATGCCATACAACTCTCCTTCCGTGGCCTCCAATTGCTCTTAAATACAAGTAAAACTAAATGCATGTTCAACCGATCGCTGCCTGCACCTGCTCGCCTGTCCAACATCACTACTCTGGACGGCTCGTGGACAACTACAAATACCTAGGTGTCTGGTTAGACTGTAAACTCTCCTTCCAGACCCACATCAAACATCTCCAATCCAAAGTTAAATCTAGAATTGGCATCCTATTTCGCAACAAAGCATCCTTCACTCATGCTGCCAAACATACCCTTGTAAAACTGACCATCCTACCAATCCTCGACTTTGGCGATGTCATTTACAAAATAGCCTCCAATACCCTACTCAACCAATTGGATGCAGTCTATCACAGTGCAATCCGTTTTGTCACCAAAGCCCCATATACTACCCACCATTGCGACCTGTACGCTCTCGTTGGCTGGCCCACGCTTCATACTCGTCACCAAACCCACTGGCTCCATGTCATCTACAAGACCCTGCTAGGTAAAGTCCCCCCTTATCTCAGCTCGCTGGTCACCATAGCATCACCCACCTGTAGCACGCGCTCCAGCAGGTATATCTCTCTGGTCACCCCCAAAACCAAATCTTTCTTTGGCCGTCTCACCTTCCAGTTCTCTGCTGCCAATGACTGGAACGAACTACAAAAATCTCTGAAACTGGAAACACTTATCTCCCTCACTAGCTTTAAGCACCAACTGTCAGAGCAGCTCACAGATTACTGCACCTGTACATAGCCCAGTTATAATTGAGCCCAAACAACTACATCTTTCCCTACTGTGTTTATTTTTTAAATGTTTTTATTTTGCTCCTTTGCACCCCATTATTTTTATTGCACCCCATTTATTATTCTACTTTGCACATTCTTCCACTGCAAATCTACCATTCCAGTGTTTTACTTGCTATATTGTATTTACTTTGCCACCATGGCCTTTTTTTCCTTTACCTCCCTTATCTCACCTTATTTGCTCACATCGTATATAGACTTGTTTATACTGTATTATTGACTGTATGTTTGTTTTACTCCATGTGTAACTCTGTGTCGTTGTATGTGTCGAACTGCTTTGCTTTATCTTGGCCAGGTCGCAATTGTAAATGAGAACTTGTTCTCGACTTGCCTACATGGTTAAATAAAGGTGAAATAAAATAAAATAAATTAAAAAGGTCACAGTAATTAGGCTTCTCCAAGCTCATATGCTGCTGATTTTCACTAGTAGCCTTCCAAACTTGCTAACTGATTGGTACTCAGCACTCTATTGTCCCTCTTATCACTCTGACATCAATGCAATTGTAATCAAACACTTCATGAGAGCCCATGAGCTCATGTTGCGCAAAATGTCTATAGTCTATGCAATTGCCTCTGTTAAAAATAACCACCCTTGGCCTTGATGACAGCTTTGCACACTCTTGGCATTCTCTCAACCAACTTGATGGAGTTCCCACATATGCAGAGCACTTGTTGGCTGCTTTTCCTTCACTCTGCGGTTCGACTCATCACAAATCATCTCAATTTGGTTGAGGTCGGGGAATTGTGGGGGCCAGGTCATCTGATGCAGCACTCCATCACTCTCTTTCTTGGTCAAATGCACAGCCTGGAGGTGTGTTGGGTCATTGTCCTGTTGAAAAAAATGATATGCCATCCCATCTGGTTTGGGATTAGTGGGACTATCACTGCAGAATGCTATGGTAGCCATGCTGCTTAAGTGTGCATTGAATTCTAAATAAATCACAGACAGCGTCACCAGAAAAGCACCCCCACACCATAACACCACCTCCTCCATGCTTTACGATGGGAAATACACATGCAGAGATAATCTGTTCACCCACACCGCGTCTCACAAAGACACAGCGGTTGTAACCAAAAATCTCCAATTTGGACACTATACCAAAGAACACATTTCCACCGGTCTAATGTCCATTGCTCGTGTTTCTTGGACCAAGGAAGTCTCTTAACCTCTTCAACCTATGGGGGCGCTATGTCATTATTGGGTTAAAAAAACGTGCCCGTTTTAAGCGCAATATTTTGTCACGAAAGATGCTCGACTATGCATATAATTGGCAGCTTTGGAAAGAAAACACTCTGACGTTTTCAAAACTGCAAAGATATTATCTGTGAGTGCCCCAGAACTGTTGCTACAGGCGAAACCAAGATGAAACATCAAACAGGAAATGAGCTGAATTTTTGAAGCTCTGTTTTACTATCGTCTCCTTATATGGCTGTGAATGTGCTGTGAACGAGCTTATGCTCTCTGCTGTTCGTCCAAGATGTCTGCAGCATTGTGACGTATTTGTAGGCATATCATTGGAAGATTGGCCATAAGAGACTACATTTGCCAGGTGTCCGCCAGGTGTCCGCCTGGTGTCCTTTGTCTAAATTGGTGCGCAATTCTCAGTAGCACTCATTTTACCATGCGATACAGGAGAAGCACACTTCCAGGAATGATACATCATTGAAGAGATATGTAGAAAAACACCTTGAGGATTGATTCTAAACAACGTTTGCCATGTTTCAGTCGATATTATAGAGTTATTTCGGAAAAAGTTTGGTGTTTTTATAACTGAATTTTCTGGGTTTTTTGGTAGCCAAACATGACGCAGAAAACGGACCGATTTCTCCTGCACAAATAATCTTTCAGGAAAACTGAAGATTTGCTATCTAACTGAGAGTCTCCTCATTGAAAACATCCGAAGTTCTTCAAAGGTAAATGATTTATTGAATGTTTTTGCTGGTTTTTGTGAAAATGTTGCCTGGTAATGCTAATGCATATTTAAAAAAAAATCTGAGATGGCAGTGTTGTTAACAAAAGGCTAAGCATGAGAGCTAGCATATTGATTTCATTTCATTTGCGATTTTCATGAATAGTTAACGTTGCGTTATGGTAATGGGCTTGAGGCTGTAGTCATGATCCCGGATCCGGGTTGGCTCGACGCAAGAAGTTAATATTGGTGTTCTTTAGTTGTGGTTTCTTTGCAGCAATTCGACCATGAAGGCCTAATTCACACAGTCTCCTCTGAACAGTTGACGTGTAGATGTGTCTGTTACTTGAACTCTGTTAAGCATTTATTTGGGATGTAATTTCTGAGGCTGGCAATGCTCATGAACGTATCCTCTACAGCAGAGGTAACTCTGGGTCTTCCATTTCTGTGGCGGTCCTCATGAGAGCCAGTTTCATCGTAGCGCTTAATGGTTATTGCGACTGCACTTGAAGAAACTTTCAAAGTTCTTGACATTTTCCATATTAACTGACCTTCGTGTCTTAAAGTAATGATGGACTGTCATTTCTCTTTGCTTATTTGAGCTGTTCTTGCCATAATATGGACTTGGTCTTTTACCAAATAGGGCTTCTGTATACCATACCTACCTTGTCACAACACAACTGATTGTCTCAAACGCATTAAGACGGAAAGAAATTCAACTAAATATTTTTAAGAAGGCACACATGTTAATTGAAATGCATTCCAGGTGACTACCCCATGAAGCTGGTTGAGAGAATACCAAGAGTGCAAATCTGTCATCAAGGCAAAGGGTGGCTATATGAAGAATCTCAAATATAAAATATATTTAGATTTGTTTAACATTTTGGTTACTACATGATTCCATGTGTGTTATTTCATAGTTTTGATCAAGGTACCACATTCATCTGTACAAACAATAGTACGCAAGTATAAACACAGTGGGACCACGCAGCCGTCATACCGCTCAGGAAGGAGACGCGTTCTCTGCGAAAAAGTGCAAATCAATCCCAGAACAACAGCAAAGGACCTGGTGAAGATGCTGGAGGAAACAGGTACAAAAGTACCTATATCCACAGTAAAACGAGTCCGATATTGACATAACCTGAAAGGCCACTCAGCAAGGAAGAAGCCACTACTGCCCCAAGACCTCCATAAGAAAGCCAGACTACGGTTTGCAACTGCTCATGG
Source organism: Oncorhynchus gorbuscha (assembly GCF_021184085.1). NCBI lineage: Eukaryota > Metazoa > Chordata > Actinopteri > Salmoniformes > Salmonidae > Oncorhynchus > Oncorhynchus gorbuscha. The sequence goes on along the minus strand of NC_060193.1, from coordinate 36,857,740 downwards.
GGATGAAGATTGTACAATTTGGAGAAATGTCCTCTGGTCTGATGAAACAAAAATAGAACTGTTTGGCCATAATGACCATCATTATGTTTGGAGGAAAAAGGGGGAGGCTTGCAAGCCGAAGAACACCATCCCAACCGTGAAGCACGGGGGTGGCAGCATCATGTTGTTGGGGTGCTTTGCTGCTGGATGAACTGGTGCACTTCACAAAATAGATGGCATCATAAGGGAGGAAAAGTATGTGGATATATTGAAGTAACACCTCAAGACATCAGTCAGGAAGTTAAAGCTTGGTAGCAAATGGGACAATGCCATATGGACAATGCCCCCAGGCATACTTCCAAAGTTGTGGCAAAATGGCTTAAGGAGAACAAAGTCAAGGTATTGGAGTGGCCATCACAAAGCCCTGACCTCAATCCCATAGAACATTTGTGGGCAGAACTGAAAAAGTGTGTGCAAGCCAGGAGGCCTACAAACCTGACTGAGTTACACCAGCTCTGTCAGGAGGAATGGGCCAAAATTCAGCCAACTTCTTGTGGGAAGCTTGTGGAAGGCTACTCAAAACGTTTGACCCAAGTTAAACCATTTAAAGGCAATGCTACCAAATACTAATTGAGTGTATGTAAACCTCTGACCCAGTGGGAATGTGATGAAAGAAATACAGCTGAAATAAGTCATTCTCTCTACTATTATTCTGAAATTTCACATTCTTAAAATAAAGTGGTGACCCTAACCGACCTAGACAGGGAATTTTTATGTGGATTTAAATGTCAGGAATTGTGAATAACTGAGTTTAAATGTATTTGGCTAAGGTGTATGTAAACTTCCGACTTCAACTGTAGATATTCAAGTTTTATTTTGTCTGGTTTAGCATCCCAGATGATTTGAAAAATGTATCATCAGGAGTAGGCAGCGCCATAAATAATTGAGTAAACTGAGCTATGACTAAGGAGTTAATCAGGGCAATGATTCCATCACAGAAAGGTATTTAACTCTCCATGGACACCTTTGTTTTTAAGCCTTGCATTTCAAATTCTCTAATGTTGTTATTGGACCTGATTTTAATAGCTAGCATTTCAATGGCGGCAGGGTAGCCTAGTGGTTAGAGCGTTGGGACTAGTAACCGCAAGTTAAAATCCCCGAGCTGACAAGGTACAAATCTGTCGTTCTGCCCCTGAACAGGCAGTTAACCCACTGTTCCTAGGCCGTCATTGAAAATAAGTAGTAAAATAGTAAAATAAAGGTAAAAAATAATGGTAAAATACAAATAAAAATGGCCATAAAAAACAGATACGGTGACAGCGGACACCCTTGTTTAACTCCTCTTGACAATTCAAAACTCTCTGAGAAGTAGCCATTATTTACTATTTTATACCTGAGGTTACCATACATTTTTTTTTACCCATTTTATAAGAGAATTACCTCCATTTAAAAAATCCAAGCATTTATAAATAAAACCCAGTCTTACTTTATCAAATGCCATTTCAAAATCCTCTATACATACCAGGCCTGGCTCCTTAGATGTTTCATTATGTTCTATTATTTCTGGTAGTTATTGTATATTATCTTCAATGTATTGTCCATGTAAAACCTGTCTGATCAGGGTGAACAATACCTGGTAAAACCCCTTTTTAATTCTGTGTGCTATGCATTTCGTTAGTATTTTTGCATCACAACATTGAAGTGTGAGGGGCCTTCAGATTTGTAGATAGACTGGGTCCTTATATTTGCCATCTGGGTCTTGTTTTATTTATAGAGAAATCAGACCTTCCTGCTGAGTACCTGACAGACTAATCCATATTTTATCACCATCAGAATTACCTTTAACATCATTGAGATGTTATCCCAGCATTTCCATAGCAATTGACATTTCACATGATCATGAAAGAGACCTTGCATTACTCAAGAGATGGCTTCACTACTTACATCAGCTGATATCTCAAAGTGCTGTACAGAAACCCAGCCTAAAACCCCAAACAGCAAGCAATGCAGAGGTAGAAGCACAGTGGCTAGGAAAACTCCCTGAAAGGCCAAAACCTAGGAAGATACCTAGAGGAACCAGGCTATGGCCAGTCCTCTTCTGGCTGTGCCGGGTGGAGTACAAATGTATTCCCTACAATATGTTATTATTCCCCAATGCCCCTATTCTGATATCTTCCCCTTGCTTGTTGTAAATATATATAAGCTTGTAGACAAATGCATAAAAAAGATAGGCAAACAATAAACACATTAAATTATAAAACAGTTCTCGACAATAGAGAGAAGAGAAAAGAGAGAGCGAGATCAGGTGTGTATGTATAAGTCTGTATGTGTAAGCAAGCATGTAACTGAGTGTGTGTGTGTTCATATCCACTTAATAATGTTCATATATTTTTACTATTCCCATACTTTCTTTTTTTCGTAACCTGAAGTCCCTGTAGAATTTAGTACAGCCATGGTGTTATGGAGCTGTCTCGGAATAGCTGTCCATCTATAAAGAGTTTGTCCACAATGAGAAAGGCATGCTTAGCCTTCTCCCATTGTTGCCTTTGTACCGGATACAGTCTCTCATGATGTTCGATTATCTCCCTTGGAAATTGGTCATTGAGACAAAAATGTGGTCCCTTTAAGCTCCCTTCCCCTGCTTTTGATCAGCTCCTTTTGTTGGTAGTGTTCAAATTTTGCGATGATCGGTCGGGGACCCTTGGTCTTGTTGCTCCGAGCTCCAAGTCTGTACTCGGTGGAAAGCCACCTTGTTTCAAGTCTCTATAGGAAGTTTCAAGGCTGATTGCATGAATTCTCTGATCCTGCCCCTCTGGATTATTGGATGCGTCCTCAGGAATCCCAGAAAAAAAATATTTTCAAGCATGCTACGACTTTGATTGTCTAGCGACTCCTTCATTAGCCTGTTTTCCTTGAGTAGACAATCCATGTTGGAATCGTGGATTTTTTACCTTGGCTGTGAGTGCCTTGTTTTCTCCTTGGAGCGTGAGAATTTCACTCTGGCTGAACTCCAAACACCCCCTCAGCCCTGCTACCTCCTCATACAACTTTTCCAGTGTTGCATGGATTCCAGCCAGAGCACTAGCCTCTACTTCAACGGGAAGTAAATCATCCTTGTCTGTAGATAAATCTGTTTTTCTTTTTTTTGCCAGGTTAAAGTTATTTTGTGAGGTAGTCAGATCTTTCCATGATGGGAGTATGTTGTTCCTCCATAGCGTAAAGCTGTTGGTTCTCGTCGATTTTCCTCAGGATCTCCTTAGTATCCAGATTGGCTCTTTACTGCAACCAGTTGTTTTACGAAAGATAACAATGAGTCTTTCCCATGACGACGACAGGTGCCTGTAGTACAGCCAGCTATCACTTGCGGTATTCACGCAAAATAATGGAACACAAACTTGCAGTCCCAGCCGTAAACGCTAACCACGTCGTGAAAACCTTAGCAACAAAATTTTAATTCTGATTAAAATCGATTTAATGAAACAATTTTAGTATAAACAACAAACCGAGTGTAGACAGTACAATGTTCTGTTGCGCACTCTGATGACATATCTGATGACGTATATCCATCTCTAAAAATACCCAGATCATTTACAGGTGATGCTCAAAGATGATCTGGGCTTTATAATTCTCTAATGTACATGTCCTCTTGCTTAGTTGTGCACCGGGGCCTCCCACTCCTCTTTCAATTCTGGTTATAGCCCGTTTGCGCTGTTCTGTGAAGGGAGTAGTAAACAGCATTGTACGAGATCTTCAGTTTCTTAGCAGTTTCTCGCATGGAATAGACTTCCTTTCTCAGAACAAGAATAGATTGACGAGTTTCAGAAGAAAGTTATTTGTTTCTGGCCATTTTGAGCCTGTAATCGAACCAACAATTGCTGATGCTCCAGATACTCAACTAGTCTAAAGAAGGTCAGTTTTATTGCTTCTTTTAATTAGCACAACCATTTTCAGCTGTGCTGTCATAATTGCAAAAGGGTTTTCTAATGATCAATTAGCCTTTTATAATGATAAACGTGGATTAGCTAACAGAACTTGCCATTGGAACACAGGAGTGATGGTTGCTGATAATGGGCCTCTGTACGCTTATGTGGATATTCAATACAAAAATCTGCCATTTCCAGCTACAATAGTTATTTACAACATTAACAAAGTCTACACTGTATTTCTGATCAATTTGATGTTATCTTAGTGGGAAAAAATGTTATTTTCTTTCAAAAACAAGGACATTTCTAAGTGACCCCAAACTTTTGAACAGTAGTGTATGTGGATACCAAAATATGTTTCAATTTCAATAGTTTTCTGCAAGAAATTGTGCATTATTTGAAAAAAGTGCAAGAGTGCCAATATCTTTTCAACAGAAAATAAATCTTGTCTCGGTCAGATTTGAGTTGAGCTAGCTAGCCCAGTTTGAATGCAAATCTGAGGTTCAGTAATTTTGGGCTGGTTTCTAAGGTTATTTTGGTGTGGCAGGTATCCTAGTGGTTAGAGCTTTGGGCCAGTAACCGTGCGGTTGCTGGATCGAATCCCAGAGCTGAAGAGGTAAAAATGTGTCATTCTGCACCTGAACAAGGCAGTTAACCCACTGTTACCCCAGTAGGCACTCATTGTAAATAAGAATTTGTTCTTAACTGACTTGCCTAGTTCAATGAAGGTTAAAAAATATGAATAATGTTTTCCGTTTTTGCCTGTTGGCTCTCCAAAGTTCCCAATTTCTTTGGGTTTGATTGTGCAGCTGCCATAACTGCAAGCTGGCCCAAATATATTAAATTGTGTCAGCTGAGCTCATAGTGGAACTCATCATTCATTACGTTATTCAGGATGTGCAACACTAAATCTGGTGGGAATACTGACCCGACAGGGGAAATGAATGGAGCGGTTTCCAGGCAGGCTGGTGGTGCAAAATTATCACAGATGAATCACGTTGGCAACTTATTATAGCTTTTGATCATTAAAAAATACTAAAAGCTACATAATTCAGCTTTAAGAACCGTATCATAAAGTGTGAACAAGGACGAATGTCAAGCCCAATGTCTTCTGTCTTTCAGGCACGGGACTGCAGATTCCCCCAGCAGCACAGCAAGCCCTGCAGATGGGTGGGGCCATTGCTATTGGTGCCATGGCTGCTGTATCAGGTAATAAAATGATGATTAATTGGACAAGCCTATCTGACTGCCATTATTGCTTTTCTCTGAGCTATTTGGAAAATGCTAATATCATCCAGCATTGATCAAATCTGTTGGTTTGCAAGTAAGACACTGATTGGTTGATTTGGTGTGAGGAGCTGGTCTGTTGTGAGACTCGTGTCAGAATTAGGCTGGATTGAACATAAATAAATAATAAGGAACATTAATAAATGTAACATTTCTAGCACATAGTTTAGTTATTTTAATGTGATATGATGCATTTGTACACTTTTTTCTAAAAACTTTTAGCTGCCATGAATCCTGCCATGAATATGAACATGAATACAGCTATGAACCTACCCTCACAGCCACTTGCTACACACTGTTTCCAGCTGTCTAACATGTTCAACCCTCGGTCGTAAGTATTTAACATTTAATCAAGTTGTTCAATCTAGCATATTCGTATCCCAAGGAGGCCAGCGGATGAAAGTACACAAACTTAAGACTTAAGATGTTATTTGTTCCCATAGACTGGTTCCCAATCACTAGTCCTTTGTGGGTGATAATTTCCCATCTGATTTTACAGTGAAGATAACCCAGGCTGGGATGTTGACATTCAGCATGATGTCATTGAGGAATGCAACAAACATGGAGGAGTTGTGCACATATATGTTGACAAGAATTCCACTGAAGTAAGACTTTTAAGTGTATTTGAATGGTTTTGAAATGGTTGCTGTCTTAAATAGCAACTCAATAAAGTTGTTATAATTTTTTTAGGGCAACGTGTATGTGAAATGTCCATCCGTTCCTGCTGCCATGGCTGCAGTAAACGCATTACATGGTCGATATTTTGCAGGTAAGAGGGACTGACTATTGACGCAGTCATTTAAAAATATATATGTTTTTTTCTAAACTGTCATAATATCCTTAACATTTTCTTCACAGGTAAAATGATCACAGCGGCATACGTCCCTCTCCCAACATATCACAACCTTTTCCCTGACTCTGTGAAGGCTACCCAGCTCCTGATCCCTCTTGCTCACTGATGATCTCTCACAGCAAGACACGAAAAACCCAGATTGGTGGGACACTGTATAATAGATTTTTTCCCCCTTCAATTTTCTCTCTTTAAAAGTTTGACATTTTACAGCCTGTGGTCGTTTTTTTAATTCCTGCAAGTTATGGCAGTATGTTTTTATTTTATGTTAGTAGCTGAAGTAAAATCTTCTTTTTTTTGGCTTTCCATATGCAAAAAATAATCATAGCTTTACTTGCATAGCCACGTCCAAACATGTGTTGGGCATTGAGGGTGGAGTGTCAGCCAGTCTAAGAGTTTATTGGTTAATCTGGACAATTTACCATTTTATATTTTGTGAAGCTTATTCTTGTTCATACATTCTTGTGCTTGAAAGCTTTGATGGGCATGTTTTCCCTGATGAAGTGTACAACTTACAGTTGAAATCGGAAGTTTACATACACTTAGATTGGAGTCATTAAAACTTGTTTTTCAACCACTCCACAAATTTCTTGTTAACAAATGTAAAAACTATAGACCTCCACAAGTCTGGTTCATATTTGGGAGCAATTTCCAAATGCCTGAAGGTAACACGTTAATCTGTACAAACAATAGTACGCAAGTATAAACACCATGGGACCACGTAGCCATCATACCGCTCAGGAAGGAGACGCGTTCTGTCTCCTAGACCTGAACGTACTTTGGTGTGAAAAGTGCAAATCAATCCCAGAACAACACCAAAGGACCTTGTGAAGATGCTGGAGGAAACGGGTACACAAATATCCACAGTAAAACGAGTCCTATATCGACATAACATGAAAGGCTGCTCAGCTAGGAAGAAGCCACTGTTCCAAAACCGCCATTGAAAAGCCAGACTACGGTTTGCAACTGCACATGGGGACAAAGATCATACATTTTGTAGAAATGTCCTCTGGTCTGATGAAGCAAAAATAGAACTGTTAGACCTTAATGAGTATCGTTATGTTTGGAGAACAAAAGGGGGAGGCTTGCAAGCCGAAGAACACCATCCCAACTGTGAAGCACGGGGGTGGCAGCATCATGTTGTGGGGGTGCTTTGCTACAGGAGGGTCTTGTGCACTTCACAAAATAGATGGCACAATGAGGTAGGAAAAGTATGTGGATATATTGAAGCAACATTTCAAGACATCAGTCAGGAAGTTAATGATTGGATGCAAATGGGTCTTCCAAATGGACAATGACCCCAAGCATACTTCCAAAGTTGTGGCAAAATGGCTTAAGTACAACAAAGTATTGGAGTGGCCATCACAAAGCCCTGAACTCAACCTTATAGAAAATTTGTGGGCAGAACTGAAAAGGCGTGTGTGAGCAAGGAGAACTGCAAACCTGACTCCGTTACACCAGCTCTGTCAGGAGTAATGGGCCAAAATTCACCCAACTTCTTGTGGGAAGCTTGTGGGAGGCTACCTGAAACGTTTGACCCAAGTTAAACCATTTAAAGGCAATGCTACCAAATACTAATTGAGTGTATGTAAACTTCTCACCCACTGGGAATGTGATGAAAGAAATAAAGCTGAAATAAATCATTCTCTCTACTATTATTCTGACATTTCACATTCTTAAAATAAAGTGATCATAACTTACCTAAAACAGGGAATTTTTACTCGGATTAAATGTCAGTAATTGTATAAACTGAGTTTAAAGGTATTTGGCTAAGGTGTATGTAAACTTCCAACTTCAACTGTAGATACCCAGACATAAGAAAAGAGGATGTTGAATCTTTTTGAAAAGCAAAAATAAAATTCAAACATTGCAGTTTCGTTTATACATCAGAATATTTTTGGCCATTGTGGAGAGGTTGGAGTCTGTTTGATTGAGCTCCATGAGCTCTTGAAACGTAATGACTGATTTCATTTGTGGTCGTTTAGAGTATATGTTTACTAATCAAGATTAGATTTTATAAAGACCTTGATTAAAATGTATTTTAGTTACACTCAAGTAGTTTCTTTCCTTGCTCAATACTGTCTGTAGCACATCATTCTATGATCCTCCCATTTGGTATAAGCATACATAATATACCCACAAAATATATACACTTCTAAGAAAATCAAAAACTTAATTGGAAAAAATGTCAATGCTGATGAGACATAGAATCCCAAAACTCGGGAGTTACGGATTTACTGGTCAGCCGAACAGGCAATATCGATATGTTATTAAAAATCTTCTGTAGGCAACAGACTAGTGTAAAGGTTACTTTAAAGGGGCAATCTGTGAATATAACTTAGCTTAGTTCAACTGTCATGCCCCATCCCTCATCTCTTTACCAAAACTGGTGGGGTGAAACATTTTGTGTGAGGGAAAAAAACTTGTGAAAAAACAATATTCGGCTAAACAGTTAAAACATGTTTAAACAATTTAAGATTTTCCCACAAAATGTACTGTTTATTTCAAAGTAACAAACATTTAGGTATTACAAACAACGTCCATTACCAACTTATCTGAGATCCTACTGTAATTAAGCTTTGGCATGAATTTGGAGCAAAACTGGACTCTTATGTAGGCCGTCATTGTAAATAAGAATTTGTTTTTAACTGAATTGCCTAGTTAAATAAAGGTTCAATAAATAATAATAATAAAATATATTCTGTGGAGAGAACAAGTATTTGATACACTGCCGATTTTGCAGGTTTTTCTACTTACAAATCACGTAGAGGTCTGTAATTTTTTATCATAGGTGCACTTCAACTGTGAGAGACGGAATCTAAAACAAAAATCCAGAAAATCAGATTGTATATTTAAGTAATAATTTGCATTTTATTGCATGACATAAGTATTTAATCACCTACCAACCAGTAAGAATTCCGGCTCTCACAGACCTGTTAGTTTTTCTTTATGAAGCCCACCTTTTCTCCACTCATTAACTGCACCTGTTTGAACTCGTTACCTGTATAAAAGACACCTGTCCACACACTCAATCAAACAGACTCCAACCTCTCCACAATGGCCAAGACCAGAGAGCTGTGTAAGGACAAAATTGTAGACCTGCACAAGGCTGGGATGGGCTACAGGACAATAGGCAAGCAGCTTGGTGAGAAGGCAACAACTGTTGGCGCAATTATTAGAAAATGGAAGAAGTTCAAGATGACGGTCAATCACCCTCGGTCTGGGGCTCCATGCAAGATCTCACCTCGTGGGGCATCAATGATCAAGAGAAAGGTTAGGGATCAGCCCAGAACTACACGGCAGGACCTGGTCAATGACCTGTAGAGAGCTGGTACCACAGTCTCAAAGAAAACCATTAGTAACACACTATTAAAATCCTGCATTTTACGCAAGGTCCCCCTGCTCAAGCCAGCGCATGTCCAGGCCCGTCTGAAGTTTGCCAATGACCATCTGGATGATCCAGGGGAGAAATGGGAGGTCATGTGGTCTGATGAGACAGAAATAGAGCTTTTTGGTCTAAACTCCACTCGCCATGTTTGGAGGAAGAAGAAGGATGAGTACAACCCCAAGAACACCATCCCAACCGTGAAGCATGGAGGTGGAAACATCATTCTTTGGGGATGCTTTTCTGCAAAGGGGGCAGTACGACTGCACCGTATTGAGGGGAGGATGGATGGGGCCATGTATCGCAAGATCTTGGCCAACAACCTCCTTCCCTCAGTAAGAGCATTGAAGATGGGTCATAGCTTTGGAGGGAGCTGAAAGTCCATATTACCCAGCGACAGCCCCGAAACTTGAAGGATCTGGAGAAGGTCTGTATGGAGGAGTGGACCAAAATCCCTGCTGCAGTGTGTGCAAACCTGGTCAAGAACTACACGAAACGTATGATCTCTGTAATTGCAAACAAAGGTTTCCGTACCAAATATTAAGTTATGCTTTTCTGATGTATCAAATACTTATGTCATGCAATAAAATGCTAATTAATCACTTAAATCATACAATGTGATTTTCTGGATTTTTGTTTTAGATTCCGTCTCTCACAGTTGAAGTGTACCTATGATACAAATTAGAGACCTCTATATGCTTTGTAAGTAGGAAAACCTGAAAAATCAGCAGTGTATCAAATACTTGTTCTCCCCAATGTGTATATATTAACAAACCTAGCGCAATGGTCAATCTTACTGCAGCACTGTCGAGTTGTGGGTGTCAAATATATTTGTTATTTTCAAAGCGGGTTAATAATGGGCGCAATAGTTAGTTTGACGATTGCTTGACCACTTTATCACTTTGGTGCAATTTTCACAACTCTTAACAAAAACTTCAAAACAGATTATCGAAAAGACAGTTGCTTAAAACTCTAGGCACATTTTCAATTGACTAAGTACATCAAACTAAATCATAGTCACTTTTTCACAATTTAATCAGTGTTTCATCTAGAAATACATGTTTCACATTGCAATACATGATTCTATAAAGTAATTGCCTCAAATGTACTACTATGATGATTGCTATGATGATTTAAGTTCACAGTAAATGTTTTTTTTAATGGATATTGAAAAGATTAGAGATGCACTGGATGTAACAAATTAAATCTAAGTTTATTGGTTACATAAAGATTAGCTGATGTTGCGAAATGCTTGTGTTTCTAGCTCATTCAGTGCAGTAACACAATATCAATATGCAAATAATCCAAAAATTCCACACTGCTTTCCTAAAATTGAATTGGCCAATACAGTACTGTAATACTGTAATATATGCAATTTACTTAGCAGACACATGTATCCAAATGACAACAATCCACCATTGTGGTATGTGACCCCAGTTGGATTCAAACCCACAACTCTGGTGTTGCTCGTGCCATGCTCTTATCAAGTGAGTCACCAACAGACCACAACAATACATGCAGTGTCTTCAGAAAGTATTCATACCCCTTGACTTATTCCACATTTTCTTGTGTTACAGCCTGAATTCAAAATGGATCAAATATATTTTATTTTCTCCACCCGTCTACACACTACCCCATAATGACAAAGTGAAAACATGTTTTTATAAATGTTAGCAAATTTATTGAGAATGAAATAGAGAAATATCGAATTTACATAGAGTAACAGTCAAACGTTTTCTTTATTTTTATTATTTTCTACATTGTAGAATAATAGTGAAGACATCCAAACTATGAAATAACACAAATGGAATCATGTAGTAACCACAAAAGTGTTAAACAAATCCAAATATATTCAAAGTAGCCACCCTTTGCCTTGATGACAACTTTGTACACTCTTGGCATTCTCTCAACCAGCTTCAAGAGGAAGCCGGAATGCATTTTGATTAACAGTTGTGCCTTCTTAAAATTTAATTTGTAAAATTTATTTTGTTCTTAATGCGTTTGAGCCAATCAGTTGTGTCGTGACAAGGTAGGGATCGTATAGGGATAGTCCTATTTGGTAAAATACCAAGTCCATATTATAGCAAGAACAGCTCAAATAAGCAAAGAGAAATGACAGTCCATCATTACTTTAAGACATGAAGGTTAGTCAATCTGGAAAATTTCAAGAACTGTAAAAGTTTCTTCAAGTGCAGTCGCAAAAACCTTCAAGCACAATGATGAAACTGGCACCAATGAGAACTGCCACAGGAAAGGAAGACACAGTTACCTCTGCTGCAGAGGATAAGTTCATTAGAGTTACCAGCCTCAGAAATTCCAGCCAAATAAATGCCTCACAGAGTTCAAATAACAGACACATCTCAACATCAACTGTTCCAAGGAGACTGCGTGAATCAGGCCTTCATGGGCGAATTGCTGCAAAGAAACCACTACTAAAGGACACCAATAAGAAGAGACTTGCTTAGTCCAAGAAACACGAGTAATGGACATTATTCCCAAGGCAATCTGTCCTTGGATCTGGAGTCCAAATTTGAGATATTTGGTTCCAACCGCCTTGTCTTTGTGAGACGCAGAGTTGTTGAATGGATGATCTCCACATGTGTGGTTCCCACCGTGAAGCATGGTGTGATGGTGCTTTGCTGGTGACACTGTCAGTGATTCTATTTAGAATTCAAGGCACACTTCACCAGCATGGCTACCACAGCATTCTGCAGCGATACGCCACCCCATCTGGTTTGCGCTTAGTGGGACTATCATTTGTTTTTCAACAGGAAAAGAACCCAAAACACACCTCCAGGCTGTGTAAGGGCTATTTGACCAAGACAGAGAGTGATGGAGTGCTGCGTTCGATGACCTGGCCTCCACAATCACCTGACCTCAACCCAATTGAGATGGTTTGGACTGCAGAGTGAAGGAAAAGCAGCCAACAACTGCTCGGCATATGTGGGAACTCCTTCAAAGACTGTTGGAAAAGCATTCTAGGTGACTACCTCATGAAACTATTTGAGAGAATGCAAAGCTGTCATCAAGGCAAAGGGTGGCCACTTTGAAGAATCTAAAATACATTTTTTTTGTTTAACACTTTTTTAAACATGTGTAATGTGATAGTTTTGATGTATACTATTATCCAACAATGTGTAAAATAGTGAAAATAAAGAAAATCCCTTCAATGAGTAGTGGTATCAAAAATATTGACTGGTACTGTAAGTATTCACAACCCTAAGTCAATACTTTGTAGAACCACCTTTGGCAGCGATTACAGCTGCGAGTCTTTCTGCGTAAAGTGTCTAAAAGCTTTCCAAACCTGGATTGTGCAAGATTTTCCCATTATTATTTTCAAAATTATTTCAAAAACTCTGTTAAATTTGTTGTTGATCATAGCTAGACAACAGTTTTCAGGTCTTGCCTTAGATTTGTAGGTAGATTTAAGTCAAAACTGTAACTCGGCCATTCAGGTACATTCACTGTCTTCTTGGCAAGCATCTCCAGTGTAGATTTGGCCTTGTGTTTTAGGTTGTTGTCCTGCTGAAAGATGAATTCATCTCCCAGTGTCTGGCAGACTGAACCAGGTTTTCCTCTAGGATTTTACATGTGCTTTGCTCCATTCTGTTTTATTTTTTATCCTGAAACACTCCCCAGTCCTTAACGAATACAAGCATACTCATAACATGATGCAGCCCCCAACCGGATGTGTTATGGCTTTACACCCCCTGCTATAATGTGGCTAATGAGTTACTTTTCTAACAGAACACAGAGGGTGTTCTTTAATGGAAGCCTCTCAAATATAATCCAGTTAGAATCAGGAATTCCCCAGGGTAGCTGTTTAGGCCCCTTGCTTTTTTCAATGTTTACTAATGACATGCCACTGACTTTGAGCAAAGCCAGAGTTTCTATGTATGCGGATGACTTAGCACTATACACGTCAGCTACTACAGCAACTGAAATGTCTGCAACACTCAACAAAGAGCTGCATTTAGTTTCAGAATGGGTGGCAAGGAATAGGTTAGCCCTAAATATTTCCAAAACTAAAAGCATTGTATTTGGAACAAAACACTCACTACACCCTAAACCTCAATAAATCTTGTAATAAATAATGTGGAAATTGAGCAGGTAGAGATGACTAAACTGCTTGGAGTAACACCAGATTGTAAACCGTCATGGTCAAAAAATATTGATGCAGTAGTAGCTAAGATGGGAGAAGTCTGTCTATAATAAAGTGATGCTTTGCCTTCTTAACATCACTATCAACAAGGCAGGTCCTACAGGCCCTAGTGTTGTCGCACCTTGACTACTGTTCAGTCGTGTGGTCAGGTGCCACAAAAAAGGACGTAGGAAAATTGCAATTGGCTCAGAACAGGGCAGCACAGCAGGCCCTTGGGTGTACACAGATAGCTAATATTAATAATATGCATGTCCATCTCTCCTGGCTGAAAGTGGAGGAGAGATTGACTTCATCACTACTTTTATTTATGAAAGGTATTGACATGTTGAGTGCACCGAGCTGTCTGTCTAAACTACTAGCACATAGCTCGGACACCCACGCATACCCCACAAGACATGCATTGGAACTGCATTGCAGTCCTAGAGGTGTCACTACAGACCCTGGTTTGATTGCAGGCTGTTTCACAACTGGCCGTGATTGGGAGTTCAATAGGACGGCACACAATTGTCCCAGCATCATCCGGGTTACGGTTTGGCCGTGGCAGGCCGTCATTGTAAATAGGAATTTGTTCTTAACGTACTTGTCTAGTTAAAATAAAGGTTAAATAAACATTGTCTGAATACTTTCTGAAGGCACTGTAAGTACAATATTGTAAGATACAATACACGATTACAAGACGGAATGTATTCAGATCCCTTGACTTTCTCCACATTTTGTTACGTTACAGCCTTATTATAAAATTGATTATTAGACATTTTTTAGAAATGATTGCAAATGTTTTTATTTATTTTAAACAGATACCTTATTTACATAAGTATTTAGACACAACATTGAGCTCAGGTGCATCCTGTTTCCATTGATCAGCTTTTTGATCAGCCTAGAAACATTCCATTGATGTTTCTAAAATTTGATCGGAGTCCACCTGTGATAAATTTGAATGATTAGACATGATTTGGAAAGGCACACACCTGTCTAAAATGTTTTACAGAGTTGACCGTGCATGTCAGAGCAAAAAAACAAGCTATGAGGTAAAAGGAATTGTCCGTAGAGCTCAGAGACAGAATTGTATCGAGGCACAGATCTGGGGAAGGGTATCAGAAAATGTCTGCAGCATTGAAAGTCCCCAAAAACACAGTGGCCTCCATCATTCTTAAATGGAAGACGTTTGGAACCACTAAAAAAGACTTCCTAGAGCTGGCGACCCAGCCAAACTGAGCAATCGAGGGAGAAGCGCCAATAACCTGATGGTCACTCTGACAGAACTCCAGAGTTCCTCTATGGAGATGGGAGAATCTTCCGGAAGGACAACCATCTCTGCAGGACTCCACCAATCAGGTCTTTATGGTAGTAGAGTGGTCAGACAGAAGCCACTCCTCAGTAAAAGGCACATGACAGCCTACTTGGAGTTTGCCAAAAGGAAACCAAGATTGAACTCTTTGGCCTGAATGCCAGGGACTGGGAGATTAGTCAGGATCAAGGGAAAGATGAACGGAGCAAAGTACAGAGAGGTCCTTGATGAAAACCTTCTCCAGAGCACTCAGGACTCCAGACTGGGGCGAAGTTTCACCTTCCAACAGGACAATGACCCAGGAGTGGCTTCAAGAAAAGTCTCAATGTCCTTGAGTGGCCCAACCAGAGCCCGGACTTGAACCCGATCTAACATCTCTGGAGAGACCTGAAAATAGCTGTGCAGCAATGCTCCCCATCCAACGTGACAGAGCTTGAGAGGATCTGCAGAGAAGAATGGGAGAAACTCCCCAAATACAGGTGTGCCAAGGTTGTGGCGTCATACCCAAGAAGACTCGAGGCTGTAATCTATTTCAAAAGTGTGTCAACAAAGTGCTGAGTAAAGGGTCTGAAAACGTACGTAAATGTGATATTTGCATTTCTAAAAACCTGTTTTTGCTTTGTCATTATGGGGTATTGTGTGTAGATTGATGGAGGGGGGGGCTGTTCAATCCATTTTATCATAAGGCTGTAACAGCAGAATTTGGAAAAAGTCAAGAGGTCTGAATACTTTCCGAATGCACTGTATGATTGCCATCCCCATAAGTGTACCACCCTCCTTCAGGCCATGGATGAGGCATGCAATGACTTCAATCAAGATCTATCTCAGGCTTTGATTCACCAGGCCAAAATATTTTTTCCCAGGTGCATGAACAATGAGGATATTTTCTATGATTTCAATAAGAACCTATGGCCAAAGGTTCGAGACAGGCTTGATTCAAACTAGTGCCTGTTAAACATAGTTTAATTTATTTCATTTGATTACATCGTGAAAGATGTCTTCAATGATCATTATCGAAATGTGATGCTCAATAAATTTGTATGGCTAGTTTGTGTATTGCCTAATTTGAAAACGGTGTAATGTACTGTAATTTACAGTGCTGTAGCATACTACTTTCAAAGGCCAATATAGATAATGTTTTGCTGTTAGATTTACTGGTTATTACAATAACTTAATTCAAAATATCTAATATGTATTATTATTTATTACAAATGCCAATGCAGCATCTATTTTCCCTGTGGTCCATCAAAATTAAGGCAGTTATATTCCATTTTAAAAACATTACAATACATTTCACAACACATTTCACAACACTGTTTGCCCTCAGGCCACTACTCTGTCACATATCTGCAACACAGAATCCATGTCTACATGTGTGTATAGTGCGCATGTTGTCATATGCGTGTGTCTGTGACTGTGTGTCTCTTCATATTCCCTGTTGTTCCATCAGGTGTATTTTTATCAGATTTTTAGCAGATTTTACTGCTTGCATGATTTACTTGTGGAATAGAGGAATAGTGATGTGGAATAGATGTGATATGAGTAGAGTTCCATATACTGTGCACCTGTGTTCTGGACTTGGGGACTGTGAAAAGACCTCTGATGGCATTATATTCTGTTTTGGTGAATAAACCAATGTACTCATTATATTTCACAGTAAAAATATGTTTTGAATCAATAGATGTGTGGTGAAAGATGTCTACAAAGAAAATGAATGCACAATGAAAGGTTTTGAATGTAAGAGTGGCTAGTACAAGTGTTACCCGTTTGGAGTTTTGTACTAAGAGTTTTTTAAATTCACCACATACTTGAAAATAGTACCAAAGCGATAAAAAAACCTGTAATACTGATTCGCGGTTGTCTCAAGTTGTGTATGCTGTTGACGGTTTGCGTTATCATCAACTCGAATTTGGCTTGAGGGCACGGAATATTCACATATTAGTGGATTGATGCCTTTATTAAATAGCATACAGTAACGAATAATAGCAACAGTAGAATTGCATACAGTTTTGCTAAATATGTTTACTGTTGGTATTTTACACATTACATTCACGCATCTCCAAAAGTACAAATATTATGCTTCTATAAATGGTATTGTATATGTGAGGTACATACTCAATAGGCAAGATATCTGCTGTTGATATGGTAATATAGGACTTAACAATGTAAATAAGTTGGATGAGCCCCAGCTATCAATGAGGAATCGGCCCAGAAGCCTCTTCCGGGGGGCTGGAACTGATGAATCGGCCCGGTGTCGGACTCGGCCTGGAATCAAGATAAATGACTGCTCAGAATCAGCTAAGTACGTCGGGCCGTTTCCGTCTATCGGAATTCAGCTGACTTTGCCGGCATTTTACCAGAATCCCCTAGAAGCAGCCCGATGCAAATATAAAAAAATATATTTTTTTTGTCATTTTAAATATTACTATTATACCTTTTATACATATAAATTATACCCATCCACAAAAAAAAAAACATTTTGTCAGAGGAAACACCATACACCTGGTGACCGTGTCAGCGTCACTACAATGCGATGGAACGAGGACATCCCGGCCTACCAAACCCTCCCCTAACTCGGACGACGCTGGGTTAATTGTCCGTAGCCTCATGGGTCTCCCGGTCACGGCCAGCACGGGTCTTGAACCAGCATCTGTAGAAATGCAGTTTTCACTGCGATGCAGTGTCTTAGATCACTGCACCACTCGGGAGGCTCCATCCACAAAGTATTTAATGCTTATCAATTGCCCTGCACAAAGTATCAAAATACTACCACAGGACTCTAAAAGAATTTCATTTAAATGTTAAAGGTATTTTTTGATCACAAAAACTGAGGAAATATGGAAAAATAAATAATGAAATGTTAATTATATAAAGCAGCCCATGTAATTATCTGCCAGAGAGTAGCCCCAATCGTTCCAAGCCCCAAGTAATACATTTGGGCCAGATAATTCACACCTGAATCGGCCGGAGCCCCAAGTAAAATATACATTTGGGCCAGATAACTCTCACCGGAATCGGCCTGAGCTCAATCCCCACATCCTAGCCATAAGTAATACTGCCGAAGGCAGCCCAGACTCGGGGCCACATGACGTCAGCTGAGACTGACTCTCAGCCAAGTGCCCCGACTCTCAGCCGTAATCGGCCCAGATCCACTGTGCTAGCTGAGGTGTATATGTGAAAATGGGGATAGATACAGAAACACGCGAACTGAAGAAGTCTATGCAGGTGTGAAAATTGTCTAAACCTCCAAAACTGCACTCACGAGTAAAAACAATTAAAATCTTGATAGGCTGCTTGGCATATGCATAGCCAGGATAAAAAAGACGCAATGAAGCATTGCTGTTGAACTCGGCTTCGTTATAGTTGGTAAGCCAACAGAGGACTTTCTAATCAAATAGAACAGAAAACAACTAAAATATTTCTAAATATGAAGGTCACCGGCATCATCACATCTCTCTTGGAAAATGTCAGAGCCCCAGTTTGACAAGAGCGCCATTCTTAGCTCCAGCCAAAAATAGAGCCCCTTATTCCCCTTAATGTCTGATCTTTAATTGGCTTACATGTTGGCACTATTTAAATGGATTACAACAATTGTTATGTCATCCCTGTACATCCTTGCCAGGTCCTGAGGCAAGCTGAGCATTTTCGACAAGCGCCTTGAGTCCACAGTACCAAAGCCATCACTCCCTAAAGCATGTCGGATCAGATGTGTTGCAGAGTTCTCATCCTCTAAAGCAAAAATGGCTCTGCTTTTCCTCTCCTGGAGCAACCTGTGCATCTGTCCCAGTGTGAAAGCCAGCCCAGATACAGGTTTCTGCCAGTGTAGACCAGTCAGATGTTCTCCTATGACCTGCACCACAGTTTGCCTGTGCATCAGCTCCCATAGTCCATCAGTTGCCATGATCAGAAACTTGTCCTTTGGCCTCAGTGTGTGGATTGTCACCTCTGGCTCAGCAATGAGATATGGTGGCGTGTGGTAGTTAGGTGGGAGCATCTTAAACTCATTGGCCGACAAGATGTCTGGTCTTGTTTCATACACCCGGTTCAACATTTCACCACTCCATTTAAACTTCATGTCTCCGAACCCTCTGAAGGGCATGAGGAGGCCCAGTAGCCTGTCGTGTTTGACTACCGTCTTGTGTTCGAGCGCAGGGTGCTCCGATAGAACCCTCTGCAACTCGTCTGCGTTTTGGGCATTGTGGTCGTTACTGATGGTGTGTGCTGACCAGGTCCCGTTCTCCTCTTGGACTCCCAGCACGGCCCTGCTATCCCCCAGGTTGGCCACATGCAGGTCATCTCCATCCACATGGACGACACATGCTGTGCACCCTGACAGAGCCACCCGAAGAGGGGTGAAGTGGGAAAATGGGTCCCCAAAGTCCACCTGGGCCTCAAGTGAAATGTCATTGTCCAACCTCTTGAATGCATTCATCAAAGCCGTTTTGACGTCCCTGTCCTCATCGTCCTCTAGATCGATCCTCTCTTGCCAGTACGTCCTAAGGCTGTTGAAGTAAAGCTTCCCAGAGTCTCTGCTGGTATGGTCATTTGGGTGCTTGTGCCACTGTAGCATGGGTAACACCGGCCTTTCATTCTCAACTGCATCCTCAATGTCCATTAAGGTCTTCACTGGGAGTAGAGCCACAGCAATGTAGTAGAAGAGCCTTTCACTGACTGCCTGGGCGCACGCATAACCTGCATGTCCATCGAAAACCCCCAAAAGCATTCCCCTACTCTGGAGACAAGTCGCTGCACTCCTACGGTCCTCATTCAGAGCATTTGATGCCAAGATGTTACTATCTAACCCTAAAATTGAGTTAACAGAGTTTCGTCCATCATATCCATTGACTTTATAACTGTACTCATTAGCTTTTAAGATGTGGTTTATTTTAGAAAGAGGCATCTGACTGGTCTGATGGTTGTCTCTGTATTTTCTCCCATTGATTGTTTCTGCTGGGTAGTTGATACCGATCAAATCTACTGGAGGTCTGGAGGAATGACACAGTCTAGTATCAAAGCCAAGTAATTGAATTTGGGTCAAGCAGCTTTTCCTTATCAGTCCTAACCTGTACATGGCCCAGTATTGTTTGAGGTGTTGAAAGCAGAGCGGAGGTACCATCTTTAGAACTTGGAGTTTTCAAACGCCACCTGTCAATGAAGCAAGCATGTCAATAGAATTTAATTGAATGTGATTTACAGTACTCTGAGGGTTCACCTAAATTGAAACCCCCCCCCTCCCCCAGGATGCCGAGAGCTAAAGAACCATATCACGTTCTGCACATCTGTTACGCACAAATCAGTCTACTGGCAGCCTATGTGGAATGTGTCGGTATCCTTTGTGGAATGTATTTTAAGACATGATTTGTGTACATTGTTGTTGATTTTATGATTTCTTACTTCCCATTAGTTGATGTAACCTATGAACCTTGATGTAATCGTCATATATATGCTGCCATATCCTACCCTGAAAAGATAATGTTGTTTATAGTTACAACAGACATGAGACAATTATAAGGGTACAACTCATACGAATCCCGACCCAGTTGACTACTTTGTCTACTTTAAAATGCCTGAAGCATGGTAGACGCCCTCAATGACACTGCCAATGCTAAAATGGCCACTCAAGGCCTCTATCATTCTCTGTGGTTACAGTAGACAAAGAAGTTTGAACAACACGCCTTTCACCGTAAAGTAGCACATGTACAGAAGGTACAGTTGTTCAGCTATTGGGAAGAGGCTTCAACAAAATCAGGTCACACAGCCACTGCATTCTTCTTTTAAGTACACTCTTTCCAAAAGTTGTTTTCTATCCAAACTATTCATTCTCAATCTTATTTCATTGAAATAATGTGTTAATTATTGACACTGACCCTTGAGACATGATTAGACTATTACATACTAGACTACATGTAGACTGTAATAGTAAACCGGTGCAACAGACAACAATTGACAGTTCTGTGTACCGTTACAGCACTTTATTTTACTGTTTGAAGTTGAAGTTGTGTACCCATCCTCTCCACATAATTTTCAATTGACCACGGAGCTTGAACTTTCAAGACATTCAACTTTCATGTTTTAAATGTCCTTATACATTTCCAAAGTATACACAAGAACACCTTTAGACATTTGGCTCATACTCGGTCACCTTACCTGCTGTAGCCGATGAGTTACTCTGAGCAGTTCTTGAGAACAGAACAGTTAGGTTATATTTTAACTTTGGGTAGACTACTTTGTTCCCATGCTTAATATAATGTAGGATGAATCTGTTTTGGACGATTATAAATGTGCTGTCAGAAGCTGATATTTCCTCTCCAAAATGTGACGATAGACAGGCTCTCAATTGTAAGAATTGGTTTGAGTATACAGAACATCACATGTGCAATAAAGTGTGACCTTTGAAATGAGCATATTCATATCTGGTCTACAAATAGGTCATCTATAAACCAATGGGAGCTTGAAAGACATGTATTGTAAATATTGCATAAAATCCATGGGACAATGGATGAATGGCAGGTAATGGAATATCATAATGAATTTTCAAAGCCTCATATCATCCCAAAGTTCTCTAACTTCTTTACTTCTCTTTTCTACTTCTGGACACATTTATTCCTTCACACACACACACAAAATCAACAATGTGGCCAATATTTAAGGACGACCAAACAAACAAAGGGGTTTGCAAACTCTGGACGAATCCACATGACCTCTATTTCAATTGGTGGATATAATAAACTTCCGTTAAATGCCACGTCCGTAAACGTACAAACATTGAGAAGGGACCAATTAAGTGTCTACATATAAGCAGTCAGTACACCCATGTATTGTCCTTTCCGTCTTGTGTTGGGAGAGGCGATTCACCTTATTTAAGGACCCGGAAACAAAACTGTTATGTTTGTTTTTTATATAATGACAAACCGGGCGTAGGTTTAACTACTTTTAATGAACATATACTTCAGCTAGAAAACACTATTTTTAAACACTATTTTTAACCACCTGCCCCCCGGACAGCCTGGTGGGTAACGTAGTCTAAATGTTATTAACACATAACAACACATCTTCTTTCCTTTAAATCAAAACTACTTTTCCATGTAACTACACATTTTCAATAACACACATTTCTTTCCCCAAATTTTTTTCTTTTTTTTTCTTCTTTTTATATATATATATTTTTAACTAAATATAGTCTGTCCAACAATACTCTATTGTGGCTCTATTTCTTTTCACATAAACAAAACATTCAGTCAAGGTGCCCCTTTTTTGTCCTTTTTGGTCGTTCTGCTGAAGTGCTTCCTTAAACAGTTGGACAGCGTTCATTGTGAGTCAGAGTGTTCTGACTGAATTGTCCATTGCTAAAGGCATTTGACGCTTCAGCAGTATCCTCCTGATGAACCTCAGTCCCTTGAGTGAATGGCTGAAGCCTTAGATCCACTCTGTTTCGTCTCAGTTGTGATCCATGCTCCGTTTGGGTCTCATAGGATTGCGGTGCAACTTCTTTCTGCACACACCCTTGCTGCATCCAGGTTCCTGTAGTGATGTCTCGGAGTCGTACATGATCTCCAGGTTTCAGTTCAGGTAAGTGTCTTGCACTTTTGTCTTGTCGCTGTTTTTGTTTGTCTTTCTGTTTTTCCTTCGAGTTTGACTTTGTGAGCACCTCTGGGTGTTAGCAAGTCCTCATTGATGGGTAGGTTGGTTCTGATGCGACGTCCCATCAACATATGTGCAGGTGAAAGTCCGTTCTGCAGCGGTGCGCTGTGGTAGATCATCATAGTTCAGGTAGATCACCTTTCCATCGTGTGTCTTTTTCATCAGACCTTTGACAATTTTGACTGAACTCTCTGCTAAGCCATTGGAACTTGGGTAGTTGGGGCTGGAGGTTTTGTGTCGGAATCACGAGAACTGCGGGCCATTGTCCGAGTACAGTTCAGACGCAACCCCATGTCTTGCAAAGACTGATTTTAGGGAGGTGATTACAGCTCTGCTGGAGGTAGTTGGCAGTGTGGCTATTTCAGGGTAGTTTGAGTAGTAGTCGGTAACAACAGTGTGACTTTTGCCATTGCAGTCAAAAAGGTCAACTCCAACTTAGTATTAGGGTCTGTTGTGTACTGGATCAGGCATTAGCGGCTCTGCTTGCTGCTTTGGCCTGTAGGTCAAACACATTTCACATGAAGCAGTGGTCTGGCTGATTTCCTGGTTCATTCTTGGCCAGCACATTATTTATCGTACTCGTCGTTTGCATTTTTCCTCACACAAGTGGCCCTTGTGTATTTTCTGTAGCATTTCTTTGCGTAGTGTTATGGGAATGACAATCTTGTTGCCTTTCAACACTATGTAATCCACAACGGTGAGCTCTGCTCTGCACATCCAGTAATCCTGTATTCTCATTGGACAGTTGTTTTTCTGTGCGGGCCATCCTATCAGTGTTGTGTCTTTCAACTCTGTCATTGTTTGGTCTGCTGCGGTCTCTCTTTTGATCTTCTCCATTCTCTCAGAAGACACCGTAAGTGATGATACGTGTGATGATACGATCATGTCCTCGACAACAGCTTCCGGGTTGGAGTGAGCAGTCGCATCCGCACTTCGGTCCGCAGGTTGTATAACTTTTCATTACATTTCATTATAGTACAACGGTTTGATTTGTCTAATCTTAGCAATTTCTTTCTTAGCTAGCTACATAGCCGTCTTTGTATCAAAGATAATTGCGTAATTATCGTATTTCGTCGGCCTAACGTAGTCTACACTGCTATCTGCCCAGCAGCTAGCCAGCTAGCAAACGTCCACCGTCTACCGAATAGCAGCACTGTAGAAACTATTACACTCAACTGAACGACTTGATTAGTGTAGTGTTAGCTAGCTACATAGTTGTCTTTGCTGTCTTCGTATCCAAGATAATTGTGTAGTTTAGAGTGTGTAGTCTTAGAGTGATTATCTTAATTCACCGAGGTTAGCTAGCCAGCTATTTGTCGTCCTTAACGTAGGAGACACTGCTAGCTAGCCAACAGCTAGCCAACGTCTACCTAATAGAACCTGCGCACTCAACAACCCGGTCGCATTCCGCTTCGCTCCACAGGTAGTATCACATTTTCATTTCATTTCATCACAGTACAACGGTTTGATTTGTTTGATCGTAGCTAGCTACATAGCTAGCTACATAGCCGTCTTTGTATCAAAGATAATTGTGTAGTCTAGAGCGACTTTCTAGGTTAGCTAGCCAGCTATTGTCGTTCTTTTAACGCAACGTAACGTAATCAACACTGCTAGCTAGCCAGCTAGCCCCCGAATAGCAGCACTGTAGAAACTATTACACTCAACGGAACGACTTGATTAGTGTAGTGTCAACAACGCAGCCACTGCCAGCTAGCCTACAAAGTCAACAACGCAGCCACTGCCAGCTAGCCTACTTCAGCAGTACTGTATCATTTTAATCATTTTAGTCAATAAGATTCTTGCTACGTAAGCTTAACTTTCTGAACATTCGAGACGTGTAGTCCACTTGTCATTCCAATCTCCTTTGCATTAGCGTAGCCTCTTCTGTAGCCTGTCAACTATGTGTCTGTCTATCCCTGTTCTCTCCTCTTTGCACAGACCATACAAACGCTCCACACCGCGTGGCCGCGGCCACCTAATCTGGTGGTCCCAGCGCGCACGACCCACGTGGAGTTCCAGGTCTCCGGTAGCCTCTGGAACTGCCGATCTGCGGCCAACAAGGCAGAGTTCATCTCAGCCTATGCCTCCCTCCAGTCCCTCGACTTCTTGGCACTGACAGAAACATGGATCACCACAGACAACACTGCTACTCCTACTGCTCTCTCTTCGTCCGCCCACGTGTTCTCGCACACCCCGAGAGCTTCTGGTCAGCGGGGTGGTGGCACCGGGATCCTCATCTCTCCCAAGTGGTCATTCTCCCTTTCTCCCCTTACCCATCTGTCTATCGCCTCCTTTGAATTCCATGCTGTCACAGTTACCAGCCCTTTCAAGCTTAACATCCTTATCATTTATCGCCCTCCAGGTTCCCTCGGAGAGTTCATCAATGAGCTTGATGCCTTGATAAGCTCCTTTCCTGAGGACGGCTCACCTCTCACAGTTCTGGGCGACTTTAACCTCCCCACGTCTACCTTTGACTCATTCCTCTCTGCCTCCTTCTTTCCACTCCTCTCCTCTTTTGACCTCACCCTCTCACCTTCCCCCCCTACTCACAAGGCAGGCAATACGCTCGACCTCATCTTTACTAGATGCTGTTCTTCCACTAACCTCATTGCAACACCCTCCTCTCCTCCCTTTCTGCATCCTTTGACTCTCTATGTCCCCTATCCTCCAGGCCGGCTCGGTCCTCCCCTCCCGCTCCGTGGCTCGACGACTCATTGCGAGCTCACAGAACAGGGCTCCGGGCAGCCGAGCGGAAATGGAGGAAAACTCGCCTCCCTGCGGACCTGGCATCCTTTCACTCCCTCCTCTCTAAATTTTCCTCCTCTGTCTCTACTGCTAAAGCCACTTTCTACCACTCTAAATTCCAAGCATCTGCCTCTAACCCTCGGAAGCTCTTTGCCACCTTCTCATCCCTCCTGAATCCTCCCCCCCCTCCTCCCTCTCTGCAGATGACTTCGTCAACCATTTTGAAAAGAAGGTTGACGACATCCGATCCTCGTTTGCTAAGTCAAATGACACCGCTGGTTCTGCTCACACTGCCCTACCCTGTGCTCTGACCTCTTTCTCCCCTCTCTCTCCAGATGAAATCTCGCGTCTTGTGACGGCCGGCCGCCCAACAACCTGCCCGCTTGACCCTATCCCCTCCTCTCTTCTCCAGACCATTTCCGGAGACCTTCTCCCTTACCTCACCTCGCTCATCAACTCATCCCTGACCGCTGGCTACGTCCCTTCCATCTTCAAGAGAGCGAGAGTTGCACCCCTTCTGAAAAAACCTACACTCGATCCCTCCGATGTCAACAACTACAGACCAGTATCCCTTCTTTCTTTTCTCTTCAAAACTCTTGAACGTGCCGTCCTTGGCCAGCTCTCCCGCTATCTCTCTCTGAATGACCTTTTTGATCCAAATCAGTCAGGTTTCAAGACTAGTCATTCAACTGAGACTGCTCTTCTCTGTATCACGGAGGCGCTCCGCACTGCTAAAGCTAACTCTCTCTCCTCTGCTCTCATCCTTCTAGACCTATCGGCTGCCTTCGATACTGTGAACCATCAGATCCTCCTCTCCACCCTCTCCGAGTAGGGCATCTCCGGCGCGGCCCACGCTTGGATTGCGTCCTACCTGACAGGTCGCTCCTACCATGTGGCGTGGCGAGAATCTGTCTCCTCACCACGCGCTCTCACCACTGGTGTCCCCCAGGGCTCTGTTCTAGGCCCTCTCCTATTCTCGCTATACACCAAGTCACTTGGCTCTGTCATAACCTCACATGGTCTCTCCTATCATTGCTATGCAGACAACACACAATTAATCTTCTCCTTTCCCCCTTCTGATGACCAGGTGGCGAAACGCATCTCTGCATGTCTGGCAGACATATCAGTGTGGATGACGGATCACCACCTCAAGCTGAACCTCGGCAAGACGGAGCTGCTCTTCCTCCCGGGGAAGGACTGCCCGTTCCATGATCTCGCCATCACGGTTGACAACTCCATTGTGTCCTCCTCCCAGAGCGCTAAGAACCTTGGTGTGATCCTGGACAACACCCTGTCGTTCTCAACTAACATCAAGGCGGTGGCTCGTTCCTGTAGGTTCATGCTCTACAACATCTGCAGAGTACGACCCTGCCTCACACAGGAAGCGGCTCAGGTCCTAATCCAAGCACTTGTCATCTCCCGTCTGGATTACTGCAACTCGCTGTTGGCTGGGCTCCCTGCCTGTGCCATTAAACCCCTACAACTCATCCAGAACGCCGCAGCCCGTCTGGTGTTCAACCTTCCCAAGTTCTCTCACGGCACCCCGCTCCTCCGTTCTCTCCACTGGCTTCCAGTTGAAGCTCGCATCGCTACAAGACCATGGTGCTTGCCTACGGAGCTGTGAGGGGAACAGCACCTCAGTACCTCCAGGCTCTGATCAGGCCCTACACCCAAACAAGGGCACTGTGTTCATCCACCTCTGGCCTGCTCGCCTCCCTACCACTGAGGAAGTACAGTTCCCGCTCAGCCCAGTCAAAACTGTTCACTGCTCTGGCCCCCCAATGGTGGAACAAACTCCCTCACGACGCCAGGACAGCGGAGTCAATCACCACCTTCCGGAGACACCTGAAACCCCACCTCTTTAAGGAATACCTAGGATAGGATAAAGTTATCCTTCTCACCCCCCCCCCTTAAAAGATTTAGATGCACTATTGTAAAGTGGCTGTTCCACTGGATGTCATAAGGTGAATGCACCAATTTGTAAGTCGCTCTGGATAAGAGCGTCTGCTAAATGACTTAAATGTAATGTAAATGTTCCGACAATCATACACTTAAGAATCTGTGAAAACAAATAACGGCATAACCTAACTGAGCACATCACAATGAAAGACTAATTCCGCACAAACTTAGGCAGGCAACAGGGTACATAAATACACACAGAAATTAACGCAAATTAAACCAGGTGTAAAAAAGAACAAAAGACAAAACAAACAGAAAAGGAAAAAGGGATCGGTGATGGCAAGTAGACCGGTGACGTCGAGCGCCGCCCGAACAGGGATAGGAGCTACCTTCGGTAGAAGTTGTGAAAAGCAGACTGTCTGACAGTTGAGGTATGAACTTTACAAGGTAGGTGATCATGCCCATGAAGCGTCACACATCGTGCTTGTTCTTCGGGCGCTCCATGTTGTTGATGGCTGATGTTTTCCTCAGGTCTGGTTTGACTCCATCCTCTGAAAGTCCGTCTCCCACGAAGGTCAGTGTTTTCACACCAAAGTCACATTTGTCCCTGTTTGGTTTTAGGTTGACTTTCCGTGTCTTCTCCAGCACATGTCTCACTCTCGCATCGTGTTCTTCTTTTGTGGACCCCCAGACGATGATGTCATCCATCTTAGTCTCCACTCCTCAAATGTGCTCGAAGATGATGTGGATTGTCTTGTGGTAGACCTCTGGCGCTGAGAGAATCCCATATGGTAGCTGAAGAAATCTGTACCTGCCCTCAGATGTGTTGAATGTGCATATCCTTGAGCTTGCATCGTCTAGCTTCATTTGCCAGAATCCTGATGAGGCATCAAGCTTACTGAACCACTTTGCTCCAGCAAACTGCGACATTATCTCTTCTCTGGTTAGCAACTTCAAATGCTTTTTCTTGATTGCTTTGTTGAGATCTCTCAGGTCTAGACATATCCTGAGATCGGCGTTCTTTTTCACCACAATAACCAGTGAGTTTACCCAGTCTGTAGGTTCATACATTTTTGTGATGACGTCCATATTTTCCATGCGTCCGAGTTCCTCTTTGAGCTTTTTCCTCAGTGTAAATGGAACTTTTCTGCATACAGGCACAACTGGAGTAATTTTGTCATCAGTACATATTTTGTGTTCTTCTGGTAAAAGTGACATTCTGGCTTGGTACAAAGTACTCCTCATATTTAGCCATTAGCACAGTCAATGTCAAGTTTGCCTCGTCTTGCTGAAAGCTATTGTAAATGTCCAATGCATCCTCTCCAATAACATGCAGAAAAATGGAAGCTTTCCATTTGTTATCATCTCCCCCTGCACCACTGGCTGCTAGATAGATATTGAGTCCCTAATTGAAACGTTTCCAGTTGTCAGCTAGATTGCCTGCTAACTGCATAGGAGTAGGAGGACTAAGCCTATCCATGACGGAGAACAGGAACAGTGTCAATTTCTCTTACTTCAGTACATTGCTCATCAACTTGCTCCTCAACAGATTCCAATGCAGCCTCGCTCTCGCTGCTGTCACTCTCGCAGCTCGTTTGCCCTCACTCTTGCAAGCTACCATCTTCGACTACTCATGTCACGTGATTTGTGGTAGAATGTTCAATTTTCTTCTCTGAAATTTGCAGTTATTCTTTTCTTTTCTCTGTCTCGTCTTAGCTACTACCAATCTGACACCGTGATATGTTTTTTCCTTGTAAATGACAAACGGGGCTTACGTTTAACTACTTTGAATGAACATATACTTCAGCTAGAAAACTCCATGTTTAGCCATGCAAGGCATTCTTCAACCACCTGTCCCCCACATAGCCTGCTGGTGTAACAGTATAGCTTCCATCCCTCTCCTCGCCCCTACCTGGGCTTGAACCAGAGACCCTCTGCACACATCAACAACAGCCACCCTCGGAGCATCATTACCCATCGCGTCACAAAAGCCACAGCCCTTGCAGAGCAAGGGGAACAACTACTTCCCCTCATAGCCTGTTTCCTCTCTAGGTTTCTTCCTAGGTTTTGGCCTTTCTAGGGAGTTTTTCCTAGCCACCATGTTTCTACACCTGCATTGTTAGCTGTTTGGGGTTTTAGGCTGGGTTTCTGTACAGCACTTAGATATATAAACTGATGTAAGAAGGGCTATATAAATTCATTTGATTTGTTTCAAGGTCTCAGAGCGAGTGATGTCACCGATTGAAACGCTATTAGCGCGCACTCCGCTAACTAGCCATTTCACATCGGTTATACTGGGTAACGTAGTCTAAATGTTATTAACACATAACAACACAAAAACAATGTCCAAATATTCTGTTTTGTGGAGGACTTCCGTTGTGGCATTGTAGTCGTTTTGCGAACGTTAGCTAGCTAGCTGCAATCTGCAAATCCTGACGACTTTGTGCGGGAGCATCTCTTCCCAATGTTCCATGGGAACTCAACAACCACATATGGCAAGGAGAACAAGCAGTTGGCCTACACATGGATAGAGAGCTGTGGGTTTAGTCTGGAGAGTAGAGGCACAGTAGTGAGTGTCAAGAGCCATGGCTTTCTGCAAGCCCTGATGGAGTGTTAAACTCAAGAACTTCTAGAAATCAAATGACCTGTTCTGAGTAAGAAGTGTGAGTCTGGCTGAACTGATGATGTTATCCCTAAACGAAGGCATTCTATTTCACAGATATGCTGCCAAGGATTGAATAGGAGTTCCAGGCAGGCAGACCAACTTTTAATGAATTTATTTGCAAATTATGGTGGAAAATAAGTATTTGGTCAATAACAAAAGTTTATCTCAATACTTTGTTATTTACGCTTTGTTGGCAATGACAGAGGTCAAACGTTTTCTCTAAGTCTTCACAAGGTTTTCACACACTGTTGCTGGTATTTTGGCCCATTCCTCCATGCAGATCTCCTCTAGAGCAGTGATGTTTTGGGGCTGTTGCTGGGCAACACGGACTTTCAACTCCCTCCAAAGATTTTCTATGGGGTTGAGATCTGGAGTCTGGCTAGGCCACTCCAGGACCTTGAAATGCTTCTTACGAAGCCACTCTTTCGTTGCCCGGGCGGTGTGATTGGGATCATTGTCATGCTGAAAGACCCAGCCACGTTTCATCTTCAATGCCCTTGCTGATGGAAGGAGTTTTTCACTCAAAATCTCACGATACATGGCCCCATTCATTCTTTCCTTACACGGATCAGTCGTCCTGGTCCCTTTGCAGAAAAGCAGCCCCAAAGCATGATGTTTCCACCCCCATGCTTCACAGTAGGTATGGTGTTCTTTGGATGCAACTCAGCATTCTTTGTCCTCCAAACACCACGAGTTGAGTTTTTACCAAAAGTTCTATTTTGGTTTCATCTAACCCAATCTTCTTCTGGATCATCCAAATGCTCTCTAGCAAACTTCAGACGGGCCTGGACATGTACTGGCTTAAGCAGAGGGACACGTCTGGCACTGCAGGATTTGAGTCCCTGGCGGCATAGTGTGTTACTGATGGTAGGCTTTGTTACTTTGGTCCCAGCGCTCTGCAGGTCATTCACTAGGTCCCCCCGTTCTGGGATTTTTGCTCACCGTTCTTGTGATCATTTTGACGGTGTGAGATCTTGCGTGGAGCCCCAGATTGAGGGAGATTATCAGTGGTCTTGTATGTCTTCCATTTCCTAATAATTGCTCCCACAGTTGATTTCTTCAAACCAACCTGTCATTCTTCAGGATGGTGTGGGTCAATGGCTCTGAACTACCACATTGGATTTGTTTGTGGCAGGTGGGCTTGTTGACTGGTTCTCTTGACGTGAAACTGTGATCAGTCAGTGCTGGAACCTCCCATTAAGTATCAGCATCTTTATGCTGCTGTCGCATTGGTACACTCAGATCAGAATCTGCATCACCACAGTTGTCTTCATCTGTCAAACAAACATGAGAGAGACCACAAGTTTAACAAAATAAAATACACAGACAGGCTACTGGTCATGGTTAGGTTAAAAAAAAGAAAACACTTGAAACTTTAATAATTTAGATAGATTCATGAGCATCCACAGTGGCATGCAAGCAATGATGGAGATAATCATGGCATTGAGGAGACATTGTCAAACAGAAGTTGTTGGATAGTTAACACTGTGAGGACTAACTAGCTAGGCTAGTTAGCAAGCAACTCTGTATAGCTAGCTATGTGAGTATGTTAGGCAACAGTTAGCTATATACAGTATGTTAGGACTTACACCATGCCCAAAACGGATGCGCGTGTGCACCATCATGCGCAAATTGATTTTGTCCCCCCACACCAAACACGATCACGACACGCAGGTTTAAATATCAAAACAAACTCTCAACCTAATATATTAATTTGGGGACAGGTCGAAAAGCATAAAAAAATTATGGAAATTTAGATAGATAGCTTGCTGTTGCTAGCTAATTTGTCCTGCGATATAAACATTGAGTTGTTATTTTACCTGAAATGCACAAGGTCCTCTACTCCGAAAATGTTTCCACATAAACCGATCAACCGAATCGTTTCTAGTCATCTTTCCTCCTTCCAGGCTTTTCTTCTTTGGACTTTATATGGCGATTGGCAACTAATTTTCATAATAAGGTGCATTACCACAACCGACCTCAGTTCATCTTCCAATCACCCACATGTATATATGTTCCTAAAAACCAATGAGAAGATGGCACGTGGGTATATGCTGCTAAAAACCAATGGGAGAGGGGAGAGGCAGGACTTGCAGCGCGTTCTGCATCACAAATAGAATCAACTTCTATTTTAGAGCCTGGCAAAGCAGATGCTCGTTTGCTCGTGCGAGCAGTGTGGGTGCAATGATTGAATAACATGTATGTGTACATTTATTTTGCAGCTCTCGTGAAAGTGACCAGTGTGGTGAGCAAGTTTGGAGTGGATACCTACTACTAACATAGTTAGCTAAGCTAGCTAACCTCTGCCTGATTCAGGACACCCCATCTGTGACGATAGCTGCTACTCAAGCAAACTAACTAACAGCTGTACAGTACCTGTGTTTGTTAATGTCCTAATGTCCTGATGATACGCTCAATTCCCTGGTTATTGTTCTACGTCACAATGTCTGCTTCGTTATTGTTGGCAATGAGACCTGCTCACATTATTTATAGTTAAAATGTAAACAACAACAAAAAATATTCATGGAACTCTGAGGTTGTCCCATTATTTCCTATAGGAGAAATATAGCCATGTCTGTGTTGTCGAACGACATGCTCAGTGTTGTCGGACGACATTTTAGTCATGAGAATCTCCTCTTTCTAATTATGTAAGTCTGGGCAGCGAGCTCGGTTGTCATCAAATGCTAGCCCCAAAATACATTTTGCTCTTGGAACGCTGAGCTCCCCCCATTGTTTTCCTAGGTAGAGGCATGCCAGTCTATTTCTCAAAAATCTCATGTGTATATTTACATTTTTCGAGTTGAGCACCATTTTAATCAAGATAATCTCTTCTTTGAAAATTATGTAAGTCTGGGCAGCGAGCTCGTTTGTTATCGATCACTAGACCAGAAATAGTCAGAAGTTTTCATTTTTCCCCTACTTTCTCATTACGCAAGCATAAGCACAGTAGACACCATCGAGGTGCGGATGTTACGAACAGATTGTTATGGTAAAATAAAAAGTGATACATTTTTTTGTGCCATTTAGGCAAAATAGAATTCTAAGCATCACTCCAGTCAAAACAGGCTCTGCGAACGTTTGATACCATTAATTTTCTATGGGCTCGTGCTAGTGTTCCAGTTTAGCCAACGTTCTGAAGCCGTTTTTCAGCCTTGGGTGAATTTTGACTTGTTCTATTGTCCAGCCTAGAAAGGATGCTCTTCAGTTGGCCTCTTGTCCACGAAGTGATAGGGTCGGTTTGGTGGTTTCTTCAAGTTCAATGCTCAAAGCCAAGATACTCCTCATCCTTAGGAGGTGGGTGCAAATCAAAAGGCGCTTCACAACTGTACTCCAATCTCAAACAAGTTTGGTGGTCAAAACCCTCCTGCTCCATAAACAGCTTCTGTTTCTGCCAGTTATTGTGGCATCCCCTTACCGAACATAAAATGCCCATTTTTTGTGAATTCATGTTTGGGAAGTTGTGAGAAGTGATAGCGACCCGCCCATATTTCCATCGAAAATGAGGTGAATACGGACCACCCCAAAAAATTGCAATCAGTTGGTCAGAAAGTTCAAATCAATGTTTCATATCGTGGTGTAGATGAACGGCATTGAAAATGACACAATAACGCAAGATCACATTTCCAGCACGGCCGAAAACCAGACCTCCCTTGCCCGCCATAGGAAGCAAATGGTAATTAATAAAGAATAAGTGCGCATTGCATTTGCAGCTCCTAAATCTGAACGAGCTACTGCAACTCGTGGCTCAGTTGGCTACCTTGACTGGCTAAGGCTAGCCTGTAATCACGCTGCTAGCCCGCGAGCCCGTTCCAGGTGGACTTCATTGCTTCTTCATTTATGGGTGTATTACAATGGAGAGTTAACAGAACATATTAGCATAATTTGTTCAGATTATTTGATGATTTATTGGCCTCTACTCTTAATTATCAGTATTACAGGGCTTACCAACTCTGTTCCTGGAGAGCTACCATCCTGTAGGTTTTCGCACCAAACCCAATAGTAACTAACGTGATTCAGCTTATCAACAAGCTAGTTAGGTGCGCTAGATAAGGGTTTGAACAAACACTCCCATTCAAACCCAGAATCCTATACCCCAGCTAGCACCGTAGATCTGGGCTGATTCCAGCTGAGATTCGGGGCACTCGGCTGAGAGTCAGACTCAGCCGATGTCATGTGGCCCGAGTCTGGGCCTCCTTCAGCAGTATTACTTATGGCTAGGATGCGGGGATTGAGTTCGGGCCGATTCCGGCGTGAGTTATCTAGCCCCAGTGTATTACTTGTGGCTCAGGCCGATTCCGGTGTGAGTTATCTGGCCCAAATGTGGCTACTCTCTAGATGATTACACGGGCTGCTTTATATAATTAACATTTCATTATTTATGTATTTTTCCATATTTTCTCATTGTTTATGTGATCAAAAAATAAAATTAACATTAAAATGATTGATTAAGGCCTCCCGGGTGGCGCCGTGGTCTAAGGCACTTAAATTCTGGGTTCGAGCCCAGGCTCTGTCGTATCCTGCTGCGACCGGGAGGCCCATGGTGCGGCGCACAATTGGCCCAGCATCGTCCGGTTAGGGAGGGTTTGGCCGGGCAGGGATATCCTTGTCTCATCGCGTACTAGCGACTCCTGTGGCGGGCCAGATGCAGTGCACGCTGACCAGACCACCAGGTGTACGGTGTTGTCTCTGACACATTGGAGTGGCTGGCTTCCCGTTGGATGTGCATTGTGTCAAGAAGCAGTGCGGCTTGGTGGGGACGCATGGCTCTCGACCTTCGCCTCTCCCTAGTCCTACAGCGATGGGACAAGACAATTGGATATGGCGAAGAGGGGGTAAAAAATAATAATACAATTATATGATTCTGAGCAGTCATTCATTTGATTCCGGGCCGAGTCCGACACCCCGATTCCGGGCCGATTCAATCAGTTCCAGCCCACAGGAAGAGGGACTTTTCTGGGCCAATTCCTCATCGCTAGCTGGGACTGGATTTCTCCAGAACTCCAACACGATTCAACAAGACAAGATTTGGAAGGATGGCCACGCGAGGCTAGTGTTGAACATAGCAGCTAACCCCATACAGGTGGTGTCCTGCCTGATTACGTTGAAGACATTGCACAACCTACGGTTGTGATCCAAGTCATCGACTGTCGGGGATTACAGGGTAGCCTAGTGGTTAGAGCATTGGACTAGTAACCGAAAGGTTGCAAGTTCAAATCCCTGAGCTGACAAGGTACAAAATCTGTCGTTCTGCCCCTGAACAGGCAGTTTACCCACTGTCATTGAACCCAGGCCGTCATTGAAAATAAAAATTTGTTCTTAACTGACTTGCCTAGTAAAATAAAGGTAAAATTCAAATTAAAACATTGCTATATCATATGATGTGGTTAGCTGATAGGTTAAACACCTGTCCAAGCTTTGCAAGATCTGGCAGGCGTCTGCAATGTAGTCGGGCAGGAGTGCCACCCATGTGATATAGCGGTATAGCAATCTAATGCCTGACTGCGCAGTCCATGACATGGCATGCAAATTATTATGCAACTATTGGTTAATGCAATGCATTATCTGCAATTTGGTCAGGGCCTGGAACATGACCCTCAACTAGCTGAATCAGATATGTTAGGTTAGGGTTGGACTGAATACCCACAGGATGGTAGATCTCCAGGAAGAGGGTTAGGTAGCTCTGTTGTAACCTATGTAAGTACTAAGTTGTATTTATTGGTGCGGACCTTAACAAAATGTCCTTTTGCAATGGAAAACTAAAAACAACCGTTTCTTATAGGACAAGTTCAGGTAGTGCCTTGCCATTTCAGTCCGCTTTCATTCTGTTTGGTGCCTTGTGAATACTACCCTGTACTGCCTCCAACCAAGTCCCAGGCTTTTATGGACACTGCCCCACAACAGCTCATTTGCACTTCTATAGTTTCCGTTTTGTTTTTGTGTAGAGAGCATGTCTGACCCAGATTCTACATTCTAAATTCAGAAAGACTGCTCACAGGAAAGATCAAAGGGAATAATGTGACGCAACGGTGTGGCCTCCCATCTCGTCTGTGTGAGTGTCTTTAGATTGGTCTGTTACACTGGTCACAGCAAGACTCTTTCTTGCCACACAATTAGAATTGATGGTAATTGCTTTTGGTACAGCATGATAGACAAACTCTCAAGGTTTAAGTTTGAATTTATTAGTAGACAAGTAGAACATTTTAAGGCACAGTGTGAATTGCATTGACTCTTGAATTGCAATTAACAAAATATTATAGAACAGAAAAGATAGGTGAAAAAAAAACAGACATTATACAGCTTTGCCAGGAAAATAACCTCAACGTCAACAAAACAAAAGAGCTGATCGTGGACTTCAGGAGACAGCAGATAGAGCACGCCCCATCCACATCAACGGGACAGCACTGGAGAAGGTGAAAAGCTTCAAGCTCCTCGGCGGACACATCACTGACAATCTGAAATGGTCCACCCACACAGGCAATGGGGTGAAGAAGGTGCAACAGCGCCTCTTCAATCTCTGGAGGCTGAAGAAATTTAGCGTGGCCCCTAAGACCCTCACAAACGCATCACCAGGGGCACACTGCCTGCACTCCAGGACACAAATGTCACAGGAAGGCCAAAAAGATCAACAAGGACATAAACCACCTGAGCCACGGCCTGTTCACCTCGCTATCATCCAGAAGGCGAGGTCAGTACAAGTGCATCAAAGCATGGATCGAGAGACTGAAAAACAGCTTCTATGTCAAGGTCAGACTGTTACATAGCCGGCCTCCAACAAGTACCCTTCCCTGAACTTTCACTAGCAAGATACCACCTGGTTACTCAACCCTGCACCTTAGAGGCTGCTGCTACATCAACATGGATTCACTGGTCACTTTAATAATGGAACACTGATCACTTTAATAATGTTTACATGCTGTTTTACTCATTTCATATGTATATACTGTACTCTATTGTATTCTAGTCAATGCCACTCTGACATTGTTCATCCTAATATATATTTTATAATTCAGTTATTTTACTTTTAGATTTGGGTGTATTGTTGAATTGTTAGGTACTACTGCACTGTTATAAACAGCTAGAAACAAGCATTTCGCTACACTCGCAATGACATCTGCTAAAAATGTGAATGCAAACCAATAACATTTGATTTGATTTGAATTTACCATAGAATAATGTAAATGGTCAATTCAGATCAAATCTAATGTATCTACCAGTACAGAGTCTGATAGCAGAATGTAGGAAATAGTTGGAATGGCTTTGTCCTAGCAGGTGGAACTGAGAAGCTGTGAACTGGAGGGAGGTCGTGAAGGAGGTGCGATTGTCTTTGAGGTGTTCTGTTAAAGTCACCATTCATGGCCAAAAACTTGAGGGTAGAGCTGGGGAGCAGAGTTGCAACATATAGCCATCTGCATTGTACTTGCTCAAGCTCCTTCTCCAAGTCTTTGGTGCAGCTGACAAGCTGAACATCACCATACTCCAGCACAGCATACTAGAATACATGAACATTTGTAATATTCTTATAATCCATATACTGTATATCAGCACCATGTCACCAGG
Source organism: Oncorhynchus gorbuscha (assembly GCF_021184085.1). Lineage (NCBI taxonomy): Eukaryota > Metazoa > Chordata > Actinopteri > Salmoniformes > Salmonidae > Oncorhynchus > Oncorhynchus gorbuscha. Next base: position 36,820,359 of record NC_060193.1, on the reverse strand, counting down.
TCAAATTCCTGGCACATGTAAATGTTGTTGGTGAAGTTTGTTCTGATTTTACAGCCCATTGTTACAAAGTTATTTACAAACAGAAGTAAAATCACCATGTCAATAGCAACACAACACAGTAACATAACAATAGTGTACCGCATCAGCCAACATATCATGGAAACAACCTCACTAGTAAGTCCTAGCAATAATTAGTGGAGTAGGTTTCTAGTGTGTTAATGTCTAAGGGCACAGAGTTTATACTGAAACATGCCTTATTGCATCATACGGTACCGATGGCTGGATGTGAATAATGTGAAGTCAATATCATCTGCCATTGGACTTGTGTAATCTTGTATTATGCCTTAGGGATATCTTTGCTGATTATGGCCCACTTCTCATATGAAGTCTGTGATATGTATACTGATCCATATATAACACTGAATTAGGATATATCTTAATTAACAAGTGTCATTCTATTCGTAGGACAAAGAAGATTGTACATTTTCCATGATCAAAGAGAGGTCTTGAAAGCTTTATTTGACCAGGGAATGACAAATAGAGTGTGGTGGAGGTGGGGGTCAATAATATTCTGTTTTGTATTCTGTGAAAATAAGTGTAGTAACCTGGTATATTTATGTTTACCAGTAGATGGCAGTATTGACTCAAGACAAGGGTTTGCTTTCCGTTATCCATAGCCATTTCCTATGTCTGCCTATATAACCGTGATTAAGAAAGCTTCAGGTAGTTTAAGCCAGGTGCATTAGTGAATGTTATTCTAAATTACAATTAAAAACTAACCGTACTTACGTGTCATGAGTCATCAACCTAAGAAGCCTTTAAGGATAACACATATTTGGCAATGAGGGTAACTATGGAATCTGGTAGACGGGTAGGACAAATTATTACTTCATTTCATAGCGTTCCTCTTGGTTGCACTGCTTCCAGCCCCAGGTTGAGATTTGGAGGGCTGGTCTTTATGTTAGATCTTTTATCCAATCATATTAAGTAAGGTCAGAGGTCAGGGATGCTACTGGGGTTAGGTTTAGGGTTATGCTGATTCACACTGAAAGTAGGGTATGACTCTACATTCCATTAAAACACATGCCTCTAATGTATCTGTAATATCATGTATCTGTATTGTCATGTATCTGTAATGTCATGCATCTGTAATGTCATGCATCTGTAATGTCATGTATCTGTAATGTAATGTATCTGTAATGTAATGTATCTGTAATGTCATTTATCTGTAATGTAATGTATCTGTAATGTAATGTATCTGTAATGTATCTGTAATGTAATGTATCTGTAATGTATCTGTAATGTCATTTATCTGTAATGTAATGTATCTGTAATGTAATGTATCTGTAATGTATCTGTAATGTAATGTATCTGTAATGTAATGTATCTGTAATGTATCTGTAATGCATCTGTAATGTAATGTATCTGTAATGTAATGTATCTGTAATGTAATGTATCTGTAATGTATCTGTAATGTCATGTATCTGTAATGGTATGTATCTGTAATGGTATGTATCTGTAATGTCATGTATCTGTAATGTCATGTATCTGTAATGTCATGTATCTGTAATGGTATGTATCTGTAATGTCATGTATCTGTAATGTCATGTATCTGTAATGTCATGTATCTGTAATGTCATGTATCTGTAATGTCATGTATCTGTAATGGTATGTATCTGTAATGGTATGTATCTGTAATTGTATGTATCTGTAATGGTATGTATCTGTAATTGTATGTATCTGTAATGTCATGTATCTGTAATGTCATGTATCTGTAATGTTATGTATCTGTAATGTCATATATCTGTAATGTCATGTATCTGTAATGCATCTGTAATGTCATGTATCTGTAATGTAATGTATCTGTAATGTCATATATCTGTCATCTGTCATATATCTGTATATCTGAAACCCCACCTCTTTAAGGAATACCTAGGATAGGTTAAGTAATCCCTCTCACCCCACCCCCCTAAGTTTTAGATGCACTATTGTTAAGTGACTGTCCCACTGGATGTCATAAGGTGAATGCACCAATTTGTAAGTCGCTCTGGATAAGAGCGTCTGCTAAATGACTTAAATGTAAATGTAAATGTATATTCAGCCATCATGTGTTGCCAGGGGTCTAAAATCTGCCCTCAGGCCTTCAGAATCAACAGTGTGGGTGCTTGTAGCTTACAATTTAGTGTCAAAATGTAAAATTTAGTGTCAACCAATCAGCTTTCGAGTTGGCTATTGTACGCCTGCTGGCTGGCTCCAGTGTTACACAGGAGCCAGCTAGCAGGCGTAGTGTGTGCACGTCTTTTGATTGGATTGGACAGAAAACCGAAACCTCCGCTCTCGCTACCTCTAATGAAGTCATAGAAAGGGAAATATGCGTCGACACAGAGCAAGCATTCTCAATGTACAGTGTACAGGAGGCAAATATGAAAAAGGTGAAGCCTTTCATTGCTGAAATGGGAATAAATGGATTTAAGGTACCGTTTGAAATAGACACAGGATGTAGTGTCATCTGATGAACAGGTCCCAATTCTATAGGAAGTGGAAAACCGAACCTAAACTGAGAGACACCCCCATTAAACTGATGTTCTAGTGGAATATCAAGGACAAAAGAAAAGTCTACCGCTCTTCGTAGTGGAAGGTACTGGCCCCCGCTTACTAGGGAGAGGGAGGTTGGAGGAAATAAAATTGAACTGGGATGAAATCAAACATGTCACCACAGAGACATTGACACTACAGCAGGTGCTTTCAAAGCATGAGTGTATTTTCAAAGAAGAGCTAGGGACATTAAAAGGGGTCCAAGCTACCATTCATGTTACTGCTGATGCCACTCCAAGATTCTATTGGCCAAGATCAGTTCCATATGCCATGACATGGATGTGGAAATTGACAGACTCTTAGCAGATTATACCTGTCAAGTTTTCTGAGTGGGCAGCACCAGTTGTTCCCATACTCAAACCAGGTGGTTCAATCAGATTATAAGGTGACTATAAGCTGACTGTAGATAAAGTTTCCTTTCTGGACCAGTACCCTATACACAAAGTGGAGGATTTGCTTTCAACGTTAACCGGGGGGCAACAGTTCACAAAACTGGACATGAGTCATGCATATCAGCAAGTGCTAATGGATAAAGCTTCACAGAAGTACTTGACCATAAACACCCACAGAGAGGGATGAACACCCACAGAGAGGGATGTTTACCTATAAACGCTTACCTTTCTTCTGCACCAACTACCTTCCGAAGAACCATGAAGGGAGTTCTGCAGGGGATACCTCAACGACATTCTAGTCACGGGAGTCCCGAATGAGGAACATCTCAGAAACTTGGGTGAAGTTTTGAGGAGGATGGAGGACGCCGGTCTCCGGCTGAAGAGGAGCAAGTGTACACTGTTAGCTGATGAAGTGCAGTAACTGGGTCACAAGGTGGATGCCAAGGGGTTACCCACTGTCAAAGCTAAAGTGAGGGCTGTTGTGGAATCAGTACCACAAATGGTCTCTCCAAGAGTTCAACGATGGGCTGTGTGGCTCAGGGCCTACGAGTACAGAATCATTTACAAACCAGGTAGATACCATGGGAATGCTGATGCTCTGAGTAGGCTGCACGTTCCATAAATCATCATTCAGGAAGAAGAAAATGACCAGGTTTTGATGATCGATGTGTTAGATGATGCACCAGTGAACACAGCACAAATCAGGCAATGAACTTCAAAGGATGTGACGCTATCACAAGTGCATGACTTTATCCTGAGAGGATGGCCTACAGTGACAGAGCCTCAGATCATGCCGCTTGGCCGTGAGTGTTCAAGATGGGTGTGTTCTGTGGGGTTCAAGAGTAGTCATCCCACCACAAAGGCAACTACTGCAGTTGTCGCATCCAGGTATGTCGAGAATGAAAGGCCTAGCGAGGTCATACGTCTGGTGGCCAAAGACGGACCACTATGTGGAAAATAGTGGTCAGCCGTTGTGCAGATTGTCAGAGTAACAGGAAGTCACCCCCACCACCGCGCCATTACATCCATGGGAATGGCTGGAAAAAACATGGACACGACTACATGTGGACTACACTGGACCCTTCCTAGGGAAAATGTTCCTTGTGCTGATTGATTCTCATTCAAAATGGATGGATGTTTACCCCATGAACACGTACACATCATACGCTACGATTGATAAGTTGAGACAAAGCTTCAGTGTTATGGGATTGCCTCAAATGTTGGTTAGCGACAATGCTACTTATTTTATAAACACTGAATTCACAAGTTTTAGTTGAAACAAAATGGAATTCAGCATGTAACGTCAGCCTCTTTTTCACCCATCATCAAATGGATTAGCAGAACGTGCAGTTCAGACTGTCATGTTTTGTCATTAATTATCATGTCTTGTCCCTGTGCTTCCCCTTCTATTCGTTTCCCTCTGCTGGTCTTATTAGGTTCTTTCCCTCTTTCTATCCCTCTCTCTCCCCCTCCCTCTCTCACTCTCTCGCTCTCTCTTCTCTCTATCGTTCCGTTCCTGCTCCCAGCTGTTCCTATTCCCCTAATCAATCATTTAGTCTTCCCACACCTGTTCCCGATCCTTTTCCCTGATTAGAGTCCCTATTTCTCTCCTTGTTTTCTGTACCTGCCCTGTCGGATCCTTGTCTATATTCACCGTGCTGTGTCTATGTTTTGCCCTGTCGTGTCGTGTTTCCCTCAGATGCTGCGTGGTGAGCAGGTGTCTGAGTCTGCTAGGTTCAAGTGCCTTCCCGAGGCAACCTGCAGTTCTTGATCATGTCTCCAGTCTGTTCTCGTCTTTACGAGTAGTATTATGCCTTTTGTTTTGTTAACTATCTTACTGGATTAAATACTCTGTTTTCGCCAAGTCGCTTTTGGGTCCTCATTCACCTGCATGACAGAAGGATCCGACCAAGGAATGGACCCAGCGACTACAGACGCTCGTAACACTGCCGTCGAGATCCAAGGAGCCATGCTCGGCAGACACGAGCAGGAATTGTCTGCTGCTCGCCATGCCGTGGAGAACCTGGCCGCTCAGGTTTCCGACCTCTCTGGACAGTTCCAGAGTCTTCGTCTCGTGCCACCTGTTACTTCCTGGCCTGCCGAGCCTCCAGAACCTAGGGTTAATAACCCACCTTGCTACTCCGGGCAGCCCACTGAGTGCCGCTCCTTTCTCACCCAGTGTGAGATTGTGTTCTCTCTCCAACCCAACACATACTCTAGAGAGAGAGCTCGGGTTGCTTACGTCATTTCACTCCTTACTGGCCGGGCTCGAGAGTGGGGCACAGCTATCTGGGAGGCAAGGGCTGATTGCTCTAACAAATACCAGAACTTTAAAGAGGAGATGATTCGGGTTTTTGACCGTTCAGTTTTTGGTGGGGAGGCTTCTAGGGCCCTGGCTTCCCTATGCCAAGGTGATCGATCCATAACGGATTACTCTATTGAGTTTCGCACTCTTGCTGCCTCTAGTGACTGGAACGAGCCGGCGCTGCTCGCTCGTTTTCTGGAGGGACTCCACGCAGTGGTTAAGGATGAGATTCTCTCCCGGGAGGTTCCTTCAGATGTGGACTCTTTGATTGCTCTCGCCATCCGCATAGAACGACGGGTAGATCTTCGTCACCAGGCTCGTGGAAGAGAGCTCGCATCAACGGTGTTTCCCTGCTCCGCATCGCAACCATCTCCCTCCTCTGGCTCAGAGACTGAGCCCATGCAGCTGGGAGGGATTCGCATCTCGACTAAGGAGAGGGAACGGAGGATCACCAACCGCCTGTGCCGCTATTGCGGATTTGATGGACATTTTGTCAATTCATGTCCAGTAAAAGGCCAGAGCTCATCAGTAAGCGGAGGGCTACTGGTGAGCGCTACTACTCAGGTCTCTTCATCTAGATCATGTACTACTATGTCGGTCCATCTACGCTGGACCGGTTCGGGTGCTACATGCAGTGCCTTGATTGACTCTGGGGCTGAGGGTTGTTTCATGGACGAAGCATGGGCTCGGAAACATGACATTCCTTTCAGACAGTTAGACAAGCCTACGCCCATGTTTGCCTTAGATGGTAGTCATCTTCCCAGTATCAGATTTGAGACACTACCTTTAACTCTCACAGTATCTGGTAACCACAGTGAGACTATTTCTTTTTTGATTTTTCGTTCACCTTTTACACCTGTTGTTTTGGGTCATCCCTGGCTAGTATGTCATAATCCTTCTATTAATTGGTCTAGTAATTCTATCCTATCCTGGAACGTTTCTTGTCATGTGAAGTGTTTAATGTCTGCCATCCCTCCCATTTCTTCTGTCCCCACTTCTCAGGAGGAACCTGGCGATTTGACAGGAGTGCCGGAGGAATATCATGATCTGCGCACGGTCTTCAGTCGGTCCCGAGCCAACTCCCTTCCTCCTCACCGGTCGTATGATTGTAGTATTGATCTCCTTCCGGGGACCACTCCTCCTCGGGGTAGACTATACTCTCTGTCGGCTCCCGAACGTAAGGCTCTCGAGGATTATTTATCTGTGTCTCTTGACGCCGGTACCATAGTGCCTTCTTCCTCTCCGGCCGGGGCGGGGTTCTTTTTGTTAAGAAGAAGGACGGTACTCTGCGCCCCTGCGTGGATTATCGAGGGCTGAATGACATAACGGTTAAGAATCGTTATCCGCTTCCCCTTATGTCATCAGCCTTCGAGATTCTGCAGGGAGCCAGGTGCTTTACTAAGTTGGACCTTCGTAACGCTTACCATCTCGTGCGCATCAGAGAGGGGGACGAGTGGAAAACGGCGTTTAACACTCCGTTAGGGCATTTTGAGTACCGGGTTCTGCCGTTTGGTCTCGCCAATGCGCCAGCTGTTTTTCAGGCATTAGTTAATGATGTTCTGAGAGACATGCTGAACATCTTTGTTTTTGTCTATCTTGACGATATCCTGATTTTTTCACCGTCACTCGAGATTCATGTTCAGCACGTTCGACGTGTTCTACAGCGCCTTTTAGAGAATTGTCTCTACGTAAAGGCTGAGAAGTGCTCTTTTCATGTCTCCTCCGTTACTTTTCTCGGTTCCGTTATTTCCGCTGAAGGCATTCAGATGGATTCCGCTAAGGTCCAAGCTGTCAGTGATTGGCCCGTTCCAAGGTCACGTGTCGAGTTGCAGCGCTTTTAGGTTTCGCTAATTTCTATCGGCGTTTCATTCGTAATTTCGGTCAAGTTGCTGCCCCTCTCACAGCTCTTACTTCTGTCAAGACGTGTTTTAAGTGGTCCGGTTCCGCCCAGGGAGCTTTTGATCTTCTAAAAGAACGTTTTACGTCCGCTCCTATCCTCGTTACTCCTGACGTCACTAGACAATTCATTGTCGAGGTTGACCTTCAGAGGTAGGCGTGGGAGCCATTCTATCCCAGCGCTTCCAGTCTGACGATAAGGTTCATCCTTGCGCTTATTTTTCTCATCGCCTGTCGCCATCTGAGCGCAACTATGATGTGGGTAACCGTGAACTGCTCGCCATCCGCTTAGCCCTAGGCGAATGGCGACAGTGGTTGGAGGGGGCGACCGTTCCTTTTGTCGTTTGGACAGACCATAAGAACCTTGAGTACATCCGTTCTGCCAAACGACTTAATGCCCGTCAAGCTCGTTGGGCGTTGTTTTTCGCTCGTTTCGAGTTTGTGATTTCTTACCGTCCGGGTAGCAAAAACACCAAGCCTGATGCCTTATCCCGTCTGTTTAGTTCTTCTGTGGCTTCTACTGATCCCGAGGGGATTCTTCCTTATGGGCGTGTTGTCGGGTTGACAGTCTGGGGAATTGAAAGACAGGTTAAGCAAGCACTCACGCACACTGCGTCGCCGCGCGCTTGTCCTAGTAACCTCCTTTTCGTTCCTGTTTCCACTCGTCTGGCTGTTCTTCAGTGGGCTCACTCTGCCAAGTTAGCTGGTCATCCCGGTGTTCGAGGCACTCTTGCGTCTATTCGCCAGCGCTTTTGGTGGCCGACTCAGGAGCGTGACACGCGCCGTTTCGTGGCTGCTTGTTCGGACTGCGCGCAGACTAAGTCGGGTAACTCTCCTCCTGCCGGTCGTCTCAGACCGCTCCCCATTCCTTCTCGACCATGGTCTCACATCGCCCTAGACTTCATTACCGGTCTGCCTTTGTCTGCGGGGAAGACTGTGATTCTTACGGTTGTCGATAGGTTCTCTAAGGCGGCACATTTCATTCCCCTCGCTAAACTTCCTTCCGCTAAGGAGACGGCACAAATCATTATCGAGAATGTGTTCAGAATTCATGGCCTCCCGTTAGACGCCGTTTCAGACAGAGGTCCGCAATTCACGTCACAGTTTTGGAGGGAGTTCTGTCGTTTGATTGGTGCGTCCGTCAGTCTCTCTTCCGGGTTTCATCCCCAGTCTAACGGTCAAGCAGAGAGGGCCAATCAGACGATTGGTCGCATACTACGCAGCCTTTCTTTCAGAAACCCTGCGTCTTGGGCAGAACAGCTCCCTGGGCAGAATACGCTCACAACTCGCTTCCTTCGTCTGCTACCGGGTTATCTCCGTTTCAGAGTAGTCTGGGTTACCAGCCTCCTCTGTTCTCATCCCAGCTTGCCGAGTCCAGCGTTCCCTCCGCTCAAGCGTTTGTCCAACGTTGTGAGCGCACCTGGAGGAGGGTGAGGTCTGCACTTTGCCGTTACAGGGCACAGACTGTGAGAGCCGCCAATAAACGCAGGATTAAGAGTCCAAGGTATTGTTGCGGCCAGAGAGTGTGGCTTTCCACTCGCAACCTTCCTCTTACGACAGCTTCTCGTAAGTTGACTCCGCGGTTCATTGGTCCGTTCCGTGTCTCCCAGGTCGTCAATCCTGTCGCTGTGCGACTGCTTCTTCCGCGACATCTTCGTCGCGTCCATCCTGTCTTCCATGTCTCCTGTGTCAAGCCCTTTCTTCGCACCCCCGTTCGTCTTCCCTCCCCCCCCCTCCCGTCCTTGTCGAGAGCGCACCTATTTACAAGGTACGTAAGATCATGGACATACGTTCTCGGGGACGGGGTCACCAATACTTAGTGGATTGGGAGGGTTACGGTCCTGAGGAGAGGAGTTGGGTTCCGTCTCGGGACGTGCTGGACCGTTCACTCATTGATGATTTCCTCCGTTGCCGCCAGGGTTCCTCCTCGAGTGCGCCAGGAGGCGCTCGGTGAGTGGGGGGGTACTGTCATGTTTTGTCATTAATTATCATGTCTTGTCCCTGTGCTTCCCCTTCTATTCGTTTCCCTCTGCTGGTCTTATTAGGTTCTTTCCCTCTTTCTATCCCTCTCTCTCCCCCTCCCTCTCTCACTCTCTCGCTCTCTCTTCTCTCTATCGTTCCGTTCCTGCTCCCAGCTGTTCCTATTCCCCTAATCAATCATTTAGTCTTCCCACACCTGTTCCCGATCCTTTTCCCTGATTAGAGTCCCTATTTCTCTCCTTGTTTTCCGTACCTGCCCTGTCGGATCCTTGTCTATATTCACCGTGCTGTGTCTATGTTTTGCCCTGTCGTGTCGTGTTT